>NW_012120799.1:68430-80492 GCF_000951035.1 Colobus angolensis palliatus | reverse complement strand
CTTCCTTCCTTCCTTCCTTCCTTCCTTCCTTCCTTAATAAAAAGAAATGAACTGATTTTTTTTCTCAGTAGAAAGATCAGAATATTTCACATTTTTTTGTGATTTTTTTTGAAACTTTTATTTTGGATTGAGAGGTGCATGTGCACTTTTGCTACCTAGGTAAACTTGTGTCACAGGTGTTTGTTGTACAGATTATTTCATCACTCAGGTATTAAGCCTAGTACCCCTTAAGTATTTTTCTGATCTTCTCCCTCTTCCCACCCGCCACCCTCCAACAGGTCCTAGTGTATGTTGTTCCCCTCTATGTGTCTGTGAGTTCTCATCATCTAGCTTCCACTTATAAGTGAGATTATGTGGTATTTATTTTTCATTTCTTGCATTAATTTGCTAACAATAATGCCCTCCAGCTCCATTCACGTTCCTGAAAAGGATATGACCTCGCTTTTTAAAATGGCTGCATAGTATTCCATGGTGTATATGTACCACATTTTCTTTATCCAGTCTACTATTGATGGGCATTTAGGTTAATTCCATGTCTTGTTATTGTGAATAGTGCTACAATGACCATACATGTGCATGTGTCTTCATAATAGAAAGATTTGTGTTCCTTTGGGTATATTCCCAGCAATGGGATTCCTGCATCAAAATGGTATTTCTATTCTTAGATCTTTGAGGAATCGCCACACTCCTTTCCACAATGGTTGAACTAATTTATACTCCAACTCACAGGATGCAAGTGTTGCTTTTTCTACACAAACTCACCAGCATCTGTTATTTTCATTCTTGCTTTTTAATCCAGTGTTATAAATTCAGAAAAAATTTTTTTGAGACAGGTGTCTCACTCTGCCTGTGGATGCGAATTCCACTTGTCTCTGAGACTTCCAGGGATTCCAGCTCTCTCAAGTGCCTGTGTTTGGCCTTTATGAATTTGTTACATTTTCAGTTGTTTCCTTCTTACCCACTTTTATGACTGGCACTTCTTCCACACATGCTCTGCCAGAGGTGATGCAGTTTGTGTGCCTCATCTCTCCTTAGAGGGACTAGTCACCTTTTTGTATAAGTTTCTATGGCTGCCTTGTTACCTTGATGATCTTTTTTTAGATCATGATCTAAAAAATTCCCTATATTCTTACAGATTTTTAGGCTTTTTCTCCCTTTCAGGGCTAGAGTGACTTTCTCTTGAGACTTTCAAAATCTTACTTTGGGTATAACTCTCCTTTGTTAATATTTTGACTACTGGTACAAAAATACAGTATTTCAGTATTTGAATTAAAGATAATCCAGGGGCTGGCTGTCTGTGACTTGAAAGCTAAATCCAGCCTATGGCTTATTTTTGCATAGCTCTTGAGATAAGCATTTTTTTTCTTTTTACATTTTAAAGTATTATTTCTAAAAAACACAACAACATGACACAGAAACTACATGGCCTACAAAGACTGAAATATTTATTATTGGGCCTGATAAAGAAAAATTTGCTGCAACCTCATATTAATTTAATATGTATTATTCTGCTTTGCATTATTGTATACATTTTTCATCCATTATTTAATTTATTTACTCACAGACTGAAAAGTATGGATTACTTTCTTATCTTACTATATCCTCTCAAGAAATCATCCAGCTTTATGATACCATGGTTTCAATGCGGGGAAACTTGGCCCAAGGCTCATGTGAATACACAAACATATATGTGAGGTAGGAGACCAGCAGGACTTGTTTTCTGGTCATAACCCTACTGACTAAAACAGGATCGGATCCAAACAGGATCAGATAGTGAAACTGGCAGAAACCAGCAGGTAACTGTGAGGGTGATTTCTCGCTGCCCTCATTGCTTATTAGCATGGGACATTCCCACCAGCATAATGACAGTTTATAAATGCCATGGCAATGAACAAGAAATTCACCATAATAAAGTAAATAGTATACTACTATTTATTTTATCAAAGATATGTGATTGTATATCCTCTCTAAAGGAATTTAATATTAATTTTCTTGATGTAAAATACTATTTCTTTTCTGATCAAAAAGTAGTATGTGTTTTTTTTGTTTTGTTTTGTTTTTGTTTTTTTGTTTTTTTTTTTTTTTGAGGCGGAGTCTCGCTCTGTCGCCCGGACTGGAGTGCAGTGGCTGGATCTCAGCTCACTGCAAGCTCCGCCTCCCGGGTTTACGCCATTCTCCTGCCTCAGCCTCCGGAGTAGCTGAGACTACAGGCGCCCGCCACCTCGCCCGGCTAGTTTTTGTATTTTTAGTAGAGACGGGGTTTCACCCTGTTAGCCAGGATGGTCTCGATCTCCTGACCTCGTGATCCGCCCGTCTCGGCCTCCCAAAGTGCTGGGATTACAGGCTTGAGCCACCGCGCCCGGCCTAGTATGTGCTTTTTATAGAAAATTGTAAAATATGGAATAGCAGAATATAAACTAACAGCCACAATTTCACGGTGTGAGGTAAACAATTTGTTGCATGTCTATCCAGTCCCTTTTATAACTCATCCATATCTTAAGTTGTATACATATATCAAATTATCACACTGTTCCCATTAATATGTATAATTATTAGTTGTTAAGTAAACGTTTTTAAAGAAGAAAAAATAATAAAAGTCATCAACAATTTTGAAACAATATGTCAACCGAAAAATTCTTCTTTATATAACGTGACAGAGTTAACATTCTTTGTCCACACAAAAACTTTTGAGATGAAAAAATGTAAAACAGTATGGATATAACATGATGAATAAATATAAGAATAAAATGAAAAATTAACACCACAACAGTTCAAACTATAAAGATATAGAAACACTTATGAACCTTCTAGCAATTTCAGAATGAAAAATAAAGCAAAATTTGAATTGAAACTTTCTCCATCAAATTAAAAAACACTTATTTTTGAATAAACAAGGAATACCCATGGATATTCTTCATAATGCTGCAGTTAAATGGGCACTTTTATAAATCTCCCATTGCTGAAATTTTTGTTTATGATTTTCTGTGTTTTGTAAGTTTTCAACAAGCAAAATTAAAAACTTGACACAAATGAATGTTTTTCACTATCTTTACCAAGAATTTGTATCAATGTAAAGACATATTTATGTTATAATGCATACATTTATATAAACATGGGTCTAATCAAGAAGAATATTCTTCCAGATATTTTCTAGCTTATGTATGCTCTCTTTTTATTGAACTCTCAATCTATTTCTTAACTACTCATCTGAAAGACTATTCTTTGTTTCTATACATAATATTAGGAGCTTTTACAATCATCATTACTTATGGCAGATTATTACTCTATGATTAATATACATTTGTACCTTTGCTGACTAGCAGTATATCAATATATTAAGCATATAAATAGATTTTTATTCAAAGTTGCATCATAAAATATTACCTATTATTGAAGGAGGAAGTTCACGTGATAACCATGACTCCAAATGTTATGGCTTGTTTATAGTACTGATGAAGTGTTATTGGTTAGATATGATGGTCACATAAGAATGATCAGAATCACAAAGTAGTATAGGGATGCCAGTAGTATAGGGATGCCAAAGTAATATGGGGGTGCCAATCTTGTTGGCATAGAATTTAGCTGCTGGGTCTTCCTAAACATCCTAAGCTGAAACTGAAGCTGAATAGAAGATTTAGGCTAAGCATTTGTGAAAAAGCAAACTTTGAATGACTGCACGCAATAAAAAATATGCTTGGGATGATTAAAGGGACACCTGATTTTAATGAGAAAGAAAACCCTGCATTCTCTTGTAGTTTTGAAGTAGAAAACACACAGGACTTAATTCCAGGTCCTGACAGGACTTAAATCATGGTCCCCACAGGATAGGGTGAAGGAACCCACATGAACCCACAGATAGAGATGATCACAATCTTTAGCTGCCCTCATTGCTCACTAGCACATTATGCTCCCACCAGCACCATGATAGTTTACAACTGCCATGGCAATGAACCAGAAGTTCACCCTCCTCTGCCCCCTGCATTACTAGACAGTTCTAAATAATTCACTCTTCAATTTCCATTAACCCACTCCTGCATTTACATGGAATTGAAAGTGGGTATAAATGAGTATAAATACTGTTGTCAAGATCCCATAGGTTGCTGCCTGCTGACTCACTGCCTGTGGGTTACCCCTGTTCAGAAAGGAACAGTACTATTCAGTAAAAGTATTGCTGTCTAACATCACCAGCTCATGCTTAAATTCTCTCTGAGGCAAAGCCAAGAACTCTCCTGGAATAAGTTCCAACTTTGGGGCTCGCCTATCCTACGTGAGCTTCAAGGGGAGAATTTTCCTGATATTCCATGATTGTGTATTTCTCAAATTGATTTGTTAAAAATATCAAAATCTCAGAATCTTTCATTTTATATCTTGGTCAATGTGTCATTTAAGCATAATGGTGACATAAAATCTGACGTGTAATAATTGTTAGTCTCATTGGAAATGCAGTAGGATTACTGCCCTGTAAGATCTTTTATTGTTACATTACTGGAAGCAAGGCAGAAAACCCAGAACCACAGAAAAAAGTCATTAATCAAATCATGTATAAAAATTGGCCAAGGTGGGAGGATCGCTTGAGCCCAGGAATTTGAGACTGGCATTGATAATATAGTGAGACCACTCTCTAAAAAATAAATGAATCGGTTGCCCAGGTGTGTCCATACCTGTAGTACCACCCACTTGGGAGACTGCAGCATGAGGATTGTTTGAGCCCAGGAGTTGGAGGCTGCATAGAATGGTATGGTCATACTACTGCCCTCTGCCTTGGCAACAAAGTAACATCCTTAGAAAAAAGCATATGTAAATACAGACATAAAATTCCTTATTTCTGTCACAAAAGAAATACATCCTCCAATAAGGATGACATGGGACTGTGTGTTTCCAGTGTTTCTCAATGCAAGAGATTGGGCAAAGAAGCAAAAGCTCTCTTAAGTCCCTTTCTTTTTACTAAAAAAATGCCCTGTGGATGTGGGTACGGGTGTTATGGGATCTTTGGGGAGTCAATTTCTCTGGTTGGAAACCTCTGTGGCTGGTGGTGCCTTTGTTCAAGTTCTTGTTATGCATCCAGGAAGAATAAAGCATGCAAGCAAGTGGAGGGTAAACAAGACAAAGAGGAGCTTTATTGAGTGTTAGAACAGCTCAGAGGAGATCCACAGTGAGTAGCTCCTCTGTAGGCAGGTTGTCAGCTCAAGTGTTCAGCTCTCAGCAGAGAGGAGGCCCTGAAGAGTGTGTCTCCTCTCTGCCGGCAGGTCTTTCCAACATCTGCAGCTTTCAGCAGAGAGGAGGCCCTGGAGAGGGTAGCTCCTCTCTGCAGCTGGTTGTCCCATTGTCTCTCCATCCTCTGCTCTGCTCTGGCTGAGTTCCAGGCATTTATGGACCTCAGAGGGGAGAAAGTGCATGTATGTTGGTCCATGGGTGTACCCAGAAAAGGCACCACAAGTCCACACTCTGATCTCTGGGATTGGCAGCCTGGCCCATCCCTGGCCTGAAGGTGGGGCCTTACCTAGGACCACCCCCTTCTGCTCTGGATCCTGTTTGCCTCCCACTGAAGTCCATGGTGTCCAGGCTGCTCACACCTGCAGGCCACTGCCCAGCTGCCTTCAGCACTCTCTTGGCTTCCCCTCTCATGTTTCTTGGCACCACAATTCTGGAGGGGTCTGAGGTGGCAGGGGGCTGGTATTCCAGTGCTGACCTGCCCATGTGCAAGCCCAGCTGAGCTGTGACAGTGCAGGGGCTCAGCCCACAACCTGCTCTGAAATCAGAGTGGATGCTGGGAGCAGGGAGGGACCAAGTAGTGGGAGCAGACACCTCTGAGCCTGCAGGGACAGTGGGGACCTTCCCGGGCTTCAGAGAGTGCAGGCTGCAGGCACACCTGGGTCCTGCCCCTGGGAGGCGAGTTTCAACTGCACCCAAGGAGTTCCTGACCCGCCAACTCCAAAGGGTTGGGACTCCCACTTGTCCCCAGCCCCTGGGTCTACAACCATGGATCCAGTGGCTACAACTGCACCCAAGAGGGCAGGGATCCTGCCTGCTCATGGTCCCCCCAAAAGCACAGGGAGGCTTGGAGCTGCAGCCACAATTTGGGTGGCTGCAGTCCCGCCCAGGAGGGCAGGGCTCCTGCCTGCTCCATGGAGTGGGAATTCTGGGTCCACAGCTGCAGTTTGGGTGGCTGCAGAGGCACCCAGGGGCTCCCTCCTCAACTCATAAAAGGTGGGGATCCCACTTGTCCCTGGCTTTTGCTGGCTCCACAGAGCATGCAGCCCTGGCTGGACCTCCTTGCTGCAGCCAGTATGATGGCAGTGGCTGCTGCTATCACGGCGACAGAGGGAAAACTCTGGTGTTCCCTGAAAGTCTGGCTCAATGTGCATGTTCCTTCCTATGCAAATTCCTGTTCCCCGTGGGCCTTGCTGTCTGCCTTCTGTCCCTGCAGAGCTGTGGGAGGAAACGTTGTGACTTATTTCTTGCTAACTATAACACATCAGGTAGGTCCACAGATCAGTTCTCCCAGAAGTTGAGTGTGAGTGAACGTGAGGGAAAGTGGGCAGACTTCCTATGGGTTGGGCCACTTGGTCCATGGCCTGATAGAGATCCTCATCCTTCTACTAGAGGTCAGTGACACCACCATGCACTTGCTCCCTTGAGGGCCTGGACAAGGGAGGAACAAGGGCCGTAGAAGGGAGGAGGGTCAGGTGAACATGGAGTGAGTTTTGACCGGTAATATTGAGATATTTGAGTCTCAGAGGCATGAAAAAAAAAAAACACACAGGGAGGCTGGATTCCAAAGTCCTTAGTGGGGTCCTAGGAAGGGATGGAGGAAAGAGCGGGGGGAGGGGGGACAAGGAGGGACACTACAACCCTTAAGGCAATCACATATCTCACTGCGCATGCTCTTTGGGTGCCCACCTCAGTGCACATGTTCACTGGGTGTCTTCTACTCTATCTCTTCACCCATGTGGTGAATGCCTCGGAGCTGTGGAGTCAAGTTCCTGAGGTCTGGATTCTTTCTCTTCTACTGAGAAGCAGCAGGTAGGTCCACAGTCCAATCCAACTGGGAGTTGAAGTGTGATTGAGGGTGAGGAGAAGCCAATGGGCTTCCAGAGGGTTGTCAGGGGGAGGGAGACTTGGAGGGAGAAGGGCCTGGAGGTCTTCATCCTTTTCATGTGGCACCACAGCCATTGGCCTTCTTTTTTGTCAGGGCCACTACTAGGGAGGAAGGAGGGCCTTGGCGCAGAGGGGATCGGGTTAAAATGGGGTGCGTGTTGCAGGTGCTGTTGGAGGTATCTGAGTCCCAGAAATGCCTCAAACCACATTAGAGATATCCAGTGTCTCTTGCCAGGAGCCTTAAGGCATTACTTTGCTAGCTTCGCCACCTTAAGTGACTGTGCAAGCATTCTATTCAGAAGGCACACAAACTTATACTTGCCCTGGGACTTACCTTCAAAGTATTTCCAAACTTTAAAAAAATGACAAGTTAACATTTGGCCATGGAAGCGCTCAAATATAGCTATCCTGTCAAGTGCATTTTCCCAATCACAGTATATTGTATTCTCTTTGCAGAGTGAAATATAATCTGGTGAGGAAGATCAACATGTAGGCCTAGACCAAGATGAAGTTTACAAATTCCTGAGCTGATAGGGCCTATGCTTGTGAGTGCTTTAACATTCATTGTTTTCTATTAACAGACATTTCTTTTTGTGATAGTGTTGTTGAACTAGTATACATACACTGTTAAAGGTCTTCCAAGATGATAAAAAATGATCATGGCATCTCATGAAGGAAAGACTGATCCAAGAGGATTATGTTCTGTTGTTGTTGTTGTGTGTGTGTGTGTGTGTGTGTGTGTGTGTGTATGTGTTTTGGAGATGAAGTCTTGCTTTGTTGCCCAGGCTCAGCTACTTCAGCTTCTGCCTCCCAGGTTCAAGCAATTCTCCTGCCTCATCTCCCCGAGTAGCTAGGACTACAGGTGCACACCGCCATGCCCGGCTAATTTCATTTTGTATTTTAGTAGAGATGGGGGACAGAGTTTCACCGTGTTGCCCAGGCTGGTCTCAAACTCCTGAGCTCAGGCAATGCACCTGCCTCGGCCTCCCAAAGGGCTGGGATTACAGGCCCGAGCCACTGTGCCTGGCATACTTTCTGGTTTTGCCTGGATGGATAACTTTGTGTTCCCCAGATTTTGCCCATGACTTCCTCTGTATGCTTATTCATAACAGATTGCACACATCCATCTCAACATAGATTAAATCACCTTCCAAAGCCCTTGAGAGTAATTCTGTCTTAGAGTAACCTCTCTGTGGGAAGAATAACTTTATGAAGAATACGTATATGGAATAGTGTTGGAGAAATGTCTTTAGACTTACTTATGATTGGAAATACTTATATATTCTATATATTTACATTATTGACATGTATTGACAACAAAACTTTTTATTTGTACACACACAACCATGGTCCCAGGAGCACAGTGATGAGGACCCTCAACAAGAAGAACCACCAACTGAAAATTGGGATCCTACACCTGGTCAGGAGAGAGATCAGGGTGCAGCTGAGATTCAAGGTGCTGGGAAGGGAAAGAAAGAATGTCTACAGTGGGGAGGAGGCCTATGTGTGCATCACGCCTTACGTCATGACCAGTAACGGGAGGAAAGAAAACATTAGGAAAGGATCTCAAACACTTGCTGAAAGTTGGCTGGAAAAGTCAACAGTATAGCTTGCAGCTTCATGCAGTCCCTGGATATAATGAATATTTTCTTTTTCTTCATGATGTATTTCGTATGCTTGAAAATACAGTCCTTGCTAAATCAGACAAAGTAGTTTAATTTTATGTGTAAACATATGCAGTATTTCACTAGTTTAATGTTTTCTTCTTAGAATGTTGTTTTATGATCTTCTAAGTCATTGCGTCAACAGTGCTATAAACACCCTTTAATAGCATATAGAGTGCCAAGTCATCCTACCTTGTAACACCCTGAATAAAGCCCATTTGCATAAGAATGTTAGCTCAATTTTATAAATAAGAAAATTGAGGCTCAGGGATTGAGGTTTACCAAGAACACTTGACTCACGGAGACAAAATTCGTATTTTGTCCCAAGGTTTGTGTTATCCATGTTGTAATAAGAAAAGGTCAGTGGTTTTGCTTATGATACTTATTATTCGAATGTGTGTGTACTGTAAGGTACTTCAGTATTGGGCTCAGGACAAAACACAGTTCAATGAAGCAGAATGGCAACTCCAGAAAAGAGCTCAATAAATGACAGCCACTCTTTGAGTGGTATCCTTTGATTGGTATTTTTTCAAGATGTTTGGTAAAAGGTGGCTAATTGAAGACATTGGCATACAGGTAGCTATATTAGTATGATTTTGAAGGGGCTTTTAAAAGTTGCTGAAGCACTTTCATAATTAGAAAACTCAAAGTACCATAAGTTTATCCTGAATCAGAAGTTGTTTACTCAGTGGATACCATTTTCACGCTAAACATTGGCAGAATTTGGGACGTGGATTATTTCAGCAATTCATTGTTAAGAGGTTTCTAGAATATGACTGTCAACGATGGCCACTAATTTCTTTGCACTCAATTTCCTGTGCCCTCACTGGAATACAGTTACTTTCCTGTTATTTTGGCACATTATTCTAAATGTGACTCATTTATACAAAGTTATGTATAGGGCCTTTGAACCTAAGCATAACGTTAATTAACTTTATCCAAATAATTTTCAAGTTACCTCAACAAGGAATGGGTGTCCAATTGTAAGACTTCTCATAAGCAGGCCAATACATTGTTCTAATCCTTTAGAAAATTACATTTCATTCATGATTAAAATTCTATCCAGACTTCAGGCAGACTTCATATTTCTTAGTCGATATCCACTGTTCATAATACACAATGGTAAAATATGGGAAATGTAGGTGTGGTGTGATTTATCCTCAGATTGTCATTTCATATAAGATTTTATAATACAGGAAAATAAAGATGTGACATCTTTACATGACATTTATTAGCACGGTAGTCCACAGGCTTTTATTTCATAACACTGAGGAAAAGAATACTATCATTTCCTTTCTTGTCTTTCTTGTTTGCCCATTTCAATCAAGAACCTTTGTATTTTTTAGTGCCTGACCTGGAAATTGACATCCAGGAACTGTCTCAAAGACTGGGATGAATGCAGAGATGGTCCTGATGTCCAGAAGAAAATTCTGCCAAAATTAGAGCAATTTAAAATGCCAGAAGGAGGTATGCTATCCATTAAGAGGCAAAATTATGTGCTTTCTGTTTTTCACAATATTATACTTTTGATAATAAAAAGAGAGAACATTACTGCCCCTTTAAAACACAATTCAAATGCAGGCTTTCCTTGAAAAGTTGTTCCGACCCCATATGCCTGACTGGAAGACTTAAACACTCTCAGATACAGAAACAAATTGGGTCAAAACCGTATTGAATCATCAAATATGAAAGCATTTTCTTACTGGTGACTATAACCAAGAGTGAAAAATTTTCAGATTATTTTCTAATTTCTGCTTTTAATAAATACATAATACATTTGTAATACTACTTTGTGCGAAATATGCTGAGTACTGAAGGAGGTTCTAGTATCAGATCTAACATAATTTGTGAGATTTTGGGTGAATTCCATAAATTCTACACCCATCTTTTTCTATTATTGAAAATCGTAGATGCAAATCAGATACATTAAAATCTGTTTCAAGGTTGATTTCTGTGTGTTCGTGTTCTGTTGGATATAATACAAAGATATGATTTTTCATAACAATCAGTTTCACTCCAGTTATAATATCTGAGTTGAGATTTCACGGTTCCTAAGAAATGAGCGGGTAACCTGCTTGATGTTTTTTTTTTTCCTGTTTGGAGACATAAATGACTATCCTTGGATTTTGTTAAATTCTGATTTATCTGGCTCTTAAAGAATAACTGCATTTTAAATGCTTTCCGCAGTGAACCCTTGAATGACTGGATAATAAAATGGCAAGAGACAGTCAGATTTCTGTGACCGATGTAGTAGGGAGCATGCATGTAGGTCAGTGATGCTGAAGGTGGGTGTAAGATGCCTGTGTTAAGCATGATCCCTGTCTTCCTGTTAGTCTTCACGAGCTACTGTGTGTAATTAGATTGAAGGCACATATGATAGAATCACCTCTAACCATATCATAGGTTACAGGTTTCTGCCTTGAGACATCAGATGATACGATTTAAAGTTCAAAGACCATACCGTCCTAATTCGTGAGTAGCTGACATAAGTATTTTTTACACGTATTTTCTAGTTTGCTGATGGTTAATTAGAAGAGCTTCTGAATTTGAAGGAAGCACTCCATATTTAGGGAAGAAATTACCTAAATGTTTTTACTCTACACTGCTGAACCATTCCATTAGAACATTTACATTGAAAAGTAGTTTTTAGTCTATTTCCAGGAGCCTACTGAAGAAGACTCAACTGTATTCTTAGGAAGGTTACAGTCTTTTTTTTGTCTAGAATTAATTTCTTTTTTTATTATTGTACTATAAGTTCTAGGGTAGATGTGCACAACGTGCAGGTTTGATACACAGGTATACACGTGCAATGTTGCTTTGTTGCACCCATGAACTCGTCATTTACATCAGGTATTTCTCCTAATGCTATCCCTACCCCAGCTCCCCCACCCCCTTACAGGCCCTGGTGTGTGATGTTCCCCGCCCTGTGTCCAAGTGATCTCATTGTTCAATTCCTACCTATGAGTGAGAACATGCGGTGGTTGGTTTTCTGTTCCTGGGATAGTTTGCTGAGAATGATGATTTCCAGCTGCATCCATGTCCCTACAAAGGACACAAACTCATCCTTTTTTATGACTGCATAGAATTCCGTAGTGTATATCTGCCACATTTTCTTTAGCCAGTCTGTCACTGATGGACATTTAGGTTAATTCCAAGTCTTTGCTATTGTGAATAGTGCCACAATAAACATATGTGTGCATGTGTCTTTATAGCAGCATGACTTATAATCCTTTGGGTATATACCCAGTAATGGGATGGCTGGGTCAAATGGTATTTCTAGTTCTAGATCCTTGAGGAATC
>NW_012120799.1:66180-67625 GCF_000951035.1 Colobus angolensis palliatus | reverse complement strand
CTCCAGCTTTGTTCTTTTGACTTAGGATTGTCTTGGCAATGCGGGCTCTTTTTAGGTTCCATATGAACTTTAAAGCAGTTTTTCCAATTCTGTGAAGAAAGTCATTGGTAGCTTAATGGGGATGACATTGAATCTATAAATTACCTTGGGCAGTATGGCCAGTTTCACAATATTGATTCTTCCTATCCATGAGCATGGTATGTTCTTCCATTTGTCTGTGTCCTCTTTTATTTCACTGAGCAGTGGTTTGTCGTTCTCCTTGAAGAGGTCCTTTCCATCCCTTGTAAGGTGGATTCCTAGATATTTTATTCTCTTTGAGGAAATTGTGAATGGGAGTTCATTCATGATTTGGCTCTCTCTTGGTCTGTTATTGATTTATAAGAATGCTTGTTATTTTTCACATTGATTTTGTATCCTGAGACTTTGCTGAAGTTGCTTATCAGCTTAAGGAGATTTTGGACTGAGATGATGGGGTTTTCTAAAGATACAATCATGTCATCTGCAAACAGACAATTTGAATTCTTCTTTTCCTAGCTGAATACACTTTATTTCTTTCTCTTGCCTGATTGCCCTAGCCAGAACTTCCAACACTATGTTGAATAGGAGTGGTGAGAGAGGGCATCCCTGTCTTGTGCCAGTTTTCAAAGGGAATTTTTCCAGTTTTTGCCCATTCAGTCTGATATTGGCTGTGGGTTTGTCATAAATAGCCCTTATTATTTTGAGATACATCCCATCACTACCTAGTTCATTGAGAATTTTTAGCACGAAGGGCTGTTGAATTTTGTCAAAGGCCTTTTCTGCATCTATTGAGATAATCATGTGGTTTTTCTCTTTGGTTCTGTTTATATGCTGGATTACATTTATTGATTTGCATATATTGAACCAGCCTTGCATCCCAGGGATGAAGCCCACTTGATCATGGTGGATAAGCTTTTTGATGTGCTGCTGGATTTGGTTTGCCAGTATTTTATTGAGGATTTTTGTATCGATGTTCATCAGGGATATTGCTCTAAAATTCTCTTTTTTTGTTGTGTCTCTGTCAGGCTTTGGTATCAGGATGATGTTGACCTCGTAAAATGAGTTAGGGGGAACCCCTCTTTTTCTATTGATTGGAATACTTTCCAAAGGAATGGTACCAATCCTCCTTGTACCTCTGGTAGGATTCTGCTGTGAATCCATCTGGTCCTGGTCTTTTTTTGGTTGGTAGGCTATTAATTATTGCCTCAATTTCACAGCCTACTATTGGTCTAATTTCTGTTCTTTTACATTTGCTGAGGAATGCTTTACTTGCAACTATGTAGTTAATTTTGGAATAAGTGTGATATGGTGCTGAGAAGAATGTATATTCTGTTGATTTGGATTGGAGAGTTCTGTAGATGTTTATTAAGGCCCCTTGGTTCAGAGTTGAGTTCAATTCCTGGATATCCTTGTTAACTTTCTGTGTC
>NW_012120799.1:58713-66000 GCF_000951035.1 Colobus angolensis palliatus | reverse complement strand
ATTTAAGGTTAATATTAACCTTAAATGTAAATGGACTACATGCCCCAATTAAAAGACAAATGGGATAACAGGTCAAGACCCATTGGTGTGCTGCATTCAAGAGACGAATCCCATGGGCATAGACGCACATAGCCTCAAAATAAAGGGATAGAGGAATATTTACCAAGAAAATGGAAAGAAAAAAAGCAGTGGTTGCAATCTTTGTCTCTGATAAAACAGATTTTAACCAACAAAGATCAAAAAAGAGAAAGAAGAGCATTACATGACAGTAAATGGATCAATGCAACAAGAAGAGCTAACTATTCTAAGTGTATATGTACCCAATACAGGAGCAAACAGATTGATATAGCAACTTCTTAGAGACCTTCAAAGAGACTTAGGCTCCCACACAGTAGTAGTGGGAGACTTTAACACACCCACTGTCAATATTAGACAGATCACCAGGACACAAAATTAAAAAGGATATTCAGGACTTCAACTCAGCTTTGGACCTAAGGGTTCTAATAGACATCTACAGAAATCTCCACCCCAAATCAACAGAATATACATTCTTCTCAGCACTCCATCACACTTATTCTAAAATAGAACACATAATTCGAAGTAAAACACTCCTCAGGAAATGCAAAAAATGGAAATCATAACATACAGACTCTCAGACCACAGTGCAATTGAATTGGAAGTCAGGATTAAGAAACTCACTCAAAACCACACAACTACATGGAAACAGAACAAATAGCTCTTGAATGACTACTGGGTAAATAACAAACTTAAGGCAGAAATAGATAAGTTCTTCAAAACCGATGAGAACAAAGACACAACATACCAGAATCTTTGGGACACAGCTAAAGCAGTGTGTAGAGAGAAATTTATAGCACTAAATGCCCACAGGAGAATGCGTGAAAGACCTAAAATTGACACCCTAAGGTCACAATTAAAAGAAATGGGAAAGCAAGAACAAACAAATTCAAAAGCTAGCAGAAGACAAGAAATAACTAACATCAGAGCAAAACTGAAGGAGATAGAGACACCAAAAACCCTCCAAAAAATCAATGAATCCAGAAACTGGATATTTGAAAAAATTAACAAAATAGATAGACTACTAGCCAGAATAATAAAGAAGAAAAGAGAAGAATCAAATAGACACAATAAAAAATGATAAAGGGAATATCACCACTGATCCCACAGAAATACAAACTACCATCAGAGATTACTATATACAACTCTACACAAATGAACTAGAGAATCTAGAAGAAATGGATACATTCCTGGACATATACACCTTCCCAAGACTAAACCAGGAAGAAGTCAAACTCCTGAATAGACCAATAACAAGTTCTAAAATTGATGCAGTAATTAATGGCCTACCAACCAGAAAAAGTCCAGGACCCAAAGGATTCACAGCCAAATTCTACCACAGGTACAAAAAGGAGCTTGTACCATACCTTCTGAAACTATTCCAAACAATGGAAAAAAAGGGAGTCCTCCTTAACTCATACTTTTAGGCCAGCATCATCCTGATACGAAAACCTGGCAGAGACACACACACAAAAAAGAAAATTTCAGGCCCATATTCCTGATGAACATTGATGTGAAAATCCTTAATAAAATACTGACAAACCAAATCCATCTGCACATCAAAAAGCTTATCCACCACGATCAAGTTGACTTCATTCCTGTGATACAAAGCTGGTTCAACGTATGCAAATCAATAAATGTAATCCATCACATAAACAGAACCAATGACAAGAACCATGTAATTATCTCAATAGATGCAGAAAAGGCCTTCAATAAAATTCAACACCCTTTCATGCTAAAAACTCTCAATAAACTAGGTATTGATGGAACTTATCTCAAAATAATAAGAGCAGATGACATGATTGTATATTTAGAAAATCTCATCATATCAGCCCCAAATCTACAAGCATTCCTGTACACCAATAATAGCCAAACAGAGAATCAAATCAAGAACTCAGATTCACAATTGCTACATAGAGAATAAAATACTTAGGAATACAACTTACAAGGGATGTGAAGAACCACTTCAAGGAGAACTACAAACCACTGCTCAAGGAAATAAGAGAGGACACAAACAAATGGAAAAAAGTTCCCTCCTCATAGACAGGATGTATCAATATCACAAAAATGGCCATACTGCCCAAAGTAATTTATAGATACAATGCTATCCCAATCAACCTACCATTGACTTTCTTCACAGAATTGGAAAAAAACTACTTTAAATTTTATATTGAACCAAAAACAAGCCCACATAGCCAAGAAAATGATAAGCAAAATGAACAAAGCTGGAGGCACCACACTATCTGACTTGAACCTATATTACAAGTCTGCAGTAACCAAAACATCATGGTACTGGTACCAAAACAGATATATAGACCAAGGGAACAGAACAGAGGTCTCAGAAATAATGTCACACATCTACAGCCATCTGATCTTTGACAACCTTAACAAAAACAAGTGATAAGGAAAGGATCCCCTATTCAATAAATGGTGTTGGGAAAACGGCCTAGCCATATACAGAAAACAGAAACTCAATCTCTTTCTTATACCTTTTACAAAAACTAACTCAAGATGGATTAAAGACTTAAATTTAAGACCTAAACCCATAAAAACCCTAGAAGAAAACCTAGGCAATACCATTCAGGACATAGGCATGGGCAAAGACTTCAAAACTAAAACAACAAAAGCAATGGCAACAAAAGCCAAAATTGACAAATGGGATCTAATTAAACTAAAGAGCTTCTGCACAGCAAAATACACTATCATCAGAGTGAACATGCAACCTAGAGAATTGGAGAAAATTTTTGCAATCTATCCATCTGACAAAGGGCTAATAACCAGAATCTACAAGGAACTTATGCAAATTTACAAGAAAAAAAAGACAACCCCATCAAAAAGTGGGTGAAGGATATGAACAGACAGTTCTCAAAGGAAGATATTTGTGGAGCCAACAAACACATGAAAAAAGCTAATTATTACTGGTTATTAGAGAAATGCAACTTAAAACCACAATGAGATACCATCTCACGCCAATTAGAATAGCAATTATATAAAAGTAGGAAACAATAGATGCTGGAGAGGATGTGGAGAAATAGGAACACTTTTACACTGTTGGTGGAACTGTAAACTGGTTCAACCACTGTAGAACACAGTGTGGCAATTCCTCAAGGATCTAGAACCAGAACTACTATTTTACCCAGCAATCCTATTACTGGGTATATGTGCAAAGGATTATAAATCATTGTACTATAAAGACACTTGCACACATATGTTTATTGCAGCACTACTCACAACAGCAAAGACTTGGAACCAACCCAAATGCCCATCAATGTTAGACTGGATAAAGAAAATGTGGCACATACACACCATCGAATACTATGCAGCCATAAAACGGATGAGTTCATGTCTTTGCGGGGACATGGATGAAGCAGGAAACCATCTTTCTCAGTAAACTAACACAGGAACAGAAAACCAAACACTACATGTTCTCACTCATAAGTGGGAGTTGATCAAGGAGAACACATGGACACAGGGAGGGGAACATCACACACCGGTGCCTGTTGGGGAGTGCAGGGCTAGGGGAGGGATAGCATTAGGAGAAATACCTAATGTAGATGATGGGTTGATGCATGCAGCAAGCCACCATGGCACATGTATACTTATGTAACAAACCTGCACTTTCGGCACATGTACTTAAAGTATAATTTTTAAAAAATATGAAAGAATTCTGTGACCAAATGTGTGGTTTTATTCCTCCACAAACCAAGCAAGCAATGAGTTTCCCAACACATACCTGTTGGGTGTCCTCTCATTCAATTCTGAGACAATCTACCTAGAGATAGCCTCAGATTGTACAGGTTGACACACAGACCCACAATATGGTCTCCAAGTTCTAATGCCAATTGCAAGCACTAGGATGATTTACCTGTGCTTCTGACACACTAGCTATAAATTGGGTTTCACATGACTTTTATTCATGTTCAATTAATTTGCTACATCACCTCACAAGACTCAGGGAAACATGCACATTTATGGATTGATTAAAACAGGATATTAGAAAGGATGCAAATAAAGAGATACATGAGATAAGAAATGGGGGAAGGGGCAGGGAACTTCCATTCCTTTTATGGGCATGTTGCCCACCATGTGTTCAGCTAATCAGAAGCTCTCTGAACCCTGTACTTTTGGGTTTTGATGGAGGTTTCCATTATTGATTAAACTGTTGGCCTGCCATTGATGATCAAATTAACCTTCAGCCCCTCTTCCTTCCCTGAAGGTTGGGGGTGGGGTTGAAAGTCAGAACACTTAGGTGTGCCCAAGATGATCAAATAGGAATAGCTCCAGCCTCCAGCTCCCAGCGTGAGCAATACAGAAGATGGGTGATTTCTGCATTTTCAAATGAGGTACCAGGTTCATCTCACGGGGCATGTCAGACAGTTGGTGCTGGTCTGCGGGTGCAGCCCAAACAACAAGAGCTGAAGCAGGGTGAGGCATTGCCTCACCTGGAAAGTGCAAGCAGGAAGGGAATACCTTTCCCTAGCCAAAGGAAATTGAGACACACAACACCTGAAAATTGGGTAACTCCCACCCTAATACTGCACTTTACCAAGGGTCTTAGCAAATGGCACATTAGGAGATTATATCCCACACCTGACCCGGAGGGTCCCACACCCATAGAGCCTCCCTTATTGCTAGCACAGCAGTCTGAGATCTAACTGCAAGGCAGCAGGGAGGCTCGGGGAGGGGCACCCACCATTCCTGAGGTTTAAGTAGGTAAACAAAGCCACCAGGAAGCTCGAATTGGGTGGAGCCCACCACAGCTCAAGGAGGCCTGCCTGCCTCTGTAGACTCCACCTCTGGGGACAGGACATAGCTAAGCAAAAAGCAGCAGAAACCTCTGCAGATGTAAAAGTCCCTGTCCGACAGCTTGGAAGAGGGCAGTAGTTCTCCCAGCACACAGGTTGAGATCTGAGAACGGACAGACTGCCTGCTCAAGTGGGTCCCTGACCCCTGAGTAGCCTAACTGGGAGACATCCCCCACTAGGTGCAGACCGACACCTCACACCTCACACGGCAAGGTACACCCCTGAGACAAGCTTCCAGAGCAAGAATCAAACAGCAACACTCACTGTTCAGCAATACTCTATCTTCTGCAGATTCCACTGCTGATACCCAGGCAAACACGGTCTGGAGTGGACGTCAAGCAAACTCCAACAGACCTGCAGCTGAGGGTCCTGACTGTTAGAAGGAAAACTAACAAACAGAAAGGACACCCACACCAAAACCCCATCAGTACATCAAAATCATCAAAGACCAAAGGCAGATAAAACACAAAGAAGGGTAAAAAGCAGTGCAGAAAAGCTGGAAATTCAAAAAATCAGAGCACATCTCCCCCTCTAAAAGAATGCAGCTCCTCGCCAGCAATGGAACAAAGTTGGATGGAGAATGACTTTGACGAGTTGAAAGAAGGCGGCATCAGTCGATCAAACTTCTCAGAGCTAAAGGAGGAACTACGTAACCAGAGCAAAGAAACTAAAAATGTTGAAAACAGATGTGACGAATGGCTAACTAGAATGACCAATGTAGAGAAGTCCTCAAAAGAACTGATAGAGATGTAAACCATAACATGAGAACTATGTGACAAATGCACAAGCTTCAGTAACCAACTCGATCAACTGGAAGAAAGAGTATCAGTGATTGAAGATCAAATCAATGAAATGAAGTGAGAAGAGAAGTGTAGAGAAAAAAGAGTAAAAAGAAATGAACAAAGCCTCCAAGAAATATGGGATTATGTGAAAAGACCAAATCTAGGTCTGATTGGGGTGCCTGAAAGTGACGGGGAAAATGGAACCAAGTTGGAAAACACTCTGCAGGATATCATCCAGGAGAACTTCCCCAAACTAGCAAGGCAGGACAACATTCAAATTCAGGAAACACAGAGAACACCACAAAGATATTCCTAGAGAAGAGCAACTCCAAGACACAAACATGTCAGATTCACCAAAGTTGAAATGAAGGAAAAAATGTTAAGGGCAGCCAGAGAAAAAGGTCTTGCTACCCACAAAGGGAAGCCCATCAGACTAACAGCAGATCTCTCGGCAGAAACTCTACAAGCCAGAAGAGAGTAGGGGCCAATATTCAACATTCTTAAAGAAAAGAATTTTAAACCAAGAATTTCATATCCAGCCAAACTAAGTTTCATAAGTGAAGGAGAAATAAAATCATTTACAGACAAGCAAATGCTTAGAGATTTTGTCACCACCAGGTCTGCCCTACAAGAGATCCTGAAAGAAGCATTAAACGTGGAAAGGAACAACAGGTACCAGCCATTGCAAAAACATGCCAAAATGTAAAGTCCATCGATGCTACGAAGAAACTGCATCAACTAACGAGTGAAATAACCAG
Organism: Colobus angolensis palliatus; assembly: GCF_000951035.1. Classification (NCBI taxonomy): domain Eukaryota; kingdom Metazoa; phylum Chordata; class Mammalia; order Primates; family Cercopithecidae; genus Colobus; species Colobus angolensis. Next base: position 59,580 of record NW_012120799.1, on the reverse strand, counting down.
GTAATATCATAATGACAGGATCAAGTTCACACATAACAATATTAACCTTAAATGTAAATGGACTAAATGGTCCAACTAAAAGACACAGACTGGCAAACTGGATAAAGAGTCAAGACCCATCAGTTTGCTATATTCAAGAGACCCATCTCACATGCAGAGACACACATAGGCTCAAAATAAAGGGATGGAGGAAGATCTACCAAGCAAATGGTAAACAAACAAACAAAAAAAAGCAGGGATTGCAATCCTAGTCTCTGATAAAACAGACTTTAAACCATCAAAGATCAAAAGAGACAAACTAGGCCATTACATAATGGTAAGGGGATCAATTCAACAAAAAGAGCTAACTATCCTGAATATATATATATATATATATGCACCCAATACAGGAGCACCCAGATTCCTACAGCATGTCCTTAGAGATGTACAAAGAGACTTAGACTCCCATACAATAATAACGGGAGACTTCAACACCCCACTGTAAACATAGGACAGATCAACGACACAGAAAGTTAGCAAGGATATCCAGGAATTGAACTCAACTCTGCATCAAGCAGATCTAATAGACATCTATAGAACTCTCCACCCAAAGCAACAGAATATACATTCTTCTCAGCACCACATCACACTTATTCCAAAATTGACCACATAGCTGTAAGTAAAGCACTCCTCAGCAAATGTAAAAGAAAAGAAATTATAACAAACTGTCTCTCAGACCACAGTTCAATTAAACTAGAACTCAGGACTAAGAAACTCAATCAAAATCACTGAACTACATGGAAACTGAATAACCTGCTCCTGAATGACTACTGGGTACATAACGAAATGAAGGCAGAAATAAAGATGTTCTTTGAAACCAATGAGAAC
>NW_012120799.1:54218-54734 GCF_000951035.1 Colobus angolensis palliatus | reverse complement strand
TACGAAAATTAACTCAAGATGGATTAGAGACTAAAATGTTAGTCCTAAACCCATAAAAACCTTAGAAGAAAACCTAAGTAATACCATGCAGGACATAGGCATGGGCAAGCACTTCATGTCTAAAACACCAAAAGCAACAGTGACAAAAGCCAAAATTGACAAATGAGATCTAATTAAGCTAAAGATCTTCTACACAGCAAAAGAAACTACCATCAGAGTGAAGATGCAACTTACAGAATGGGAGAAAATTTTTGCAATCTACTCATCTAACAAAGTGCTACTATCCAGAACCTCCAAAAAACTCAGACAAATTTACGAGAAAAAAACAAACAATCCCATCAAAAAGTGAGCAAAGAATATGAACAGACATTTCTCAAAAGAAGACATGCATACAGCCAACAGGCACATGAAAAAATGCTCTTCATCACTCACCATCAGAGAAATGCAAATCAAAACCACAATGAGATACCATCTCACACCAGTTAGAATGGCAATCATTAAAAAGTCAGGAAACAA
>NW_012120799.1:50761-53493 GCF_000951035.1 Colobus angolensis palliatus | reverse complement strand
AAGAAAATGTGGCACATATACACCATGGAATACTATGCAGCCATAAAAAAGGATGAGTTTGTGTCCTTTGTAGGGACATGGATGCAGGTGGAAACTATCATTCTCAGCAAACTATCCCAAGAACAGAAAACCAACCACCACATGTTCTCACTCATAGGTGGGAACTGAACAATGAGATCACTTGGACTCTGGAAGTGTAACATCACACACTGGGGCCTATTTTGGGGAGGGGTGAAGGGTGAGGGATGGCATTGGGTGTTATATGTGATGTAAATGATGAGTTGATGGGTGCTGACGAGTTGATGGGTGCAGCACACCAACATGGCACAAGTATACATGTGTAACAAACGTGCACGTTGTGCACAAGTACCGTAGAACTTAAAGTATATATATATAAAAAAGAAATAGTATCAAACTACAAAGTATTGATTACCCTAAATTTTAAGGTGTAAACCAACTTTGTCCAACCTGTGGCCTGCAGGCTGCATGCGGCTCAGGGTGACATTGAATGCAGCTCAGCAAAAATTCATAAACTTTCTTAAAACATTAAAATATATATATATTGTTATGTGTGAATTTGATCCTGTCATTTTGATGCTAGTTAGTTATTTTGCCCATTAGTTGATGCAGTTTCTTCATAGTGTTGATCATCTCTACAATTTCGTATGGTTTTGCAGTGGCTGTTACCACTTTCTTCTGTCTATATTTAGTGCTTCTTCCAGGAGGTCTTGTAAGGCAGGTCTGGTGGTGACCAAATCTCTCAGCATTTGCTTGTCTGTAAAGGTTTTTATTTCTCCTTCACTTATGAACCTTAATTTGGCTGGATATGAAATTCTGGGTTGAAAATTATTTTCTTTAAGCATGTTGAATATTGGCCCCCACTCTCATCTGGCCTGTAGGATTTCTGCAGAGATCTGATAGGCTTCCCTTTTTGGGAAACCCTACCTTTCTCTCTGGCTGCTCTTAACATTTTTTCCTTTGTTTCTACCTTGGTTAACCTGATGATTATATGTCTTGGGGTTGCTCTTCTCAAGGAGTATCTTTGTGGTGTTCTCTGTATTTCCTGAATTTGAATGTTGGCCTATGTTGCTAGGTTGGGCAAGTTCTCCTGTACAATATCCTGAAGAGTGTTTTCCAACTTGTTTCCATTCTCCCTGTTGCTTTTGGGTAAACCAATCAATCGTAGGTTTAGTCTTTTCACGTAGTCCCATATTTCTTGGAGGGTTTGCTTGTTCCTTTTCATTCTTTCTTCTCTACTCTTGTCTTCTTACTTCATTTTATTAAGTTGATTTTCAATCCTTTCTTCCACTAGATTGATTTGGCTATTGATATCTGTGTATGACTCACGATATTCTTGTGCTGTGTTTTTTGGCTCCATCAAGTCATTTATGTTCTTCTCTAAACTGGTTATTCTAGTTTGCAATTCCTCTATCCTTTTTTCAAGGTTCTTAGCTTCCTTGCATTGGGTTAGAACATGCTCCTTTAGCTCAGAGGAGATTGTTATTACCCACTTATTGAAGCCGATTTCTGTCAATTCATTAAATTCATTGTCCATCCATCTTTGTTCCCTTGCTGGCAAGGAGTTGTGATTCTTTGGAGGAGAAGAGGTGTTCTTGTTTTTGGAATTTTCAGCCTTTTTGCACTGGTTTCTCCTCAGCTTCGTGGATTTATCTACCCTTGGTCTTTGCTGTTGGTAACCTTTGGCTGAGATTTTTGAGTGGATGTCCTTTTTGTTGATGTTGATGCTATTCCTTTCTGTTTGTTAGTATTTCTTCTAACAGGCCCCTCTGCTGTAGGTGTGTTGGAATTTGTTGCAGGTCCACTCCAGACCCTGTTTGCCTGGGTGTCACCAGCAGAGGCTGCAGAACAGCAAATATTGCTGCCTGTTCCTTCCTCTGGAAGCTTCATCTCAGGGAGACACTTGCCACACGCCAGCGGGAGCTCTGCTGTATGAGAAGTTTGTTGAGCCTTGCTGGGAGGTGTTTCCAAGTTAGGAGGCAGGGGGTTCAGGGACTCACTTGAGGAGGCAGTTTGTTTCTCAACAGCTTGAACGCTGTGCTAGGAGATCCACTGCTCTCTTCTGAGCCAGCAGGCAGGAACATTTAAGTCAGCTGAAGCTACACCCACTGCTTGCCCTCCCTCCAGGTGCTCTGTACTAGGGAGATGGGAGTTTTATCTATAAGCCCCTGACTGGGGCTGCAGGCTTTTATTCAGAGATGCTCTCCCCAGAGAGGAGAAATCTAGATAGGCAGTCTGGCTACAGTGGCTTTGCTGAGCTGTTGTGAGCTCCACCCAGTTTGAACTTCAGGCAGATATGTTCACACTGTGAGGGGAAAACGACCTATTCAAGCCTCGGTAATGGCAGATGACCCCCCCCCCACCGCCCCACCAAGCTCTAGTGTCCCAGGTCGAGTTCAGACTACTGTGCTGGCAGTGAGAATTTCAAGCCAGTGGATCTCAGCTTGCTGGGCTTCATGGGGGTGAGATCTGCTGTGCTAGACCACTTAGCTCCCTGGCTTCAGCTACCTTTCCAAGTGTGTGAGTGACTCTGCCTCACTAGCATTCCAGGTGCCAGTGGGGTATGAAAAATAAACTCCTGGGGGTGGAGCAAGATGTCCGAATAGGAACAGCTCCAGTCTCCAACTCCCAGCGCGAAGGACACAGAAGACTGGTGATTTCTGCATTTTCAACTGAGGTACTGGGGTCATCTCACTAGGGAGTGCCGGACAATC
>NW_012120799.1:41254-44466 GCF_000951035.1 Colobus angolensis palliatus | reverse complement strand
GCTTTCTCTTGTGGACATTTAGTGCTATAAATTTCCCTCTACACAGTGCTTTAAATATGTCCCCGAGATTCTTGTACGTTGTGTCTTTGTTCTCATTGGTTGCAAAGAACATCTTTATTTCTACCTTCATTTCGTTATGTACCCAGTAGTCATTCAGGAGCAGGTTGTTCAGTTTCCATATAGGTGAGCGGTTTTTATTGAGTTTCTTAGTCCTGAGTTGTAGTTTGATTGCACTGTTGTCTGAGAGACAGTTTGTTATAATTTCTCTTCTTTTAATTTTGCTGAGGAGTGTTTTACTTCCAATTATGTGGTCAATTTTGGAATAAGTGTGATGTGGTGCTGAGAAGAATGTATATTCCATCGATTTGGGGTGGAGAGTTCTGTAGATGTCTATTAGGTCCGCTTGGTGCAGAGATGAGTTCTATTCCTGGATATCCTTGTTAACTTTCTGTCTCATTGATCTGACTAATGTTGACAGTGGGGTGTTGAAGTCTCCCATTATTATTGTATGGGAGTCTAAGTCTCTTTCTAAGTCTCTAAGGACTTGCTTTCTTCCAGTTGATCAAGTCGGTTACTGAAGCTTGTGCATTTGTCGTGTATTTCTCGTGTCACAGTTTTCATCTCTGTCAGTTCGTTTATGGCCTTCTCTGCATTTATTATTCTAGCTATCCATTCTTCCATTCTTTTTTCAAGATTTTTAGTTTCTTTGTGCTGGGTACGTAATTCCTCCTTTAGCTCTGAGAAGTTTGATGGACTGAAGCCTTCTTCTCTCATCTCGTCAAAGTCATTCTCCATCCAGCTTTGATCCATTGCTGGTGATGAGCTGCGTTCCTTTGGAGGGGGAGATGCGCTCTTATTTTTTGAATTTCTAGCTTTTCTGTCCTGCTTTTTCCCCATCTTTGTGGTTTTATCTACCTTTGGTCTTTGGTGATGGTGACGTACTGATGGGGTTTTGGTGTGGGTGTCCTTCCTGTTTGTTAGTTTTCCTTCTAACTGTCTGGACCCTCAGCTGTAGATCTGTTGGAGACTGCTTGAGGTCCACTCCAGACCCTGTTTCCTGGGTATCAGCAGCAGAAGCTGCAGAAGATAGAATATTGCTGAACAGTGAGTGTACCTATCTGATTCTTACTTTGGAAGCTTCGTCTCAGGGGTGTACTGCACCGTGTGAGGTGTGGAGTGTTGGTCTGCCTCTAGTGGGGGATGTCTCTTAGTTAGGCTACTCAGGAGTCAGGGACTCACTTGAGCAGGCATCCGTCTGTTCTCAGATCTCAGCCTCTATGTTGGGAGATCCAATGCTCTCTTCAAAGCTGTCAGACAGGGTCGTTTGCATCTGCAGAAGTTTCTGCTCCTTTTTTGTTGTTGTTGTTTAGCTGTGCCCTGTCTCCAGAGCTGGAGTCTACAAAGATAGGCAGACCTCTTTGAGCTGCTGTGGGCTCCACCCAGTTGGAGCTTCCCAGAGGCTTTGTTTACGTAGTTAAGCCTCAGCAATGGTGGGTGCCCCTCCCCCAGCCTTGCTGCTGCCTTGTCATTAGATCGCAGACTGCTGTGCCAGCAATGAGGGAGGATCCGTGGGCGTGGGACCCTCCCGGCCAGGTGTAGGATATAATCTCCTGGTGTGCCATTTGCTAAGACCCTTGGCAAAGCGCAGTATTGGGGTGGGAGTTACCTGATTTTCCAGGTGTTGTGTGTCTCAGTTCCCTGGCTAGGTAAAGGGATTCCCTTCCCCCTTGCACTTCCCAGGTGAGGTGATGCCTCGCCCTGCTTCAGGTCTTGCTGGTCGGGCTGCAGCAGCTGACCAGCCTCGATTGTCCGGCACTTCCTAGTGAAATGAACCCGGTACCTCAGTTGAAAATGCAGAAATCGCCCGTCTTCTGTGTCGCTCACTCTGGGAGCTGGAGACTGGAGCTATTCCTATTTGGCCATCTTTCTCTGACCTCAATCAGTAGCATTTCTATACACAAATAACAGTGAAGCCAAGAACCCAATCAAGAAGACAATTCCATTTACAATATCCACAAAAAAATACCTAGTGATATATTTAACCATGGAGGTGAAAATCTCTACAAGGAAAACTAGAAAATCCTAATGAAAGAAATTGTAGACGACACAAACAAAAGGAAAAACGTCCTATCTTCCTGAATCTGAAGAACTGATACCATTAAAATGTCAAATCTGCCTAAAGCAATTGCTTTAGTTTGCTACAGATTAAATGCAATCCCTTTCAAAATATCATTGTCATTTTTCGTAGAACTAAAAAAAAAATCCTAAAATTTACATGGAACCAAGAAAGAGCCCCAATAGCCAAAGTTATCCTAAGAAAAAAGAACAAAGCTGGAGGCATCACATTACCTGACTCCAAATTATACTACAAGGCTACAGTAAACGAAAAGCATGATACTGGTATAAAAATAAACACATAAATCAATGGAACAGAATAAAGAACCCAGAAATAAAGGCATATATTTAAAGCTAACAGATTTTTTTTTACAAAGCCACAGAAAATATACTGCAGAAAAGACACTGGGTTCAATAAATGGTGCCAGGATAATTGGATTGCCATATGCAGAAAAATGAAAGTGGACCCCATCTGTCACCACATAAAAAAGTCAAATCAATAATGATTAAAAACTTAAATGTAAAACCCAAAATTATAAAAATACTAGAAGAAGGCCTAAGGAAAACTCTCCTGGACTTTGGTATAGGCAAAGAAATTATGGCTAATATCTCAGAAGCATAGGCAACAAAACCAAAAATAGAAAAATTTAGTTACACTAAAAAGCTTCTGCACAGTAAAAGAAGTAATTAACAAGGTGAATGGAGACAGCATGTAGAATGAGAGAAAATATTAGCAAACTATGCATCTGACAGGAGTCTGATATTCAGAATTTACAAGGAGCTACCATAACTAAAATATACAAAAACAAAAACAAATAATTCCATTTAAAAAGTGGGCTGGCCAGGCACAGTGGCTCACGCCTGTAATCCTAGCACTTTGGGAGGCCGAGGCAGGCGGATCACCTGAGGTCAGGAGTTCGAGACAAGCCTGGCCAACATGGAGAAACTCCGTCTCTACTAAAAGTACAAAAATTAGCCGGGCATGGTGGCAGGCACCTGTAATTTCAGCTACGTAGGAGGCTGAGGCAGGAGAATTGCTTGAACCTGGGAGGCAGAGGTTGTAGTGAGTCAAGATCATACCACTGCACTCCAGCCTG
>NW_012120799.1:40424-41204 GCF_000951035.1 Colobus angolensis palliatus | reverse complement strand
GAGGAAGGAAGGAAGGAAGGAAGGAAGGAAGGAAGGAAGGAAGGAAGGAAGGAAGGAAGGAAGGAAAGGCTAAGGACATGATGAATAGTTATTTTTTAATAGAAGACAGAAATGGCCAACAAATATGGAAAAATGGTCAACATCACAAATAATCAGAGAAATTAGAATTAAAACTGCAGTGAGATATCACCTTACACTAATCAAAATGGCTATTGTTAGAAAGACAAAAAATAACAGATGTTGGAGAGGATGTGGAGAAAAGGAAATGCTTATATGTTCTTGGTGAGAATGTACAACCTCTATGGAAAACAATATGGAGATTTCTCAAAGAAGTAAAAATCAAACAACCAATCTCAGTACTGGGTATATACCCAGAAGGAAAAGAAACCATTCACAATAACAAAGATATAAAACCCAACCTAAGTGTTTATCAACAGATTACTGGATTAAGAAAATGTGGCATACACACACACACACAAAATAGAATATGATTCAGCCATGAAAAGAATGAAATAATGTCTTTTGCAGCAACATGGATGGAACTGGAGGCCATTTTCTTATGAAACAACTCTTTTTTGGAAGCTAAATAATGTATACACATGGACATTGAGAGTGGAATGATAGACAATGGATACTTTGAAGAGTTGGTGGATGGGAGAGGGTATGATAAGAAATTACTCAACAGAGAGGGGCGGAGCAAGATGGCCGAATAGGAACAGCTCCAGTCTCCAACTCCCAGCGCGAAGGACACAGAAGACTGGTGATTTCTGCATTTTCAAC
>NW_012120799.1:18771-35074 GCF_000951035.1 Colobus angolensis palliatus | reverse complement strand
TGCATTGGGGAGTTATACCTGATATAAATGATGAATTGATGGTTGCTGACGAGTTTATGGGTGCAGCACACCAACATGGCACAAGTATACATATGTAAGAAACCTGCACGTTATGCACATGTACCCTAGAACTTAAAGTATAATAAAAAAAAAAAAGAAAAAGACATTACTCAACAGGTACAAGGGATTTTATTCTGGTAATGGATACACTAAAAGCTGTGACTTCACCATTATGTAATATATCCACATAACAAATTTACACTTATACCCTATACATTTACACATGTAAGAAAAAATGTCTTGTTTATGTCATCAAGGCATAATTCATAAAAGAAAAAAAGATGGTAAATTGGATTTCATCAAAATTAAAAACTTCTTCTTTTTAAAAGACATTGTTAAAAGAATGAAAAGACAAACCATAGACTGGGAGATAATATTAGCAAATCTGATAAAGCTCTTTTATCCAGAATTTGTATTCCACAAAACACTAAAACCTTAATAATAAGCAAAGAAGTTATTGAACAAATGGGCCAATTAACAAATGGGCCAAAGACTTGAACACATATTTCACCGAAGAAGATATTTGGATGGCAGATAAGCATATGAAAAGGTGCTTAACATCATTCATCATTAGGAAATACAAATGAAAACTATAATGAGATAACACTTCACATACTAAGATGGCTATAATAAGATAGAAAATAATAAATGTTAGCAAGGATTTGGAGGAACTGGTATTTTCATACATTTCTGGTAGGAACGTGAAATTTGAGAATAGCTTTGAAAAATATTTTGGAAATGTATTTAAAAGTTAAACATACACCTGCTATACTATTCAGCCATTCCACACTTATTTACCTAAGATAAATGAAAGCATATGTTCATACAACTTGCACACAAATATTTATAGTAGCTTTATTTGTAAAAGTCAAAAGCTGTAAGCAACCCAAATGTCCATCAACAGGTAAATGGATGAGCAAATTGTGATACATCTATACAATGAGATAACAGAATAAAAAAGAATGTTTGATACACACAGCAGCATGAATGAATCTCACAATAATTATGCTGGGTGAAAGATACTAGACTGCAAAACAAGAGTACCTATAGTTTGATTCTATTTGTATGAACTACAGGAAATACAATATAATCTATTTTGATAGAAAGCAAATTGGTGTTTCTCTGTGGTGATGGAAGGGAAGTGATATAAAGAGAAAGATTACAAAGGGGCATGAGGAAACTTGATGATGGAGGATATGATAATATCTTGATTATGGTGACAGTTTCACAGGTGTGTGTATACATATAGGCATATAATAAGCTACATATATTTAAGGTGTACAGTTTCATAAGTTTTGATGTCAAAGCTTATATATGTAAAGATGTGTGGTTTATTGTATGCCAATTATACATAAAAAACTGTTAAAAGCAACATTAGGGAGATATGGTATTTCATTTATCTGATTACCAATTTGTAACATGCTTGACAACGCTTAAGGCAAGTATAGATGTGATCATATAGTCACTATCAGTTCACTGCTGGTGATACCATGAAATGACACAACCATTCAAAAGAATCAAGCTGGATACTTGCATCACAGTCTAAATGTGCATAGCCATGTGAATCAGAAATTCCATGACTGGAAATACATTGTAACTAAATAAATGGACAAGTGTACAAATGTGTACAGGATGAAGGCTATAGTATTGCTTCTAAAAGCAAGTAAATACATATTCAGCAGTAGGGTTATGGTGGAATAAATTATGTGCAGCCATACAATGTATATAATATTATGGACTAAAATTATGTGTGCCTCCAGATACTCAGGTCACACAGGAAATAAAACTTGACCCTTAGAGAGAAAAGTTTACAATCACCAAAACTCTTATAAGTGCCTGTGTTCATTTTGGTTTCCAGGTCTTCAAACATACTGTTCCATTTGTATGCAACACTTTCCCTCACTCTTCTCCTAGCTAATTCCTACCAAACCATTGTGTCTCAATCTAGACCACTTACTTACTCATATATACCTTCTCCAACCACTAAAAATTAGGCTGATTCCCCCGATTCATGCTTGGATGCATCACTCAATATTTTCCTAATCAAAGGCAGCATCTGTTATACTCACCTTTTTAAATTCCCTGTCTCTTCTAATAGACTGAGAACTCATCCTTAAAATCACAATGAGTGGACCAGTGCCTAGCATACAATAAATATTCAGTAAATTTGATTCTTAAGAGTAAAGTATCTGGCACATAGTAGATGTTCAATTAGTGGTAGCTAGCCATTGTTATCACTACAACTAGAGCTGGCAACCCGAGTGAAGAAGAATATTTAGAAAGGAGTCTGAGCTTGGAGTCAGAAGTTAGGTCCTGAAACTGTCCCTAGAGGAACAAAGGGCTAAGAGTTTTTCCCTTCCCTTCCCCCACAGGTTTTGTGATAATTTGGAAGTTTTGTTGTTTTCTTTTTTCCCCTTCTGCTATGCAATATGAACTATCTGATCACAGTTGGCAATGCCGACAAATAAAAAAGAAAATCAAAGCCATTCAAAATTTCAATGCCAGCTTTAATTTCTTTAATGTCTCACATTTTGGCTGTACAACCCTCATTCACTTAGAAGCACTTCTCTCAGTCTCCAGTACTGTGAGAAAATAAATTCCTGTTGTTTAAGCCTCCTAGTCTGTGATATTTTGTTGTGGCAGCTCAAGCAGACTAAGACAATGTAGGGGAAGTGCCTGAAAAGGGGAATCATGATTTAGAATTATATGTATAATATTACATACATCTGATACCCATGGGACTGAATTAGGAAATTTTTCACTACTAGAAACAAAACTAAAGAGCTTTACTCACTTGAGTACAGTGTAACACTAAAATATTGCCTTACTAAAATAGAAGTCGCCTGTTTTTCAGAGTTCTAAAAGTCAAGTTCTAAATGATTTTCTGCACAGCATCTTACCAGGAGATTGCTACTTGAATACTGAAAGAAAATCGACTCTCTTTTAAATATGTTATGGCTTTTAAATATATTTTAATATTTAATTATTTTAATCTTAAAATGCTTTGTAAACACTGTGCATTCTCATTTTCTTCTCAGGCCTTAAATGTTAGACTTGCTTATGTCTACGCATTCTCTCTAGGTAAGCTCATCCTCCTTCTTTCATTTGTCATCTGTGTGTTGGTGATTCCTTAATCTCTAACTGTATCCTGGATGTCTTGAGAAACCCCACACTCCTTTATTTAGCAGCCTGCCTAATGGGCTTCTCCACTCAGACGTCCCAGGGTACCTCAAATGAAACCCAAACTGAACTCATTGTCATTTCCTCTCTAAAACCTATTCCTCCAGTCTTACGTCTCAGGAAATGGTACCACCACCAAATTATCAATGGTCCAAAGGAAAAACAAATGCCCTTTGAACTCATCATGGACTACTCTCTTCATTTTTTTTGTCATAGCAAGTTGGTCACCAAGTCTAGTCTATTCCACCGTATGAATATCTCTACCATCTGTCCACTTCTCTGCATCTCTACTGCCACTATTATAGTCAACTATAAAAGGATATTAAAAGGGAAATTCACTGTTGATCACGAATTTGTTACTGTGGACCTGAGGTCCAGACATCTGTGTGCTAAAGAGAGCCATCAACGATCGTAGACTAACATTACATTGCAGGGCATACTAAGCGCTGTCAGAACTGATGCTAAGCAACGCTAAAAGTTTCTCAAGCCACAGTGTCCCTTCTAGGAAGGATAGTGGCCTATTTAGTCCTTGATTGCTGACAAAAAGAGGAATGTTGTAGTAACGAAGTTGATTCCCTTTTGTAGCTTCCAGTTATAAAGATTTTTATTAATCTCGAAGCATTCACTTCTGACAATTATGGAAGAGGTGGAGATGACCCATAGATGAACTCCGGCCTCAGAACCATTCAAGAATCTTAGTCCTCTGAAGGGGGAAGGGAGGTTTATGTCAGCTGGGATATCCCCCATTGCCTTGTCACACATCCCCACCCTTCATACACACCAGTCCCTACTCCTTCAGTCTACTCCCACACCTGACACTTGGCTTTGTCATAAGGGCATGGGCTATGACAGCAAACAAACTTGGGCTTGAACCCAGGTACGAAACTTAACACTGATGTTGAACAAGTATTTGTTTTTGTTATGTCCCAGATGCCTCATCTTTAGAATTACAGGAATAATAGTAACTATATTACAAATGGAATATGCAAAATGCCTGGCACAGACAAGTTGCTCAAGAAATGGTCAACATTTTTATTGATATTCTGCCCCCATTCCTCTTTTGTGTCCATACTTCTAACTAGGTAAGGAACCCCCATGTCGGGCTTCCACCTGCATAAGAGAATGAGAATGCCCACTCTTCAGTAATGTTGTGAAGGTTCAATAAGATAAAGTATGCCAAATTTTGAACAGACAAGTGCCGAGTGGATGGTCTATCTCAGAGGGAGTAGTGTCAGAACCTTCACACAGAACCAGAAGCAAGGATCTAGGTGAACAAGCAAATTCTGGTGCCCTAAGGGGCTCTCCTGCCTCAGCCTATGTGCACACAGCCATGCAAATACACAGAGGGCTGAGTCTAAGGGTCTCCCCTGCTTGATCAGTATGGGCTAAAGAACTGGGAAAACTTGAGACTGAAGGCCAAACACACTAATGGCTCCAGCTGAGAGATGTTAAGGAAGGAAGATACATTGCCTCATTTCTTCATTTGTTCATTCATTCATTTGATCCATCATGTCTTAATTTTGAGGATGTTCTATGCGCCAAACCCCATTGAGCTAGCAAGGCACACAACCCAGCACCTAAGGAATATAGGCTAGTGATGGGAAACAAAAACCTCCTCAGGAGGATCATCTTATGACCAAGAGGCCCTTGGATGAGGAGAGGCTAGAGGTGAGGTAAAGAAGAAGAAGGCACCTGCTGCATAAATCTACACAGACAACCCTGTAAGACAGGGAGGGTGGTGGTAGTGGGAATATCATCATTAATGACCCACAGAGGGAATGAACAATGTCTAGAGCATCAGGGGAAGTGCATCAAAACTCCTGTCTCCACTGCCTGTCAGGTATTTGATACTAGGTCTGTTATTGTGCCAGTCACAGCCTCAGAAGCCTCATATCTACATTGGACATCCGAATGACGGTGTCCACCTAGAGATAATGCCCATGAAGAATGGCAGAAGGAAGTTACTTATTCTTGATACTATGAATATTAATAAGATGGATTTCAGATATATGTTGAAGTAGGAAATGCAACCACTGTTCATTGCCTAAGAATAAGTGATGCACTGGATAACACCTGGGGAAACTTTAATGTAATTGAGTACTTTTTTAAATTTTGAGGATGCAGGTATCCCATGTCTGCCTCCAGATTCATTCTCATTCCTAAAGAGAAAGAATGAAGGACTGGTGGTGCTCCCATTAGGAAAATGTATGGGCATGTCCAAGAGGAGCCAAAAAAGCTACTCTAAAGGCACCAGTGGTAGGCACTGAAGTCGCAGAAAAGAGCGTGCAGCCTTATTTAATGCGTTGAATAATTTGGCGCCTTTTGTTCAGATTGCCTCTGATGTCACTTGGGCATATCAGCACCCTGAGATGCCAGAGGACCCCAGGATGCATTTCAGGAAGCATCATCATACCTGTGATGATGGGCTTAATTTGGGGTTCTAAGGACAATTGTCATTCCGAGAAGAGTCCACGGGAAACCGAGTATGGGTTTACTCGCGCTTAAAGAGAATCTTCTTCAAGACACAAATGTCATAGGCAATGTCTACTCTCTCACAACTCTAAGGGCAGGCTGCACCTTGCTTTGCTCTGTGACTATGTGTTGTGAGAGGCTGAGCATTAGTATGGGTTAAGCAGCCATTTAAAATCCAGTGATACTTCAGTAGGACAAGGTACCCAAGAGAAGCACAAGGCAACTGATCTGCTTCTCCTCCTGTATTCTGAATCTCATCTCCTACCCAAGCCAGAACCTGGGTGTCCCACTTAACCTGTTTCTCTTCCTCAATGCCAAGATCCAAGAATTCCACAAGGCTTCTTGATGCTGTCTTCTAAACGTCTCTCACATTCATTTCCTTCTCTCCATCTTCACTCTATTTCAGGTCACCACTATCTATAGCCTGGATGAGGGTCTTCCATTCTCCCTTTTCCCCTCCCACATAGTCTTTTTCTCCACATTGCAGCCAAAGAGGTTTCGCTAAACCACAGATCTGATCTCCTCAGTTCCTTGCTGGAAAACATTCAGCGATGCCCGATCCAGTGCCTTTGGGGTAATGTTCAACAAGCCTTATACACTGCAGAATTACGTAGTCAGACAAGCCTCTGCTCTCTATTAAAGATTCAGGAAAAAGTCATAAATTATCTCTATTCTGACTGAATTAAGAAGGAAGAATTTTAAATCATTCATTAAACATCCTGAAGATAAACCTGGGTCTCATACTCAACTGGAAATATTGCCCATTTGAGAAAATTCTGGTAAACTAACAAGAGAACTTTTATTTCAGCATTGTTTTCAGAAGGTTAAATAAGTTGGAAATACAGTACGCTCTGCCAACAGGCAGATGCTTGAAGATATTACAGGAAATCAATTGCAAGGAATATCATTCAGTCATTAGAATGAAAGAATTAGAGGTATAAATTGAGATTTCATTATTTATTAGGAAAAAGGTTAACCTGGAAATTCAATATGGAATGGTTTGATTTTTATAAATGAAACAAAGTAGAAAGCTGTGTGCTCTATCTAAACATATACATGCCAACACATCCAGTAACCCTACTTGTTGATGCCGATCCTAGAGAAATGCATGCACATATTCACAGGGGACATGCACACAAATATTAATAAGAGTATTATTTTGTTTTGGAAAAATGGAAACTGCATAAGTGTGGGTCATTAGGAACAAGAGAAATTGAAAATGATGAAATGTTAAAAATTAAAATAAATGAACTAGAGTTCCATGTATCTACATGGGAAAACATAAAAAATATAAACTTGAGCTGGAAAATCAAAGTGCTGAACAATGTATACAGTATGGTGTGCTTTAAATAAAGGAAGAGATTCTATGTTGTGTATGGACATATAAGTAGGTAGTAAATATATGCAAATCTCCATGGGTATAATGATTGCTGACTTCATCATAGTGGAGCACAGTGGGGAAGGAGAGGGCAGAGTGGGTCAGGAAAGACATAAAAGGAGTGTTTTACCACATCCAATATGTAAAATATAGACAGTAAGTAGAGCCTAATATTTAAATTTTAGCCATTGGTGTTTATAATATTAATCTCTCTTCTTGTCCACATGTTTGAGATTAATTCACAGCAAAAATATTTCATGCTAAAAACAAGCAAATAAACTGCAAAAGTTATCCCACCACTTTTGCTTAATGAGGGTAGGAGTGTACATGCTATAGACTTCCATGCAAGATCCAAATTCCTGGAAAATGTAAAATACGCCCATACTTGCACTGAAAAACATTTTAGAAAAATTATCAGTGGACTAGAAACTATAAGAAGACTCAGAATGTGGGACAGCAGATGGAGCCAGACTACTGGTTTGAGTAAGCAATGATCCAGAACGAGTGCAAAGGTTATTCCAAATGGAGGGCTGGCTCAAGAGTGCACTATGTCCTAGAGAGGTGCTTTCTTTCCTGAACCAAACTGGTCTATTGCTAGACTTACCCAATAGGAGGACTTGGTAGGCTCTAATTATAAAGAAAATTTCAGCCAGACAGGCATAAAGTATTCATTTGTTTCTTAAGAGTTCAGTAAGGAACACCTATAAAATCTTTTGCATCATGTATTCCTTCAGCACGCATTTATTAAATGCCACACTCACATACCATTTGAAAAACCTTGAGAGATAAAGTCTGTGCTTACCATGTAATAAATGCTTTTCAGTTATTATCTCATTTAATTCTCACAACCCCATGAGGCCAGTACTTTAATTAACCCCACTTTACAGATGGGAAAACAGCTTAAACTAATACCTTGAATGACACAAGAAAGATACAGAGTCCTAGTTATAGGCCTTTCCTCAATGGAGTAAAAAAGGACTCATTACCCATTTGGGCAGATCAAGACAAGCTTCAGAAATAAACAGGTCTGTGAGCAGCTAGATGGAATTTAGCTAGTTGGAGAAGGCTGAGAAGGCAGGTCAGGCAGAGCAAACAGCAAGCAAAAGCAAGCAGTGGATAAAGTTCAGAGTATTCTCTGAAAGAAGCAAAATAAATCAGGTGTCCAGGAAGACTGGAGCCTAGAAATCTTAGAGCCAGCCTGCACTCCATCACCCTCTCCCCTACTTATATGGACATGTAAGTAGGTAGCAAATATATACAAGTCTCCATGGGTATAATGATTGCTGACTTCATTATAGTGGAGCACAGTGGGGAAGGAGAGAGCTGAGTGGGTCAGGGAAGACATAAAAGGAGTGTTTTATCATATCCAACATGTAAAAGATAGACGGTAAGTAGGGCCTAATATTTAAATTTTATACAACTAGCCATTGGTGTTTATAATATTAATCTCTCTTCTTGTCCCCATATTTGAGATTAATTCACTTCATCCATTCTGTCTGCAAAGTCCTTCAACGCTCACCTTTAAAATGCCTTTCTGTCTCTCCATCCCCATGGCAACAGCCTTAAGGCATACTTTAGTTCCCAGTGCTTTTTATTCTAATTGCTTCCTATGTGGTCTGCCAGGAGATAGTCTGCTCTTCTGAGAGGCTGCACAAATGCAATTCTTCTGATCCAGTCAGTGCCCTGCATATATATATATATATATATACACACATATACATATATGTATATTACATGCATATATCTATCACATTTTAAAGGCTCTGCACCTCTTTCGCCCTGCTTGTTTCTGCAGTCCCATCTCCTCACATCACCCAGCACATCTGCAATAACAATATTATTCGGGTCCTACACAGGACCACGAATTGACTAGTATACACATAAATGCCTTCTGAAAACAGAGTGAGTGAATGAACGCTCTATGTAAGCCAAGACAGGAAAGGAAGGCTGGTGACAGTTGATTCCTTCCAAGAATACACCCTCCCGCCACCCCTGGCCTCCCAACCCCACAACCACACAAAAAGCCCGCCCTCAGTAGGAATGGAGTAGATTCTCACTACTTCCTTAGATGTGAGAGCTAATAATTATAGAATGCAAGGACTGGTTGCCATCCTCTTCTCAACTCCTTTCCCTGCAGCCTCCTCCCTTGGCTGCCAGCCTCCCATTCTCAACTGCAGACCGCCCACCTCCTCTGCAGGAGTCAGAGGTGGGAAGTGCTGGAAGTGGGGCAGGGCAAAGCCATATGAGGGGAGCCCTATGACTGGAGGCTGCTGGGAAAGAAGTCTGGAGGGCTGTAGGTAGGGGTAGTTAGCCAGGAAGCTGCAGCACAGAAACCAGCTACACAATGGGCTAATGGTGGCATTTTATTGCCTGCAGTAGGGATCACATTGTCAGCGGCAGTAGAGGCATTGGCTGCAGCCGCAGCTGTGGTGGCAGAGATAGAGAAGGTGAAGGGGCTGAGGCAGGAGGCAGCAGTAGAGAAAGTAGAGACTGTAATGATAGAGGCGGTGGTGGCAGCAGTGGAAGTAATATCAGCTGAAGCGACGAGTTTCTAAGGCTGTTCTGTAGTACATTATTCCCTCCTGTCCTCCAGGCTGCTATGGTTTGTATGCACCCAGCTCTGACTTACCTGCATGAATCACATCCCCCATTCTTCCCCCACTTCCCCAACACCGCTGGACACAAGCTCTGAGGACAGAATAGTGAGCCTCTTCGAAGCTCACAGGGTGTAGGAGAGAATGGAGGTGCAGCAGCGATATACAGGGCCTGATGGCTTCACAAGGCCCAGGGATTTCCAGGACTTTCAGGGCCTTCTTTGGTTCAAGCACCTTGGGGATGTCAAACAACTGGAGACTTAGAGTCCCTATTCACTTTGCCCCAACACCTGGAGGGGCATGGGTTGGGTTCCTAACATGTTGTGGAGGCTGAGTTCTTCACAAAGATTGAGTACTTCCTGGATGGGCACAACCATCTGGAGGGATCCAACAGCTTAGCACAGACTGACGACTTGGGGGACTTCAACCTCCTGACTAGACTCAGCCACCTGGCAGAACCCCAGGACCTGGCAATGTCCAAGTGCCGCTATGGGTCCCAGCATTTGGCAAGGCCTGAGTACCTGGCAGGGCCCTCATCCCTCAGAGATCCAGAGCTATTGGCTGGGCCCCAGCACCTGGCGGGTCCCTGACAACTGGAAGGGCCCAAGCATTTGGTAAGGCCCTAGCACATCCAGAGGCTATGGTAATCCACAGGGCCAGAGGACATCTGAGACTCCTAGCACTATGTGGGTCCCAAGCCTGTCTTGGACCCCAAGCACCTCCTGGGGCCCAAGTCCTTTAAGGGGTTATAACAACTCCCAAGTTTGCAGCAGCTCTCGTGGCTGGAATAATTCTCATGACTACAGCACTTCTCAGGGTCAGAGCACTCCTAGGAGTCCCAGTGTCTCTGAGATTCCTAGTACTTCACAAGGCTTCGGTGCATCAGAGACTCCAAACACAAACACTTACTGGGACCTGAGCACTTTGGAGACCCCAAGCCCTTTGCAGGGCCTGAGTAACTGGAAGGCCTCAAGCACTTCCAGTGTACCAAATGCATCCATGGGCTCCAGCACATCAAGGAGCCCAAGTACATCCAAGCAAATTATATCAAGTGACCCCAGCATCTCAGAGGTTACCAGAACTTCTGAGGTCCCAAGAACCTTGAAATCTCAGATCACCTCCAAGGATCCTGGCACCTTGAGGGCTCCAAGAGTTTCTAAGTGCCTCAGGACCTCTGAAGTCCCTAGTGCCTCAAAATCCCTGAGCATTCTTTATATCCTAAGAACCTTAAAGGCTACCAGCATCTTCAAGGCTCCCTGCACCTCAAAGGACCCTAGAATCACTAAGGCTAGAAGCACCTTGAAAGGGCCCAGCACCACTGAGGTCCCAAATACCTTGAAGGCCCTGAGCACCTTAAATGTTCCAAGCACCTCAGAGACAGTGAGTACCTCAAAGGCCTTAAACAACTTGAAGGTCTCAAGCATCTCGGAGTCCTCCGTAGAAGACCCAAGCACCTCTGAGGCTCCCACCACTTTAAAGACCCTCAGCTCCTCGGAGGCTACAGGCATGTCAAAAGCCTGGAGGGCCTTAAAGGTTCTAAGCACCTTCAAATCCTCCAGCACCTTGAATTCCTTGATCATGTCCGAGGTTCCCAGTACTTCAGAGACCCCTAAAATCTCATAGGAACTCAGGACTTCAGAGATCCTTAGATCCTCAGTGGTTTCAGGCATCTCTCAGAAGCCAAGAACCTCAAAGGCTTGGGGTACTACAAGGGCCCAGAAAATGTCAAAGTCTCAAAGCACTGTCAAACATGTGAATAATTTCAAAAACGGTCTCCTAACTGTGATATTAAGCATCGATTTCATGGTGCTCACTTGAGCTAAGGAAAGCCTCATTTGGAAGGTTCTGCAAAAGTTAGAAGTGAAACTGAAGAAGAAGTACAGAATATTTGGGTACCTGAAAAAGGTAATCACCCAAGAGTTTCTATAGCAAGGGTACCTAGAGTATAAGCTTGTAAACTACAACAATCCACTGGGGTATGTATTATTTTGGGGTCCCAGAGCCAACCAGAAAAACAGCAAGATGGAAATTTTAAATTTTGTGGCCAAAGTCTTTAACAGAGACCTCTGGGACTCGCCATCACAGTACAGTGAAGCTATGAAACAACTGAAGGCCAGAGACACAGCAAAATACAAAGCTCTAACTGATGTCCAAGCCCAAATCAATGCCAGTGTTCCAGTCCCTGCCAGATCCTGTGCAAGTTCCAGTTCCAATTTCAGCTTCCTTCAAATGCTACCATCAGCAACTCCTCATGCAGCTAGTGAAATATGAGTCACAGCTATCACTTGATGAGAAGGGGTAACTAGAAGAGCCAGAGTGCCCCAGGACAATGGGTATTACTGATTTGGAAAGGGAAAGGAAAGGAAGAGAAAACAAAATATTTGGTGCTAGTGTTTGAGTTTCTGTGGGTAACATTATTATTTAGGTCTTATTTCAATATTGGTTCTTTTCCCCCCTTTAATTACTGCATGTTCACAAGTTATATTCATCATAAGATTTTGGTGAAAGGTCACACTTTAAGTATTAATAACTTTATGAGGACTTGTTTTCCTGTTGCCTGTATAGATTCCTCACAAGTATTTCAAAAGCTTGTAAAAACAAAAATCTTTTTCATGATATTCTATTATATGAAATACATAGTACATAGCATTTCAATGGAGTACACTTGAAATATTTGAATGGATTCTTCAGTAAAATAGCCAGGTCATAAAAGGGAAAAGGACAAAATAAAACAAGCTCACCTGAATAATCCTCCTGCATTTTTGTGTATGTTGTATAAAGACTTATGTGTTCCATGACTGTGCGTTGTTAATACAGAACATAGAGAAAAATAAAAGCATAACGACGAGTACATCTTGCGCATTTTCTGACCACCTGTTATGTGAGGCACCAGTGTAGATTCCGGGGATACTCCCTAGTACACATCCTCCAGGTCCAAGGAATGTTCTAGATTATGTGGGAGAGAAAAATAGGTAAACTGGCAGTGCAGTAAATGCTGGGATAGAGTCCGAGACTGAAGTGCCATGAAAATGTAGAAAACATTATGTGACCTGTCTTGGGGAGGGGGCCAGGGAAGGGAGCATCACAGGATGTGTGAAAATTCAAGAGACACTTAAATAAGTTTGGGGGGGCTGAAATATATGATCAGAATATATGATGAAAATATAATGTATTAGATATTTGATTGGATACTCCACCCAGCATAGGGGAGGGAGCACTGGCAAAAAGAAAGGGACATCACAGGGTGCTTGCCACGGTAGTAGAAAATACACATAAATCATCTTGAGAGGAGGAGGGCAGAGGGAAGGGGTGGGTGCAGGGGAAAAGGTTGTCATGGGGTACTTCAGAAATAAAAAAAGGTGGGGCCGTCAGAAAATCTTGGTGAGGGGACAATCTGAGGTTTGGAAATAATAGAGAAGAAGGAGAGGGAGTAAAAATGGAGACACTGAAGGCAGCGTGGACGTTTGGAAATAAATTCTTCACTGAACTATTAAGGTTATATGAAGGGGAAAGTAGAGAACAAGGAATGAGGCAAGGGAAGAAGTGTGCAGGACAGACCCTCAAAGGGTGGGTGACTTTAAACTAATGACAATAAAAATGATTAATAATAATAACAACCCTGAAATAATTCGAGAAAAGGCTATAGAAAAGCAGAGCTTCTGAGATACTGGATGAGCCAGAGAAAAGGCTCTACCTGTGGCATCTCCGAAAGGCAACCTTGCACTTCTCTCAGGAACTATGGTTCGTTAGGGTGCACACATTGTTTAAAAGTGTGTGTGTCCAAGGGGGCAAGGGGACATTAGTATTTTCACTCTCACCTTCGGCCAATGGAGTAAGTCCGGATTGGTACCTGGCATGAAGGCCCATGCTATACTAAGTCATGTGGGGTCAGGCCCAAATCCTACCACCTTTTCTCCAAGAGCTAAGCACTGCATGAACTGGGTCCCCTGCTGGGGAGCACCAGTGACAAGTGCCCAACCTAGAGGGGCTCATGGTTAGCAGCTATAACACACACAAGAGTGGTCAGGCTACCTTCTTCCTTCTTGACATCCAGGCTTACCCTGCTTCCAGCTGTGTGCAAAGTGACGTCACCAGGTGCAGGGTAGGCTAGCAAATGACCTTCTGGAGAAGGCCCAGGGACCCGCTCTCCTCAGCCTGCAGGCCAAGGAGGCTTCAAACAAAAGTAGTAACTATGACCCCATCAGCAGCTCCATATTCATTCAGCAAGCCGGAAAATGGTGAGCGCCTTCTGGGATTCAGACAGTGTGATAGAAACTGGAGCTGCAGAAAATCAAAAGGCCTGTTCTTTGCCCTGGGAGGAGTCGTATCTATCAATACCACCTCCAGAGGTAAACAAGGTGGGAATCTGAGGTCCAGGTTTCTCGGTGACTTTCCCATCTAGAGCCACAGAAGTGGCAAGAGAGAGATCCTAGACAAGACCCTATGTCCATTCCCTGCAAACCCAGAGTGCTTTCCTCTAGGCCACCCTGCTGCCTGTCTCTGCCTGCTAGTGCACTCTCAAGGTCTCTGTCTTCAAAAGAAACACCACATGAAGGCAGGGGAAGAGGTGTGAGTAACCCTGGCCACAGCATCCAATCCTTCTGGGGACCAGGCCGGATTATATTCCTCCCCCGACCCGCCCTTTTATCCAAGGGGGCTTACAGCAGTCAGTGAGCCCCAGGTCAGTCAGCTAGTAAGTGGGAGAGCTGCAGAGTAAAATGATTTGCTGAGCACCCGCCTGTCCCAGAAGCATGTCACATATTATCTCTGACAGGTCAGTGTAATTACTGCCCATTAAACAGGATGCTCCTCCAGCTAGCTCGGGGGAAGAGGTAATGTCTTCTCCAACCCTGTGTGAGTCCATGCTTTCTCTGGCTCCGGTGGCAAATTATCAACCAATGGTCTAAAATGGTTCTTTGCAAGTACGGGCCAAGAAGCTTAATTCAGTCAGAGAACCAGCAGTATAAGAGGAGAAAGACTGGGAGAATACCTCCAGCTGCCCTGTTCGAGAGATAACTGCTGGAATCCTGAAGGCCTCAGGCAGGAGGCTCTGTAGGGGATTGGGAAACAAGGGATTGGGTGATGGGTGACCTGCCCTAGCGCAAGGAGTACGCGATCAATGGACCAGGCTTATTTTCTTGTGGCCTGGAGGTTCAGTCTCCCTAACACACTACAGGAGTACTGCAAAGAGTTAACCTTCCTTTGGTTAGATAAAGGCTGAAGAAGGGCGGGACTTCCGGTGGCTGTGAAATGAAAGACAGGGGTGAGGGAGAGGCAGGGAAAGGGGCTTCTGGAAGGTGGAGAGGAAAAGAAAACATTCACTGTGCCATTTACAAAAATTCTTTGAGCTTTGCGGGGCATCCAGATGAGACATCCAGGTGCAAGCCTCTTGCTGGGTAAATCTGAAACCCAAACTGGCCCCACCCCAGCGGAGGTTCCACAAAGCAAGTGGGAAAGCTGCAGTTTTAGGTGCAAGGATGCCTCTAAAAAGGGATTGAGTTTCTGGGTCCTAGAACACTCCAGTTGTTAGGAGCACTCAAGGATAGAGAGCCCCAAGCTGCCCAAAGCCTAGCAAACATGGCAGCTGGCATTTACCGAGTGCCTAAATTGTTCCAGGCACTTTGATTGCTGTTTTCATGCATTGTCTCTAACTGCAGTAGTCCTGCAAGGGAGGTGCCACCAGGTCAGGCCGAGTTTACAGAGGAGAAAACCCTAACTCAGATCTCACAAGCAAGTTGCCAGGATCAGCTGGCTGGTCATTGGCAGCCTTGCAGGTGGACCCAGGGCCTGCCAAGTCTGAAGCCCACACTGCTGTGCTACAGGGAAAGATTCCATCTCCAGGAGAGCTGGGGCTCTGCCCAACCTTGGGAAAGTCTTCTGTTTTCAAACTCGGACACATCGCAGGGTAGGAGTGACAGGGAACATGCCGGGGTCAGGTGAGGAGGTGTGGGAAAATAAAATTAATCTGCACTTTCAGGACTAGCTGTGGCAGTCTGTCCCTTTATTTTGAAGGGCTGGGGCCCCATTGCCAGGCATCTTGGAGGAATCGTATGTGTGGAGTGAGCATTTCCTTCCAAGACAAGTGGACTTCCCCATCACAACACATTCCCCAGAAACTTAACTACCCAGCACCCTCCATCAGTCCTGAAAATCCTAGGTCCTGGCTTTCCCACGGTGGACCAAGCAAACAACAATGTTTCTGAGCCTGCAACATTGCTCCGATACTGTTGCCAATGCAGAAGGTACTGGCAGACCCGTTCCCTTGAGCAGAGCAACTGGGATAAGATGCTGGCAGACAGCAAACAGTGGGCATCTGCCCATGAACAAAAGACAGGTTCCAGGGCATCCTCCTCGGGCCCAGTGCTGCGGCCTTGGCCTCAGCAGGCAAGTGCAGAGTAGACAATGGCCATGACCAAAGGGAGATTTGGATTCAGCCTGGGCTCACGTTGGCCCCTGTGAGGTGGGGAGCGGGCAGGATTCCCCCGACTCCTTTCTTTGGCAGAAAGGTAGAATTCCGGCCTTCTGGAGGAAATGATTTTGGAGTTGTGGTGGAGGTGGATAAGGGTGATTCTTATGAAGATGTACTGAGACCTGTACACAGGTTCCTCCAGGGCTCACG
>NW_012120799.1:11586-18721 GCF_000951035.1 Colobus angolensis palliatus | reverse complement strand
TGCAACAGGCTTGCAAAGCTCACAAGGGTGATTTGGAGGGGAAGGCAGAGTCTATACACAGCTAGTGAAAATCAGGCCCAGTTCCTGACTGGTCGACTTCTGCCGCAGTTCCTGTGGCAAATGACACCAGTGTTGCCAATGTTATCTCCAGATGTGCAACGCATGACAAGTGGTTGAGATTCCTCCTGTAACTTGGACCACGGAAGCCTGTGTAGTCTCAATAATAATGTAGCCTATATTATTTTTCATGTTGTGATTATCTAATGATTCATCCATTCACTCTTTCAACGAGCGCTTATTAAGGTCTACTATGTGCCAGTCGTGAGTCTAGTCACCTGGGATTCATAGGTGAACAAATCACAAGCACCCTTGCCCTCATGAATGGTACATACAAAGGCAAGGAAACAGAAAATAAAATGCAAACCTTTTACATTGCTGATTATATAGAAGGGTAGAAGGAGACAATCACTTTGGGTGGGGCAGGTGGTGGGAAGTGGTGGTGGTGGTGGTGGTGGTGGTGGTGGTGGTGGTGGTGGTGGTAAGCTAACACACAGCAGGGTAGGGTGCATCTCGGGTCGTTGATAATGGGAGAAGAGAAAGGAAGTAGAGCATTCACTGCCATATGCAAGGGTAAGCAGGTAGGCTTCATTGGAGGGGCGACATTGGAGGAAAGAAATGAAGAAGGTGAGAGGGGTTGCCTTGCGGATATATAAAGAAAGTACTGTCCAGGCGGAAGGTCCAGCTGGTGCAAAGGCTCTAAGGCCAGGGAGTGACTACCACGCTTGAGAAATGGCAGAGAGGCCAGCGTGGTTGCTGTAGAGTGAGCCAAAAGGACGAGAGCAGGAGAGGAGGTCAGAGAGATTAACAGAATCCCACATTCTGTAGGTTGGGAGTCCGTTTTAAGGACCTTGGCTCTTGCTTGGGGTGAAATGTTGGGGGAAGAAGGAGGGAAGCAGTGAGGGGTGGAACAGAGGAGTCATGTGATCTGACACGTGTTTGGAAGGGATCACTTTGATTACTTACTATGCCGAGAATAGAGTCAATTCAGGCGAGGGTAGTGGAAGCGTGTAAACCAGGTAGGAAGCTACCACGGCTGACTCCAGGGTTTTTATTTTGCCTGAGCAACAAGTGGACTGGGATTGGTATCAACTGATATGGGGAGCGCTGCAGTGAGAATAGGCTTTGTAGGTAGGGAAGGGTCCAAGAATTCAGTTTTGTACACATTGAGTTAAGCTGTCTCTCTGATATCCGTGTGAGTCAAGTAGGCAGTTGTATATGCAAGTCGGGAATTTGGCTGAAAGATCTATACCTACATATATGTGGATGGCACTTAAAAGCCATGAGACTACACGAGCTCTGCTAGGGAGGGAGAGCACATAGAGGAGGGCATAAAGTCACGAACAGAGCCCTGCAGCATAAAGGGATCAGAGAGAAGAGGAGACACCAGCTGAGGAGATACTCGGGAAATTGACACCAGTGACTCATGGAGGAAAACCAAGAGTGTCCTGGGAACTATATGAATCAAAGTGTCTCAAGAGACATCCAGCGGTTCACTCTGCTCAAACTGCTGATGTCAGGCGAAACAAGAAGAGGAGTGAGAATTAACCATTGCATTTAGCAATGCAGAGGTTCCTGGTGACCTTAATAAGAGCAGTTTCTTTGGGGGACTGTGTGAAAAAGCCTGCTTGGGACAGCTTTAAGAGAGAATGGGAGGAGAGGAATCAATGAGTATGGACAAGTTTTACAGGTTTTGCAGCAATTGGGAGCAAAGAAATCAGGCAGCATCTGGTGGGGAAAGAGGGAGTCAGGAAAAGGTTTACTTCGGGTGGGAGAAATATCATTGTGCTGAAGGCAAGCACCCGGTGGAGAGACACGAAATCGATAGCACAGGGGTGGCAGAGAGCATCCTTGGAGCGGCAGCTTTGAGTAGGCAGGAGGGTGCAGGGACCTTGTATCAAGGGGAGAGCTGGAGCATGCATGAGGAGTTGCAAAATAGGGCATTACTGGAATGGGTAGATGTCAGCTAGGCATTCTGGCCGTCCTGAACTCCTCTAGCAGAGGTTAGGCACCTGTCTATTTGTTGATTCTGCATGTCTGTTGAGTATCTGCTATGCATGAGGCACACCTGTGGGCACTTTACTAACATTTAACACTCCAAACAACCCATTAGGTGGGTTGTGTCACAATACCATGCTACATGTGAGAGGTCTGCCGCTCAAGGAGGTCAGATGGACTGGCCAAGTTCACTTAGCAAACAATTGGAAGAGTAAAGCTTTGAGAGACGGCCTGCCTCTCCAGGCAGGCTTATAAAGCTCACATCTGCTGGCAAGTCAGAGTGTGGGATTACTCTTGCATCCCCTTACACTGGTAACAAGCCTGCCCACTGAAGCACAGCAGCTTCTGATGACCACATGGAAGCCACAGTCTGTATGTCTGGGCGCCTGCCTTAGTTTCCTGTGTGCCAGTGCTACTTCAGTGTGCATGAGCTCCATTCTGAGCATGAGGCTGAGGGGCAGGGCCTCTCTGTGACCTTGTCTCATTTAAAACAGACCTCTCCTCTGAAGGCTGGCTCAGCTCCAAGTGGAACAGACACTCCAGAACTACAGAACTGCCCTTCCACTGGCTTTTTAAACACCCTTACTACCCGAAGGCCTGCTTTCTCACCAAGTCAGAGAAGTAAGGGCCACTGAGCTCACTGAGCCATGTGGACCATTATCATCCAGATTGATGGACACACACACACACACACACACGCACACACTCCACATGAATGTGCGTGTGATCTCTTCTCATTAGACCTCTCTCTCTCTCTCTCTCTCTCTGTGTGTGTGTGTGTGTGTGTGTATGTGTGTGTGTGTGAGAGAGAGAGAGAGAGAGAGAGAGAGACAGACAGACAGAGAGAGAAAGAGAGAGAGAGAGACCCTACTTCATTCTGTCCTCTTCCTGCTTTTGGCCAAACTTGTTAAGGAATGATCCTATCAAATAAGACCCCCAAAGAAATAAGCTTTATGGTGTGTGGAGCCCCTCCTGTAGGGTAAGCCTGGGTCCAGATACGACTTTGGCAGGGTTGAGTCTCAGGGTACAGGGTACAGGCCCATCCTGGGAAAGGAATAAACGTTTTGCTGCTCTGAGCCAGTGAGAATGAGGCCAGAGACCATGAGAAGAAAGGAACAGAGAAGAGAATGGCCACTGGGGCCATTCGAGTCTTAAATTGGGAGGGCAGATTATTTTATAAATGAGCTTGTTTAAGGCACACACACCTGTCTTCTACCCACTCCAATAAATAGCCTTGATGACCCAGAAACAGCAATCAAGGACTTTGGGTACCCACCTCCCTCCAGATGGACATTTAGTATCTTTTGACTCTGCTTTCTCTTCATACACTGCTTTAGATAACATGCTTGAATGTATCTCCCTCTTTTCAGAGACGAACTCCACCAAGATGCTTCAGAGCCCTGCTGCAGTGACTTCCATAAAGGCTGCTGAACTGCTCTGAAGGCATCACTGGCCCACATGATGTGGGGAGGTGAAAAGCCCCACCATGGTTGGGTTATCTGCACTTTGGAAACCCTGGTAAGTAGCCGTGGATGTAAACCATGCATGTTGAGGGGAAGTATGCTGGTCCTGAAGCCAGAGTGTCTACTTGATCAGTAGCTTGGGGACCTGGTCGAAGTTATCTCCCTTGGGCCACCCTCCGTTTACATCTCCAAATACATGAATAATGACTCCTGCTTTATATACATGCTGCAGAAAATACATCAGCTGAACTTCACAAAGCTCCAAACTGTTGCTTCTTGAGCTCTCTGTTGTAAAGGAGAAGCATTTAAATTTTTTGTACATCAGTCATTCATGGATCAATACATTCCTGTAACACAAGGAAAGTGAACGAACGACTAGAAAGAAGAAAAATATAGCAAAGACATACAAAATACAAGCCCTGATTATTTCAACATCCAAATGACTCTCACTGCATGCTATAAAACTTCCTAAACGTATATTCTTATGCTATAAAACTTCCTAAACGTATACTCTCAAATGCTGTACTTACCGCAGAGAAGTAACAAACTTTTGCAAAGCGGCAAGAGTCCATGGACTCTGCTTTCATCAGTGATGCTCTGGCCCAGCAGCACCTGACCTATCACATTCATTCACTCGGTGGTTACTGCTGCAAGGGAGTTATTACAAAATATGGTTCTTATCATGAAGGAGCTTCCATAACAAGAAATTGCAACTAAAGAGTACAAGAAATGCCAAAAGGTTCAACTGCTGCCTGTCATGAGAGTTGTGAGTCCCTGAAGCAGCACAGGAGTTCAAAAAGCAGATATCACAGTGTGCATGACTTCCATTGGGCCTTGACGATCAAGGAAGGATGGAACTTACTTTGTAGCGTTTTGTATTCTGTGATTGTAGGAAAGGAGCTTGATCATTGCACATGTTTCTGCAAGCCCTAGAAGAATAAGGCGGCTGGAAAATATTAAGCCTAATCCCAAGAATCAGAGTTTACCAGTGCTAACATTTATGTGTACACCTTCAACGTATAGTCAGGAATATTTTAATAATGATAAGTAGAATTATTATAATAACTATATATATATATACACTGCTCTACACACCCTATGTTTGCAAATATTTATACCAGCTTTCTGTAAGCTGATGCAAACAATTTACCTTGACTCAGAGCTCACACTACTGAGTTTGACTCGGAGCTCACACTGTTGACGTCCACACGACATTGACGAGATTCCCACAGTAGTTGTGTCTGGGAGTGCCCAAAGGGCGATACAAGTCATTAACAAGAGCAATCTGCACACTACAAGCAGCCCCCTGAGAGAGCCTCACTGTAGCCTCCACCCTTGTGATGTTGACATTGTCCCTGATCAGCTCACAAAGCTGCCGGGACCCAGGTGCCAGAGCTGAGCTGCATTCTGTGTGGAGGTACATGGAATGGCCCTGTCCTCACCCCGTACCCAATCATGGACTCTGAAGCAGCTCTGCCAAACCCACACTGTCCCTCTCAGGAAGGCGAGCTCCTCACCGCCTTCCTTCCAATCAAGTTCATCTGCAAACAAATCGCCATGTACAACACAGGTCTGCAGGCAGTATGGCTGAAGATTCACACATATTACTTAAATTCACACAGCAATCATAGGAAGTATGTCAAATTGGCCCCATTTTACAGGTTACAAAACCAAAGTTCAAGGAGGTTTCTGATAAGAGACGGAATCTCAGAAACACTGACCTGGTAGCTTCCAACATCACACATATGCACAGTTCAGTTTCTCTCTCTCTCTCTGTCTCTCTCTCTCTCTCTCTCTTGTTTCCTTCTCTGTATCCTGTCCCCCACTACACACACAGACTACTGAAAGAGTCTTGGAAGGGGGCAACATGGTCCCCAGCCCTGAGGAAGAGTTACAGTGAGTGGGCAGCACCCACAACCTCCCGTGAGTCTTGGGCACAGAAGAACTCAGTCCTTGACCCCAGCCCCGATAGCTCCAAAGTCCATAGTTATGGCCCCTGCTTCTCAGCTCTTTCTTTTCACTGCTCCCTCTCCCTGCAGTGAGGCCTCCCTGCACCCTGACTTGTCTAGCTTAGAATGTAGCTGCAGGAAGAAAGCAGATGTATCTGTTGTTCTGGTCTCAGGAATCCCAGCTCAAGAGAAGACAAAACGCTCATGTGCAAGGGGGATGAAGGAACACAGACAACCTACACACCATAACAGGGAACAGGAGATTAGCATGCAAGGCAGTGGCTACATATCTGGGAGCAAGGAGAGAAATGAGGAGGGAAGCCAAGGGAATCCTGCCTTGTCATCCAGTGCTGCCCTCACACAAAGTTTTCCTCAGGACTCACAATGAGTCTCCCAGCAACCCCTTCCTCCTTCCAGCTCTGGAAAATCAGGCTGCTTGCCCTAGCAAAGCTCAGTCCATGGCATGCCAAGCTTTCATATGAGGCTTGGAACCTGTAATTCACAAATACGTAGACTGAAAACTCCTGAAGAATGTCAACACCAGAAGTATTATAATAATAATAATAATAATAATAATAATAATAGTAGTAATAATAAAAAGGAATGTCAACACCAGACTCTGGCCATCCACAGGACTCAACCCAGGACTCTGCTGAAGCAGAAGAGAAATGGCCTCTCCCTCTTGTCATCATGTGGTTAACAATCCCAAAGCCCTCTGCCCTCTCTCAGTAGACTCCGACAGGGCAGGGTACAGAATTTTGGAGGTTTGGAGGAGGACGTCCACATGGACCTTGTGGTCCAAGGGCCAGGAAAACCATGGTGCCCAACATTCCCCAGACAGGCTCCTAATCAGAACACTTGTGTCTCTCCAGTCCTGGCAAGCAATGTGTGGATTTGTGATGAGGTTGTGTGAGACTAAGTCTAGGAGGTAGATTGTGAAAAGTGCCTCTGAATGATCAGTGTCAAGAAAATTGCCAGACGTTGGTATGCCAGGAGAGTGGAAGGTGCTGGGCTTAGAGCAGGACCCAATTAGACCTTTATGCTAGGGTTTCCCTCAAAGCAGCCCCACCGTCTGTTCCCATCAGCATTCGTGTTTTCACATGTGTGCTGAAAATAGTCCCATGAGTGCAACTGGCAGCAAAGTGGAGATGGGCAAGCAAAGGGGGAACTAGAAAAATGCACTGTATCCACCCTGCAAAGAACTTGTGGGCAGCAGTAGCCTTCCCCTTCCTCTGTACCCTACTGCGCACTGCATCCTACTGTTGCAGTAAGGAATCACCACCCACAAGCCATGTTCGCGGCCTTTGGACACCACTGGCGGGAGCAATCTCAGGGGCTGCCATGTCCCTGACCTAAGTCAGAGAAGCAAGTTTGGACTGGCTGTGGCGTGCTGCTTCTCCGTATCAGCCGCTTATTCCCACCCCAGCCCTAGCAGACTATAGAGAGTGCTCAACTCGAAATGAGGATAGGGATAGGAAATGAGGATAGGGATAGGAAATGAGTATCTTTTCCTTTCCCATGTCATCAAGAGTGTGGACCTTGCTGCCAGGGAGACCTGTGCATAGTGAGCGTAAGTAAGCCTTGGGCGTATCAGACACTGTGGTGCTTGAGAAGGCAGGACCTGGCCCATTCATCCTGCGAGTGGTCGATCCAACCAGCAGGCCAACA
>NW_012120799.1:8792-9809 GCF_000951035.1 Colobus angolensis palliatus | reverse complement strand
GGTAATTTGTCACAGCAGCACCGAGAAACAAATACACCAACAGTAATAAAAGATGTTGAGCCCACACCTACAATATATGTATCTTTGTAAATTTACAAATTATATATTGGAAACACTGTATAAATACGGAATTCTCATATAAAACACACACCAAAATTAGACTTTTAAAATAAAGTGATACAAATGAATATGCATAGACTTGCTAATGTTTCCTTCCCAGGCCTCAGTGGCTCTTCTTGCCATTTCTGCACGTGCACACCTCATTTTGTAGAATAAGGCGCTCCAAGATCTACTCACCATGGGTGGGGTGGCCATGGAGTGCTTGCCAGAAAACATTCAGCTGCCTTCTGGACCCTTCCATCAGGCTGGTGAGACATTCTCAATCTCTTCTAAAGCAAATGGGAGCTGAGGAAAGTTCAGGAGTGCAGACGTGGGTCCATTCTCTCCACATCCACTCTGATTGACATGTCTTCACACAGACTGCAACAAATCTTTCCTCTTATAACTGTCAGAACGCCCCAGTGTGGACGGCGCATGGCTCCCTCTATATCTGGCTTTCTCATCCATCTAATGCCTCCACCTGTAGGATTTTTCACAAGATTGTTTCAGGTCACATATAGCTAAATAGTTTATATCTCTGTCTCTGTCTCTGTCTTCGTCGCTCTCTCTCTCTCTCCATGTATTCCATCCTATTTCTGTCTCACTTCTGGGGAGGGGGGAAGCATTGTGTTTTACCTCTTTTGTCTAATTGCCAGAGACCTAATTCTCCCATATAATGTTACCCTTTTCCTCAAGGGGATATCCTCTGTGGCCATCAGGGCTGTTGCAAGGCAAACCATTTACGGTGGAAGAATCAATAATACTCACATTTATTATTTCAATATAGCATCCCCATTATACAGCTTTGCTTCTGGAAAGTACCCGACCCTGAAAGCAGCAGAGGGTGAAAACCTCACCCCCACCACCCCTGACCTCTGTCACCTGTACTGATATAACTTAGACGAGAAGCATCAAGGT
>NW_012120799.1:0-7213 GCF_000951035.1 Colobus angolensis palliatus | reverse complement strand
AAAAAAAAAAAAAAAAGACAGATAAATTATTGTGTTATTTTAGTGTCAGATGGAAGAACACATAAGACTGGATTAGGGAGGTAAATGCTGCACACCATGCACTCAATACTGATGAGAAGAAAAGTGTGATTTGCTTGCCTGTGATTTTGAGACCTATATAGTGAAGGTTTGTTGCCACTTTTTAATTTCCTCGAACATGCAGAAGTAAGTAATGAGGTTTGACAGAGACATGGGACTATAAGATGTCTGTCATTGCTGCCAACCATAGAAACGATGTTAAGATGTCCAGCTGCCCATAAAATCATATTTTCAAAGTGTGAGACAAGAAGAATGCCATTCTCTTATTTGGAAATATGCTGAAGATAGGAATAAAGAAAAGGATTACAGTAAAGTGGAGACGAGAGATACAGTAAAGCAGAAATGTATATGCCGTTTCTCCAAAACTGTGTGAAGGTCCTTGAAGAGGCCATAAAGAGCTTAAGAACCTATCAACTGACTGCCTCTGAATTGTTCCATGCTATGTGTAAGTTGTAATGAAAACGAGCGTGGCAAAAAATAAAAAAAAAGAGGCACTTGTTCTTTTGGCAAAAAGACTGCTTGAGAAATCAGGAGAAAAAAGGGTCACTAGCAAAAGGCTTCCATGTCAAACAGGACTTTCTCAACTTCTTTGCTAATAATTTAACTTATAGGAAATCCAACTTCAACAATGCAAGTTCAAATTACCCTTGATCTTTAAAAACCTTTTTCCCGAGAAAGAGCGATGTAACATACGATGACATCCAGTGTGCTTCAGAGTGTTTAAGAATTATGGACACTTTAGCCATGAACAGCCTATAGGAGGAATCATTGATATAAAGGACCCAATTGACTGACAAAGCAAGCCTTATGTATAGAAAGGAAATGCACACTTCTGGAAACCTGGAAATCAGTTTCTACAATCTAAAACCTACTGCAGGTGGAAGTAAAATCCATGCTCAAACGCTTTGTTGAGAGGATATTTAGTTCAATGTCATTACATTGGACTGATGCCGGGAGGCAATCTAATGTGGCCTTGGGAAGAGGAGAACTGGATATGTCTAAGTAAATGATAAGTCTGGTTGAGTGCTGATTAGCCACTATACAAAAGAAAAAAAAAAAAAGTTCTAACATGGTGAGCAGTTCAAAGAAGAGTTATGACAGAAAAAAAATAAAAGTATTTTACTATTTTGGGAGACAATGAAACAAGCCAGTGGGTTTTTTTTTTTTTTTTAATGTAGGTAAATATCTGTGTGGTTATTACTGCTGTTTCTGCATATGCCTTTGAAAAAGTCTTCTGGTTGTGTATTTTAAAATCCAATAAGAATTTTTCTTTTTTCTTTTTTTCTTTTTTTTTTTTTTTTGAGACGGAGTCTTGCTCTGTCACCCGGGCTGGAGTGCAGTGGCGGGACCTCAGCTCACTGCAAGCTCCGCCTAACGGGTTTAGGCCATTCTCCTGCCTCAGCCTCCGGAGTAGCTGGGACTACAGGCGCCCGCCACCTCGCTCGGCTAGTTTTTTTGAATTTTTTAGTAGAGACGGTGTTTCACAGTGTTAGCCAGGATGGTCTGGATCTCCTGACCTCGTGATCCGCCCGTCTTGGCCTCCCAAAGTGCTGGGATTACCGGCTTGAGCCACCGCGCCCGGCCCCAATAAGAATTTTTCTAAAAAGAGTTACCATAAATTGCTGTGTCAAAAGACAGAAAGGAACATTATGCTATATCATTACATTTTTCACACCTACCGTATAAATAGTCCATTTGTTTACTACTATTTGCCACTGTAAACTAGTCCCATTGTCACCTTGTTTAAACAATGGCATTTATGAAACCAAAGAAAGAAATACGGAATGATATGTAATTGTAAGTGAACTCTTATTTTTCTTATTTTATGTTGAAGGAATAATGCATACATGTACTACTAACTATGACACAATGCTTTCTTGTCTCCAACAGATATATCCAAGGTTGATGTCCTAAAATTTTGGTCACCCCAACCTTCCTTTTGTGATTTGTAAGATTTCTAGAAGGGTGCCTTCTCATTTCAGTAGACAGGTATCACAGGCGAGACTGAGTTTGAATGGCAAAGATACAGCCATCATTTTATTTCTTTATGAATTTCCATTAATATTTCATGGCCCAAATGATTTTTCATCATACAGAAGATATTTCTCAAAATTCCGGTATTTTCCGAGCATTTTTTCATTTGCTCTTTGAACACTGGGATAAAGTATTTTTGAATTTTCTGATTTCACATGAATGATGGCATGGAACTGATATATGCTGATCATTTAATTTCTTCATCATCAATGACAGGACATTTTACTTATTTGAAGCACGAACATAACAGAACACAATTGTCGGTCTTTGAAATGTATGTGTTTAGCAATTTCAACTTTTAGATCTGACATTTGAGGGCCATTTGCATCCAACATGGAAATCACTTGCAAACAGAGTACACTCTAGTTGGAGGGAGGGATGTTGTGTCTGAGTGCGGAGGTTCAATCCTGACTCTATCTATTTATTAGTTGTATGACATTATTTTACCTCATCTGTAAGATGAGGATGGTAATACTAAGCACCTCTTCCAGCTGTTTTTTCACTTAGTCGACAGACCATTCTGAAAGGTCGCTATGCTTCTAATAGGAACCAAGGATATTGCAATAAGCTAAAAAGAAAAACTGCCTTCCCTTGGGCCACTTTGATCCTGTTGGAGGAGACATCACATACACGTATATTATAAAGTGGGAAATAAAGTCAAATAAAATGAATAAAGGGAAACAAAATGCCCTTTATTCCCTGAGATGGTGGGCTGGGGAAGGCCTCTCTGGGTGATATTTGAGCAGAAACCTGAATGAAGACAAGGCAAGTCATAGGGAAAGACAGTTCCAGGTAGAGGAATGTGTGAAAAGATCCTGCGAGGAAACTAAGCTAATGCTTTGAGAGGGAGCAAAGAGCTCACATATATTTAGCCTTCACTATGTGTCAGGCTCTGTCCTATGCACTTGCTATTTCTGTAGCTATTGAATTCTGTCCACATCTCTCAAAGATGGGTGGTACTAGTATAATCAGCCTGGTTTTACTGATGAAGAATTCAGGAAACACTGGGGAAGCTCTACAGGACATTGGTCTGGGCAAAGTAATAATTCTCGAGTAATAACCCACAAGCGCAGGCAACCAACGCTAAAATGAACAAATGTGATCACATCTAGTTAAATAGTTTCTGCACAGCAAAGGATACAATCAACAAAGTGAAGAGACAGCCCACAGAACGGGAGAAAACATTTGCAAACTGCCCATCTGACAAAGGATTAATAACCAGAATATCTAAGGAGCTCAAACGACTCAATACAAAAAAGTCTAATAATCTGATTAAAATATGGGCAAAAGATCTGAATAGACATTTCTCAAAAGAAGACATGCAAATGACAAACAGGTAGATGAAAAGGTGCTCAACGTCACTGACCATCAGAGAAATGCAAATCTAAACTACAACGAGACATCATCTCACCCCAGTTAAAATGGCTTTTATTCAAAAGGCAGGCAATAAGGAATGCTTGCGAGGGTGTGGAGAAAAGGGAGACCTCAGCACTGTTGGTGGGAATGTGAATTAATACAGCCACCATGGAAAACAGTTTGGAGGTTCCTCAAACAACTAAAATTAGAACGATCATATGATCCAGCAATCCCACTGCTAGGTATATGCCCAAAAGAAAGGAAATCACTATATTGAAGAGATATCTGCACTCCCATCTTTATTGCAGCTCTATTCACAACAACCAAGATTTGGAAGCAACCTAAGTGTCCATCAACAGACAAATGGACAAAGAAAATGTGGTACATATGCACAGTGGAGTACTATTCTGCCATAAAAAGAATGAGATCCTCTCACTTGCAGCAACATGGATGGAACTGCAGGACATTATGTTAAGTGAAGTAGAATGATGGTAACCAGATGCTGGGAAAGGTGTGGGCTAGGGGAAGTGGAGGTGGTTAATGAGTACAAAAATACAGTTAGGTAGAAAGAATAAGATCTGGTATTTCGGGTTGACTTATTTATTTATTTGTTTGAGACAGAGTCTCACTCTGTCACCCAGGCTGGAGTGCAGTGTCGCAATCTCGCCCCTCACTGCAACTTCCGTCTCCTGCGTTCAAGTGATTCTATTGCCTCAGCCTCCCAAGTAGCTGGAAATTACAGGCCTGCTCCACCACACCTGGCTAATTTTTGTATTTTTAGTAGAGATGGGGTTTCGCCATGATGGCCAGACTGGTCTCGAGCTCCTGGCCTCAAGTGATCCGTCCGCCTTGGCCTCCCAAAGTGCTGGGCTTACAGGCGTGAGCCACCGCGCCTGGCCCCGATCTGGTATTCGATACCACAACGGGGTGATTACAATCAACAACAATTCGTTGTACATTTAAAAAGAACTAAACGTATAATTGGAATGTTAGTAACACAAATAAATGATCAATGTTAGAGGTGATGGATACCCCATTTATCCTGATGTGATTATTACACATTGCATGCCTGTATCAAAATATCTCCTGTACCCCGTAAATATATACAGCTACTACATACCCATAAAAACTAAAAATAAAAATTTAACATTTCTGTTCTTTAAAAATTATTATAAAGAGAATGAGAAGACAACCAAAGACTGGGAGAAAATATTTGCAAATCATATATCTTATAAAGCACTTTTATCCTTTCATTCCTAGTTTTCTAATATTTTTGTTAAGTTTTAGTTAGGAATGTAGATTAAATTTTGAAAAATACTTTTTTTCTGAATCTGTTGAGATGATCACTTTGTTCTGTTAATGTCATGAATGAATTGGATTCATTCCTGAATGTTGAACTAGCCTTGTATTTATTAATGAATATCACTTCATCGTTATATAACATCCTTTTATAGCTTGCTTGATTCAATTTGTTAATATTTTATTGAGAATTTTTGGATCTTAGTTAATGAGGGACATTGGTCTTTTCTGGTAATAAAAAACCAATGTCTTTTATTGGTCTTTCATCTGTGTCAGGTTTGGCTCTTTCTTCTTTGACTCCTGGGTAATTTAGAAATGTGATTTTTAAGCACCATATAATTGAGACTCTTCTATGTATCTAAATAT
Source organism: Colobus angolensis palliatus (assembly GCF_000951035.1). Taxonomy (NCBI): domain Eukaryota; kingdom Metazoa; phylum Chordata; class Mammalia; order Primates; family Cercopithecidae; genus Colobus; species Colobus angolensis. The sequence goes on along the minus strand of NW_012120799.1, from coordinate 2,080 downwards.
TATTGTTTTCTAATCGGTTGTGAACAGAGGATGTACACTCTGTATGATTTTCTTCCTTTGGAATTAGTTAAACCTTGTGTTATGGTCCCAGAATATAGTGTATCTTAGGGTTGGCAAAGTATGCCCTGTGAGCTGGCAGCTTGTTATTGTCAATTAAGGTTTTTTTTTAATACAGTCACACCCATTTATTTATACATTATTTATGGATGCTTTTACACTAAAACGTCAGAGTTGAGCAGTTTACAAAACCTGAAATATTTACTATTTTTCTCTCTAAGGAAAAGTTTCCCAATTCCTGTATCTTACTGAATACTAAGCACATTTCAAAAGATGTGTACAGTCAGCCCTCCACATCTGCAGGTTACACACTCATGGATTCTACCGTCAATTGAAAATATTTTAAAACATAAAATAGAAATAAAAATGACAATACAATAATAAAAAGTAATAATACAAATTAAAAAAAAATACAACATAGCCACACTCACATAATCGTATTAGGTATTATAAGTCGTCTAGAGATGATTTAAAGTACACGGGAGTATGTGCATAGGTTATATGCAAATACTATATACCGTTTTATATAAGAGACCCGAGCATCCAAGGATCTTGGTATTCACGGGAGTCCTGGAATCAATCCCCTGCGGATACTGAAGGAAGACTGTATTTTATGGTGTATATTAGTGGTGTATTTTATAAGTATCGATTACCACAAGTTGGTTCACAGCGTTGTTTAGTCTTCTATATCTTTATTGTGTATGGCCTTTTGTTTTATGAATTATTGAAAGAGCAGTGTTAAAATATCCAACTATGATTGTGGGTTTCCTATTTTTTCCTTTAATTCTGTCTAAGTGTTAATACAATCATGAGTTTGAAATAGTGCTCTTTGTTTTTGTATCACTCTTTCTTTATAAATGGAGCATACCAAAGATTCGTGGGGGGAAAAAAAAAAGAGAGAAAAGAGCACACGATATGAACTTAATAAACGGTCTGTAATTCTTTGGCCCACTAAGCAGGCAAAGTGCTCAGGGCATCGTGAAGCAAGCCTAGTCAGAGCTTGGAATTCAGAGGTCTCTGCATGTGTGTGGGGAAAAGAGCTGCGTCTTTATTTTCACCCACCTCTAACTTAAAGTGATCATGTCCTAAAACTATGGGCCTAGGCATGAAACTCCACTGATAGTAGTACTACATGTGACTGTGTCGCCAATAAAAATTTCAGTATCACATTACACTTCTTTCACATTTCTCAGAGTATCACTTATGCTCAACACTACTTTGAAACTATGGTAGTTATTATACCCATCTTGCGATAGTTATGTAAGGTTTAATAAAAAAATCTCCTCATATCACAATATCTTTCTAAAAGTACAAAATGCCATCTCCATACAATGCATTTTTATAATCCCGTGTATTTAGTTATATATATTTATGTTAAAAATATCATTGTCTTAAGGGATCCACCGGCTGTACCAGGATACCAAAGGGATCCAAGGCACCAAAAGGCTGAGGATCCCTACTCTGAAGGTTAATATTAGGGGTCAACTTGATTGGATTGAATTGAAGGATGCCTAGATAGCTGATAAAGTATTGCTTCTGGGTAAGGGTGTTGTCAGAGGAGACTGACGTTTGAGTCCGTGGACTGGGAGAGGAAGACTCATCCTCAATGTGGTTGGGCACCATCCAATCGGCCGCCAGTGCGGGTAAGGCAAGGCAGATGGAAGTAGGTGGGACAAGCTGGCTTGCTGAGTCATCTGGCTTTCATCCTTCTCCCATGCTGGATGCTTCCTTCTGTTCCTCCTGCCCTTGGACATCAGACTCCAGGTTCTTTAGCCTTTGGACTCTTGGACTTACACCAGTGGTTTGCAGGGAGGCTCTCGGGTCTTGGGACACAGACTGAAGGCTACACTGTTGGCTTCCCTATGTTTGAGGCTTTTGGACTCAGACTGAGTCACTACTGACGGCTTTCTTCCCCAGCTTTCAGACGGCCTGTCATGGGACTTCGCCTTGTGATCATTTGAGCCAATTCTCCCTGATAAACTCCTTTTCATACATATACATATACATATACATATACATATAC
>NW_012120798.1:0-1142 GCF_000951035.1 Colobus angolensis palliatus | reverse complement strand
ATGGTCTAGATCTCCTGACCTTGTGATCCGCCCGTCTCGGCCTCCCAAAGTGCTGGGATTACAGGCTTGAGCCACCGCGCCCAGCCTTCAGTGCCCTCTCTTTACCAGGAATTCTAATGGTCTAGATCTCCTGACCTTGTGATCCACCCGTCTCGGCCTCCCAAAGTGCTGGGATTACAGGCTTGAGCCACCGCGCCCAGCCTTCAGTGCCCTCTCTTTACCAGGAATTCTAATTTTATCTTTACCATAAACACCTGAGGTATTTACATCAGAATAGCTTTAAAGTGCCAAGTGCTGAGGTAATTTTTTCTTCTCCCTTCTAGGGAAAATAATAATGAAAATTAATTAATATTAACTTCATTAATATTTTCTTCTAGAGCTGCAGTTTCTAAGCTTGGTGAGCTTCTAAAAAGTGCAGATTCTCTGGCCCCAAAACAGATCCACTGAATCCACGTCTCCAGGAGGAGGGGCCCAGGTATCAGTGCTTTTAAAGCTCTTCTGGTAATTTTAGTAATAAGCCAAGTGTGGAAGCATCACTTTAGATTAGTGTTTCTTGGGGTTTTTTTGGTTTTGTTTTTGTTTTTGGTGGGGGGTGAGGACAGGGTCTTACTCTGTCACCCAGGCTAGAATGCAGTGGCATAATCATGGCTCACTGCGGCCTCAACCTCAGGCGCTCAGGAGATTCTCCCACCTCAGTATCCTGAATAGCTGGGACTACAGGATCCTCACCACCATGTCTGACTAATTTAAAAAAATTTTTTTAGAGACAGGGTTTTGCCATGTTTGCCCAGGCTGGTCCTGAACTCCTGGACTCAAGTGATCCTCCCACCTCAGCCTCTGTGCCCAGCCTAGAGTAGTGGTTCTTAAAGTATTGAGAGTTTGGGGCCCCTTTGAGATGCTGAGGAGATTATGTTCATCCTGATCCAGAAAAATATCTGGCAGACACATTTAGCATACACTGCCAAGGACATCGTAGACATCCTAGGGTATCTAGGAAGTACCTAGAATTCCCAATGGATAGGCCAAGTCTGAAGGAACACCAAGTTTGTCTCGTCCCTGGGGAGCAGAGTCCTGGGGCTTTTTCTACCTCATCTTCTCTTTGTGCTCAGGGATTTAGGCCCTTTTCTTTTTCTTTTTTTTTT
>NW_012120797.1:0-1443 GCF_000951035.1 Colobus angolensis palliatus | reverse complement strand
GGATGGTCTCGATCTCCTGACCTTGTGATCCGCCCGTCTCGGCCTCCCAAAGTGCTGGGATTACAGGCTTGAGCCACCGCGCCCGGCCATGTTCATCTTTGAATGAGTGAATACATAAAATGTGGCTGGGTGTGGTGGCTCATACCTGTAATTCTAGCACTTTGGGAGGCTGAGGTGGAAGGATTACTTGAGTCCAGGAGTTCAAGACCAGACTGGGCAACATAGCCAGACACTATCTCCATAATATATATATACATATGTAATAAAAATACAAAAAAACCCCACAAAATGTGATGTCTACATATAATGGAAAATTATTCATTCTTAAAAAGGAAGGGAATTCTGACATATGATACAACATTAATGAACCTTGAAGACATAATACTCAGTGAAATAAGCCAGTCACAAAAGGGCAATACTGTAGGATTCCACTTACATGAGGTATCTAGAGTAATCAAATTCATAGAAAGGATGTTGAACGGTAGTTGCCAGGGGCTGGGGAAGGGGACAATGGGAAGTGATTGTTTAATGGGTACAGTGTGTCAGTTTCACAGGACGAAAAATTTCTGGGCCCAGTGTGGTGGCTTACGCCTGTAATCCCAGCACTTTGGGAGGCTGAGGTGGGGGGATCACTTGAGGTCAGAAGTTTGTAACCAGCCTGGCCAACATGGTGAAACCCAGTCTCTATTAAAAATACAAAAAAATTAGCTGGGTGTGATGGTGGGCACCTGTAATCCCAGCTACTCAGGAGGCTGAGGCAGGAGAATCATTTGAACCTGGGAGGTGGAGGATGCAGTGAAGCAAGATCACACCACTGCACTCCAACCTGGGAGACAGAGCACAACTCCGTCTCAAAACAATAAATAAAGAAAATAAAAATAAATAAATAAGTAAAAGGAAAAAGTTCTGGAGCTGGATGGTGACGATGTTCACACAACAGTGTGAAAGTATTTGATGTCACTGAACAATACACTTAAAAATGGTTAAAATGGTAAATTTTATGTTATGTATATCTTCACACAATTTTTAAAGTAAATTTTATTTTTCTTTCTTTCTTTTTTTTTTAAGACAGGGTCTCTCTCTATCTCCCAGGCTGGAGGGCAGTGGTGCGATCACTGCAGCCTACCTCGTGGGCTCAAGCAATTCTCCCACCTCTGCCTCCTGAGTAGCTGGGACTACAGGTGTACACCACCACACTCAGCTTTTTTTTTTTTTTTTTTTTGGAGCGATGGGGTCTCACTTTTAGGCATGAGCCACCATACTTGGCCAAAAGTAAAATTTAAAAACTCAAAAGGAAAAACTAATCTATGGGAACATAAACAAGACACTATTAAGATTAGCATCAGGGCCGGGCGCGGTGGCTCAAGCCTGTAATCCCAGCACTTTGGGAGGCCGAGACGGGCGGATCACGAGGTCAGGAGATCGAGACCATCCTGGCTAACA
>NW_012120796.1:0-2621 GCF_000951035.1 Colobus angolensis palliatus | reverse complement strand
AGAAATAAAGATGTTCTTTGAAAACAATGAGAACAAAGACACATCATACCAGGACCTCTGGGACACATTTAAAGCAGTGTGTAGAGAGAAATTTATAGCACTAAATGCCATAAGAGAAAGCAGGAAAGATCTAAAATTGACACCCTAACATCACAATGAAAAGAACTAGAGAAGCAAGAGCAAACAAATTCAAAAGCTAGCAAAAGGCAAGAGATAACTAAGATCAGAGCAGAACTGAAGGAGAGACAGACATAAAAAATTCTTCAAAAAATCAATGAATCCAGGAGCTGGTTTTTTGAAAGATCAACAAAATAGATAGACTGCTAGCAAGACTAATAAAGAAGAAAAGAGAGAAGAATCAAATAGACACAATAAAAAATGATAAAAGGGATATCATCACCGATCCCACAGAATTGCAAACTACCACCAGAGAATACTATAAACACCTCTACGCAAATAAACTAGAAAATCCAGAAGAAATGGATAAATTCCTGGACACATACACCCTCCCAAGACTAAACCAGGAAGAAGTTGAATCTCTGAATAGATCAATAACAGGTTCTGAAATTGAGGCAATAATTAATAGCCTATTAACCAAAAACATCCAGGACCAGAAGGAGTCACAGCCCAATTCTACCAACGGTACAAACAGGAGCTAGTACCATTCATTCTAAAACTATTCCAATCAACAGAAAAAGAGGGACTCCTCCCTAACTCATTTTATGACACAAAAGCCTGGCAGAGACACAACAAAAAAGGAAAATTTTAGACCAATATTCCTATGCAAAAATCCTCAATAAAATACTGGCAAACCGAATCCAGAAGCACATCAAAAAGCTTATCCACCACGATCAACTTGGCTTCATCCCTGGGATGCACAGCTGGTTCAACATATCAAATCAATAAACATAATCCATCACATAAACAGAACCAATGACAAAAACCACATGATTATCTCAGTAGATGCAGAAAAGGCCTTCAACAAAACTCAACAGCCCTTCATGCTAAAAACTCTGAATATAGTAGGTACTGATGCAACGTATCTCAAAATAATAAGAGCTATTTATGACAAACCCACAGCCAGTATCATACTGAATGGGCAAAAACTGGAAGCACTGCCTTTGAAAACCGGCACAAGACAAGGATGCTCTCTCTCACCACTCCTATTCAACATAGTGTTGGAAATTCTGGCCAGGGCAATCAGGCAAGAGAAAGAAATAAAGGGTATTCAATTAGGAAAAGAGGAGGTCAAATTGTTCCTGTTTGCAGATGACATGATTGTATATTTAGAACACCCCATCGTCTCAGCCCAAAATCTTCTTAAGCTGATAAGCAACTTCAGCAAAGTCTCAGGATACAAAAATCAATGTGCAAAAATCACAAGCATTCCTATACACCAATAACAAACAGAGAGGTGAATCATGAGTGAACTCCCATTCACAATTGCTATAAAGAGAATAAAATACCTAGGAATCCAAGTTACAAGGGATGTGAAGGACCTCTTCAAGAAGAACTACAAACCACTGCTCAACGAAATAAAAGAGGACACAAACAAATGGAATAACGTTCCATGCTCATGGATAGGAAGAATCAGTATCGTGAAAATGGCCATACTGCCCAACATAATTTACAGATTCAGTGCCATCCCCACCAAGTTACCAATGACTTTCTTCACATAATTGGAAAAACTACTTTAAAGTTCATATGGAACCAAAAAAGAGCCTGCATAGCCAAGACAAACAGCAAAAAGAACAAAGCTGGAGGCGTCATGCTACCCGACTTCAAACTATACTATAAGGCTACAGTAACCAAAACAGCATGGTACTGGTACCAAAACAGATATATAGACCAATGGAACAGAACAGAGGCCTCAGAAGTAACACCCCACATCTACAACCATCTGACCTTTGACAAACCTGACAAAAACAAGCAATGGGAAAAGGACTCCCTATTTAATAAATGGTGCTGGGAAAACTGGCTAGCTATATGTAGAAAGCTGAAACTGGATCCTTTCCCTACACCTTATACAAAAATTAATTCAAGATTAACTAAAGACTTAAATGTAAGACCTAAAGCCATAAAAACCCAAGAAGAAAATCTAGGCAATACCATTCGGGACATAGGCATGGGCAAAGGCTTCATGACTAAAACACCAAAAGCAATGGCAATAAAAGCCAAAACAGACAAATGGAATCCAATTAAAGTAAAGAGCTTCTGCATAGCAAAAGAAACTACCATCAGGGTGAACAGGCAACATACAGAATGAGAGATAATTTTCGTAATCTACCCATCTGACAAAGGGCGAATATCCAGAATCTACAAAGAACTTAAATTTACAAGAAAAAAACAAACAACCTCATCAAAAAGTGGGCAAAGGATATGAACAGACACTTCTCAAAAGAAGACATGTGTGCAGCCAACATACACATGAAAAAATGCTCATCATCACTGCTCATTAGAGAAATGCAAATCAAAACCACAATGAGATACCATCTCACGCCAGTTAGAATGGCAATCATTAAAAAGTCAGGAAATAACAGATGCTGGAGAGGATGAGGAGAAATAGGAATGCTTTTACACTGCTGGTGGGAGTGTAAATTAGTTCAACCATTGTGGAAGAC
>NW_012120795.1:0-1230 GCF_000951035.1 Colobus angolensis palliatus | reverse complement strand
GAACCCTCTCTTTTAAAGAGATACACTTGAATCCGTTTCTGGATTCTACAGACCTCAGAGCACCCATTCATCACCTCGCAGCGTTCACTGTCTTCTCCCTGAAAGCCACATTCCAGCATCGTAAAGGCACTGACTTCCTGGCACTGATTGCTTCTGTGTTTCGGAAACAAAGGATCCCTCCTCAGCAGCAGGGAGGCCATTTGATCCTTTAAAGGAACTTTTTAAAGGAAAACATCCCACTGACCAGGCTGTACGTGGCAAGTCAGAAAAACGTTCGGTATTTTAATTTACCCACTTTGAAGCACCAACATCCACCCCACACCCACCTCCACCTTGGAATTTGCTTCCAACAGACCCACATTGAGAAATGTGGCCCAACCCCATAGAGGCAAAGGTGAGTCTCACCTCCATTTCCCGACAGGAGAGAGCTCTGCTTGTGAGCACCCAGGGTTTGCCCTGACGCCAAAGCAAGAGCCAACAGCCTCAAGTTTAAGGGACAGGTCTCTCTTTATCCATATTTCTCCTAAGTTGCATAAGACAAGTCTTGCTGAAGACCATAATGCAGAAATGCCATGATTGCTGAGGCTGACAGTGATAGACAAATGGCAGACAGAGAACTTGGAGTCCTCCAGTGATCATCTGACACCACCCACCCCCACCCAAGAGGCCAGGAACGGACAAAAGATTCGCCCTGAGGAAGAAGGACTACAGCAGCATCCTTGAAGTTATGGAGGATACAGGGTGGAGGAAGCCAAGGCACAGAACCTAGAATCAAGAAGCCATGTGGCCACCCACAATCTAATGCAGAAATCCAGAAATCCCTAGCTTGAGGACTCACGACATCAAACCCAACACAGCCCACTTCCTCCAACTGCCTCCTCTCCTCTGTGCCTCTGAGCTTGGCTGCTCCTGGACTCTGAAACTGTTCAAGTCAGATAAAACATCGCCCTCTCGTTAACACACTCAATCCAGCAACTGATTTGCCAATACGTGTCCCACCCTTGACACTCAAGACCGGGTACCAGGGAAAGCAGGTTTGATGTCAAGAACAGAGAGTAGGGCCGAGTGTGGTGGTTCACACCTGGAATTCTAGGACTTCGGGTGAGGCTGAGGTATGTGGATCAGCAGAAGTCAGGAGTTCGAGACCAGCCTGACCAACATGGTGAAACCCCATCTCTACTAAAAATACAAAAATTAGCTGGGCGTGGTGGCGGGTGTCTGTAATCCGAG
>NW_012120794.1:0-1089 GCF_000951035.1 Colobus angolensis palliatus | reverse complement strand
GGCTCAAGTGATCCTCTCACCACAGCCTCCTGGGACTATAGGCATGTGCCACCATGCCCCGCTAATATTGGTATTTTTTTTTTTTTTTTTTTTCTGAAATGGAGTCTCACTCTGTCGCCCAGGCTGGAGTGCAGTGGCACGATCTCAGCTCACTGCAACCTCCATCTCCTGGGCTCAAGCAATTCTCCTGCTTCAGCCTCCTGAGTAGCTGGGATTACAGGCGCCCGCCACCATGTCCAGCTAATTTTTGTATTTTTGGTGGAGATGCAGTTTCACCATTGTTGGCTAGGCTGGTCTCGAACTCCTGACTTCAGGTGATCCACCCGTCTCGGCCTCCCAAAGTGCTGGGATTACAGGTGTGAGCCACTGCGCCCAGCCTCTAATGTTGGTTTTTTTTTTTGTTTTTTGTTTTTTTTGTAGCAATAGGGTCTCGCTGTGTTGCCCAGGCTGGTCTTGAGCTCCTGGGCTCAAGCGATCCTCCCACCTCAGCCTCCTAAAGTGCTAGGATTACAGGCCTGAGCCACTGTGCCCGGTCCCCAGTCTTTTTCTAACCATTCTTTTGTACATGGATGAAAAAATACCTCTTGATAAATAAACACATATATAATAGTACCTACCTAATGCAGTTACTGTGTGAAATAACTGAATTAATATATGTCATGCACTTAGGAGACTGACTGATGTTTAGTAAGTGCTACACAAGTAATAAATAAATGTTAAACAAAAGAGGATTATAAATGAGTAATTTCAATTAAATGAGGGACTGTAGAGAAGACTGTGAAAGAATCACAAAGGTCTTTGTAGAGGAAGTAAATACATGGCAGGCTGTAAAATGATCATTCACAAGCAGTCCAGGCCGGGCGCAGTGGCTCATGCCTATAATTCCAGCACTTTGGGAGGCCGAAGTGGGAGGATCAGTTAAGGTCAGGAGTTCGAGATTAGCCTGGCCAACATGGTGAAACCCCATCTCTACTAAAAATAAAAAATTAGCTGGTCATGGTGGCAGGCACCTGTAGTCCCAGCTACTCGGGAGGCTGAGGCAGGAGAATCACTTGAACCCAGGAGGCAGAGGTTGCAGTGAGCCAAGAT
>NW_012120793.1:0-1830 GCF_000951035.1 Colobus angolensis palliatus | reverse complement strand
TAATCGTTTGGGTATATACCCAGTAATGGAATTGCGGGGTCAAGTGATATTTCTGGTTCTAGATCCTTGAGGAATCGCTACACTGTCTTCCACAATGGTTGAACTAATTTACACTCTCACCAGTAGTTTAAAAGCCTTTCTATTTCTCCACATCCTCTCCAGCATTGGTTGTTTCCTGACTTTTTAATGACCGCCTTTCTAACTGGTGTGAGATGGTATCTCATTGTGGTTTTGATTTGCATTTCTCTAATGACCAGTGATGATAAGCTTTTTTTTCGTATGTTTGTTGGCAGCATAAATGTCTTCTTTTGAGAAGTGTCTGTTGATATCTTTTGTCCACTTTTCAGTGGGGTTGTTTTTTTCTTGTAAATTTGTTTAAGTTCCTTGTAGATTCTGTATATTAGCCCTTTGTCAGATGGATAGATTGCAAAAATTTTCTCCCATTCTGTAGGTTGTCTGTTCACTCTGATGAGAGTTTCTTTTGCCGTGCAGAAGCTCTTTAGTTTAATTAGATGCCATTTGTCAATTTTGGCTTTTGTTGCCATTGCTTTTGGTGTTTTAGTCATGAAGTCTTTGCTCATCATGCGTATGTCCCGAATGGCATTGCCTAGGTTTTCTTGTAGGGTTTTTATGGTTTTAGGTCTTACATTTAAGTCTTTAATCCATCTTGAGTTAATTTTGTACAAGGTGTAAGGAAGGGGTCCAGTCTCAGTTTTCTGTGTATGGCTAGCCAATTTTCCCAACACCATATATTAAATAGGGAATCCTTTCCCCATGGCTTTTTTTGTTTTTTTTTTGGTCACGTTTGTCAAAGATCAGATGGTTGTAGATGTGTGATGATATTTCTGAGGCCTCTGTTCTGTTCCATTGGTCTATGTATCTGTTTTGTTACCAGTAACATACTGTTTTGGTTACTGTAGACTTGTAGTATAGTTTGAAGTCTGGTGGTGTTATGCCTCCAGCTTTGTTCTTTTTGCTTAGGATTATCTTGGCTATACGGGCTCTTTTTTGGTTCCATATGAAATTTAAAGTAGTTTTTTCTAATTCTGTGAAGAAAGTCAATGGTGGCTTGATGGGAATAGCATTGAATCTATAAATTACTTTGGGCAGTATAGACAGAATATTGATTCCTCCTATCCATGACCATGGAATGTTTTTCCATTTGTTTGTGTCCTCTTATTTCCTTGAGCAGTGGTTTGTAGTTCTCCTTGAAGGGTCCTTCACATCCCCTGTAAGTTGCATTCCTAGGTTTTTTATTCTCTTTGTAGCAATTGTGAATGGGAATTCACTCATGACTTGGCTGTCTGCCTATTATTGGTGTATAGGAATGCTTGTGATATTTGCACATTGATTTGATTTTGTATCCTGAAACTTTGCTGAAGCTGCTTATCAGCTTAAGGAGATTTTGGGCTGAGACGATGGGGTTTTCTAAATAGACAATTATGTCATCTGCAAACAGAGACAATGTGACTTCCTCTCTTCCTATTTGAATACCTTTTATTTCTTTCTCTTGCCTGATTGCCGTGGCCAGAACTTCCAGTACTATGTTGAATAGGAGGTGTGAGAGAGGGCATTCTTGTCTTGTGCTGGTTTTCACAGGGAATGCTTCCCCCTTTTGCCCATTCAGTATGATATTGGCTGTAGGTTTGTCATAAATAGCTCTTATTATTTTGAGATATGTTCCATCATTACCTACTTTATTGAGAGTTTTTAACATGAAGGGATGTTAAATTTTAGCAAAGGCCTTTTCTGCATCTATTGAGATAATCATGTGGTTTATGGATTACATTTATTGATTTGCATATGTTGAACCAGCCTTGCATCCCAGGG
>NW_012120792.1:0-4306 GCF_000951035.1 Colobus angolensis palliatus | reverse complement strand
AAAAACCCTTAAAAGTTATACGAATCAAAGCTGGGTGTGATGGCTCATGCCTGTAATCCCAGCACTTTGGGAGGCCAAGGCAGATGGATCACTTGAGGTGAGGAGTTCAAGACCAGCTTGGCCAACATGGTAGAACCCCATCTTTACTAAAAATACAAAAATTAGCTGGGTGTGGTGGCAGGCATCTGCAATCCCAACTACTTGGGAGGCTAAGGCTGGGGAATTGCTTGAACCTGGGAGGCAGAGGTTACAGTGAGCCAAGGTCATGCCACTGCACTCCAGCCTGAGAGACAGAGCCAGACCCTGCCTCAAAAAAAGAAAAAAAAGTTATACGCATTAAAAAAAAACCCTCAAAAGTTATACACATCGCTGGTCAGCAGGGTAATCAACTATGGCTTACTGGCAGGCAGGATAGCTGGTTGCCCAATCTGCTCTATATTTCCATAGCACAGCAACCAGGCTGGTTACATAAGTGACTGCAGTCATGCATTGCTTAACCATAGAGATAGGTTCTAAGAAATGCATTGCTAGGTGATTTCATTGTGCAACATCACAGAATGTACTTACACAAACCTAGATGATATAGCTTACTGTACACCTAGGCTATATGGTATAGCCTATTGCTCCTAGACTACAAGCCTGTACAGCAGGTTACCATATTGAATATTGCAGGCAACTATAACACAATGGTAAGTACCTGTGCATCTAAAAATGTGTAAATATAAAAAAGGTACAGAAAAAAACCGGTATTATAATCTTTGGTATCACCACTGTACATGCAGTCTGCGGTTGACCAAAACGTTGTTATGCAGTGCATGAGTATACTTTGTGTTAAGCATAGTCATGATTCTACTACTTATCCTTTTAAAATTCCAATGTAGTATACTTGACAATGCATTAACACATTAAAGCTTTAACACTTTAGTGTGCAAGAATTTTTACATGTTTTTCTTTGAGAAGGAAACAACTCTGAGAAAATAAACCTTGGGGCAATAATTGGTCCAGAAATGGGCTTAGGAACCACAATCTTTGCCATGGCAAACCCTGATTATACAACCATTTACAAAATTTAGAACAGGCATGTATAATTTATATAACTCTGCAATTAGAAGCTTAAAAGATTACCTTTAACACCGACCTGATGGTCAACAAATATGGATCTTCTAGGAACAGCAGACAGAGGGAAATTTCAGAGATTAGGGCCTTTCTTTGAAAAGTGACCTAAGTTTCAATTTCAAAATCCTTAGCAAAGCACATCAATTTGATTAGAATTGTTACCACACCTATGGCTACATCTGGAACCAGAAACAGATACCTAGACAACTAGGAACTAACATGTAAGCTTGATAAATCAAATCCTACATTTTAAATTAATTTGGGGGTCATAGGTGGATAAGGTTCCCTCGGTCAGAGCATAAGCCTCATAACTTAAACAGGGAGAACCTCCAGGTGATGCTCAGCAGGTGGTTCTCCTGCAGCAGCTTTAGATAGGATAAAATGGTTGTCAAGGATGGTGAATGATACCCACATTTAAGAAGAGAGGGTATAAAAAGAGCAGCACAAGCAAAATGGGATTCTGGGTCCACTACATTAATACTAGTTATTGGCAAATGCTTACAGTGGTCAACTAAAAAATTACTAAATGATCAGAGTGTATTTGGAAGTCCAAGCCTTTAAACAGGTTTTTAAAAACATAAGTTCGGTAGATAAAAGGTAAAGCATTCACATTCCACTAGAGTTACTTCACTGATTTACAGCCATTGACCCTTTACACAACTGTCACAATAAACAGATGTTTTATGGATTCTAAAATATCCTGGCTTTTAAGAATTCCAGAAGAATAACTGTTGTTAAGATAGGCTTTTTATTTTTCAAAACCTCTATAATCTTCCACTAAGGTAGGTGTTCAAAACATTTACAAATACTTAAGATATTTGTATGTGTATTACTTAATCGTATTTTATATATAATCATCCCTCAATACCCACAGGGGATTGGTTTCAGGACTCCCATGGATACCATGGGAAATCTGCATATGTTCAAGTCTTTTATATGAAATGGCACAGTATTTGCATATAATCTACACACAGTCTCTAATACACTTTAAGTCATCTCTGGATTACTTATAGTACATAGTACCATGTAAATGCTATGTGAATAGTTGTTATACTGTATTTTAAATTGTGTTATTTTTTATTGTTTTTTCCAAATATTCTGATCCATAGTTGGTTGAATCTGCAGATGCAGAACCCACAAAAACGAGGACAGACTGTTTTGACCAACTGTTTTGTTTTGTTTTGTTTTGTTTTGTTTTTTGGTGAGACGGAGTCTGGCTCTGTCACCAGGCTGGAGTGCAGTGGCATAATCTCGGCTCATTGCAACCTCCAGCTCCTGGGTTCAAGTGATTCTCCTGCTTCAGCCTCCCGAGTAGGTGGGATTACAGGCGTGCACCACCATGCCCAGCTAACTTTTTATATTTTCAGTAGAAATGGGGTTTCACCATGTTGGCCAGGCTGGTCTCGAACTCCTGACCTCAGGTGGTCCACTCACTTCAGCCTCTCAAAGTGCTGGGATTACAGGCGTGAGCTACCACACCCAGCATCTTTAATGGTGACAATAAGTTTTTATTCTTAAAAATTATAAGGGCCAGGCATGGTGGCTCATGCCTGTAATCCTAGCACTCTGGGAAGCTGAGGCTGGTGGATCGCTTGAGCTCAGGAGTTCGAGAAGAGCCTGGGCAACATAGCAAAACCTGTCACACAAAAAAAAAAAAAAATACAAAAGAATTAGGTGAGCGTGGTGGTGTGCACCTGTAGTCCCAGCTACTAGCAGGCTGAGGTGGGAGGATCACTTGAGCTCAGGAGGTCAAGGCTACAGAATAGCCAAGATTGTGCCACTGCACTCCATCCTGGGTGACAAAGTGGGATCCTGTCTCCAAAAAAAAAAAAACTTACATGAAGAAGGGACATGACTACCAACATTGCAGAAATAAAAGGACTTATAAAAGAACACTATGAACAATTGTATGGCAACAAATTAGAAAATCTAGATGGAATGAACAAATTATTAGAAAAACACAAAGTTCTGAAACTGATTCGACAAGAAAAACTTAATAAACCTATAACACATGAAGTGACTGAAAACTTCCCACATAAAAAAAAAAAAGCCCAGGTTGATAGGCTTTATTCACGAACGCTACCAGATGTTAAAAAAAAAATTTTAATTCTTCATAAACTCTTCCAAAAAACAGAAGAGTAAGAATCACTTCCCAACTAATTCTGTGAGGCCAATATTAGTTTGATACTACAACCAGTGCTCTGGTTTCTCTTCAGAAAGAAAAAATATTTTGCCTTTTACCAAAACCAAATATCATAAGAAATTGCAAACCAATATCCCTTAAAAATACTAATGCAAAACCCTGAACAAAATACTAATAAACTGAATGCAGCAACATATAGAGAGGATTTTACACCATGACCAAGAGGGATTTATCACAGGAATGTAAAACCAATTTAACATCCAAAAATGTATTAATACACTACATTAATAGAATAAAGGATAAAAACCACATGATCACCTCAATAGAAGCAGAAAAGGCATTTGAGAAAATTCAACACCTTTTCATGATAGAAAACACTCAACAAACTAGGAACAGAAAGGAACTTCCTTAATCTGATAAAGGGAATCCACAGCTAATATCAAACTTAAGAGTAAAAGATTGAATGCTTCCTCCATTAGATCAAGAACAATTCAAGAAGGTTCACTTTTACTACTTCTGTTCAACATAGTATTGGAGCTTCCACCCATGGAAATCAGGTAAGCAGAATAAGTAGGTAAAAGTCATCTAAATTGGAAAAGAAATTTATTTGCAGATGACATGATCCTGCATATAGTAAAGCCTAAGGAATTCATAGACAGACAGACACACACACAATTAGAACAATATAAGTTCAGAAAGGTCACTGGATTAAAAAAAATCAACATACAGAAATCAATCATATTCCATGCATTAGCAATGAATTATAAAAAGTGAAATTAGGAGAACAATTCTCACAAAAGCATCACAAAGAATAAATTACTGAGCACTACAGACCAAATGGATCTAATAGATATTTACAGAGAGTTTCATCCAAAAGCCACAGAATATATATTCTTCTCTCCAGCACGTGGCTCATTCTCAAGGATAGACCAATATGTTGGGCCACAAAACAGGTCTTTAAAAATTTTTTTTTTTTTTGAGACGGAGTCTCGCTCTGTCGCCCAGGCTGGAGTGCAGTGGCCGGATCTCAGCTCACTGCAAGCTCCG
>NW_012120791.1:0-1644 GCF_000951035.1 Colobus angolensis palliatus | reverse complement strand
CGGGAGGCTGAGGCAGGAGAATGGCGTGAACCCGGGAGGCAGAGCTTGCAGTGAGCTGAGATCCGGCCACTGCACTCCAGCCCGGGCGGCAGAGCGAGACTCCGTCTCAAAAAAAAAAAAAAAATGAAGTAAATTTGTCTTTGTTCAAATAAGATGATTATCCATATAAAAAAATCCAAAGCGATCACCATGAAAAAGCTAACAAGACTAGCAAGTTTACTCAGCGAGGTTGCAAGACATGAAACTGACATACAAAAATCTATCATATATTGTATTTCCATATACTAATAACAAAAATTGAAATAAAAAATATCACGTACAAGAGCATCTAAATATATAAATTTGACAAAAGATGCAAAAAACCTATACACTAGAAACTCCAATTATTGAGAGAATTAAAGAATACTTTAAAATATGCCTTTGGGAGGCCGAGGCAGGTGGATCACGAGGTCAGGAGATCGAGACCATCCTGACTAACACGGTGAAACCCCATCTCTACTAAAAATACAAAAAATCAGCTGGGTGTGGTGGCGGGAGCCTGTAGTCCCAGCTATTTGGGAGAGGCAGGAGAATGGCGGGATCCCGGGAGGCAGAGGCTGCAGTGAGCTGAGATCGTCTCATTGCACTCCAGCGTGAGCGATAAGAGGGAGACTCTGTCTAAAAAAAAAAACAAAAAAAAAAAAACCATGACCATGTTCATGGGTCAGAATACTCAATATTGCAAGATGTCAATTCTATCTACAGTGTCAATGCAAATCAAATTTCAACTGTCTTTTTTTTGCAGAAAAAATATAGAAAACCTGATTATAAAATGAATCTAGAAAAACAAAGGATCTAGAATGGCCAAAACAACTTTGAAAAAGAAGAATGTAGTTGGAGGGCTTAATACTTGGATTTTAAGACTTATTACAAAGCTTCTCTATCACGACTGTGTGGTATGAGCATAAAGACAACCGGATAAATAGAAAAAAATAGAGAATCCATTCAATTGACTCTCAATATATATGCACAACATACTCACAAAAGTGGTACAAAGGAGATTTAGCAGAAACAAGATAGCCTGAAATTTTCAGACATTACTGGTGGGAATATAAAATGGCAAATGTACTTTGGAAAATGACTTACAATTTCCTAAAAATTAATATACAGCTATATATAACCCAGCCATTTCATCTATACATATTTACCCAAGAAAAATGACAGTTTATGTCCATACAAAGACTTGTACCTAGGTGCTCACAGCAACATTATTTGTAATAGCCCCAAACTGGAAACAGCCAAAATGTCTATCAATAGGTTAACAAACAGACAAATTGTGGCAAATCCATACTCGGCATTTCTTTAAAAATACATCATATAGGCCGGGCACGGTGGCTCACGCCTGTAATCCCAGTACTTTGGGAGGCTGAGGCGGGCAGATCACGAGGTCAGGAGCTTGAGACCATCCTGGCTAACATGGTGGGATCCCGTCTCTACTAAAAATACAAAAAATTAGCCGGGCGAGGCGGCGGGCGCCTGTAGTCCCAGCTACTCGGGAGGCTGAGGCAGGAGAATGGCATGAACCCGGGAGGTGGAGCTTGCAGTGAGCCGAGATCGCGCTACTGCACTCCAGCCTGGGTGACAGAGCGAGACTCCGTCTCAAAA
>NW_012120790.1:0-1345 GCF_000951035.1 Colobus angolensis palliatus | reverse complement strand
ATAAAATGAGTTAGGGAGGATTCCCTCTTTTTCTATTGATTGGAATAGTTTCAGAAGGAATGGTGCCAGCTCTTCTTTGTACCTCTGGTAGAATCCGGCTGTGAATCTGTCTGGTCCTGGACTGTTTTTGGTTGGTAGGCTATTAATCATTGCCTCAAGTTCAGAGCCTGTTATTGGTCTATTCAGAGATTCAACTTCTTCCCGGTTTAGTCTTGGGAGAGTGTATGTGTCCAGGAATTTATCCATTTCTTCTAGATTTTCTAGTTTATTTGCATGGAGGTGTTTATAATGTTCTCTGATGGTAGTTTGTATTTCTGTGGGGTCAGTAGTGATATACCCTTTATCATTTTTTATTGTGTCTATTTGATTCTTCTCTCTTTTCTTCTTTATTAGTCTTGCTATCAGTCTACTTATTTTGTTGATCTTTTCAAAAAACCAGCTCCTGGATTCAATGATTTTTTGGAGGGTTTTTTGTGTCTCTATCTCCTTCAGTTCTGCTCTGATCTTAGTTATTTCTTGCCTTCTGCTAGCTTTTGAATTTGTTTGCTCTTGCTTCTCTAGTTCTTTTAATTGTGATGTTAGGGTGTCAATTTTAGATCTTTCCTGCTTTCTCTTTGGACATTTAGTGTGTAAATTTCCTTCTACACATTGCTTTCAGTGTATCCCAGAGATTCTGGTATGTTGTATCTTTGTTCTCATTGGCTTCAAAGAACATCTTTATTTCTGCCTTCATTTTGTTATTTACCCAGTAGTCATTCAGGAGCAGGTTCTTCAGTTTCCATGTAGTTGTGCAGTTTTGAGTGAGTTTCTTAATCCTGAGTTCTAATTTGATTGCTCTGTAGTCTGAGAGACAGTTTGTTGTGATTTCTGTTCTTTTACATTTGCTGAGGAGTGTTTTACTTCCAATTATGTGGTCAATTTTAAAATAAGTGCAATATGGTGCTGAGAAGAATGTATATTCTGTTGACTTGGGGTGGAGAGTTCTGTAGGTGTCTATTAAGTCCACTTGGTGCAGAGCTGAGTTCAAGTCCAGGATATCCTTGTTAACCTTCTGTCTCATTGATCTATCTAATATTGATAGTGGGGTGTTAAAGTCGCCCACTATTATTGTGTGGGAGTCTAACTCTCTTTGTAGGCCTCTAAGGACTTGCGTAATGAACCTGGGTGTTTCTGTATTGGATGGATGTATATTTAGGATAGTTAGTGCTTCTTGTTGAATTGATCCCTTTACCATTATGTAATGGCCTTCTTTGTCTCTTTGGATCTGTGTTGGTTTAAAGTCTGTTTTATCTGAGACTAGGATTGTAACCCCTGCTTTTTTTTTTTTTTTTTTTTTTTTTTTTTT
>NW_012120789.1:0-1514 GCF_000951035.1 Colobus angolensis palliatus | reverse complement strand
TGGGATTACAGGCATGTGCCACGACTCCCGGCCAGTTTTTGTATTTTAATGGAGACAGGACTTCAGCAGTTGGCCAGGTTGGTTTCGAACTCCTGAACTCAAGTGATCCACCTGCCTTGGCATCCCAAAGTGCTGGGATTACACGTGTGAGCTACTATGCCCGATACATATATATATGTCGTCTCAGTGCCACGGAGGCAGGACTGTCACGAAAGCAGAGGTCCAAATATATATACGTATTTAAAGACAGGGTTTTGCTTTGTTGCCCAGGTTGGCCTTGAACTCCTGGGCTTAAGCGACCCTCCGGCCTCGGCCTCCCAAAGTGCTGGGTTTTACAGATGGGAGCCACCACACCTGGCCCAAACATTTTTTAAGTGAATTTTAAAATTTTGAACTAATTTTATATTACAGAAGAGTTGAAGAGATAGTACAGAGAGTAACTGTATGCTCTGTGCCCAGTTTCCCATAATGTAACTTCTTACGTAACCATGATATATTTGTGAAAACAAAGAATTAACACTGCACATTGCTATTAACAAAGCTCCAGACTCAGGATTTCACCAGATTTGCCACGAATGCCCTTTTTCTGTTCCAGCATAAAATTCAGGATACCACATTGCATTTAGGCAACAGAGATCTTGAAAGAAAAAAAAAAGCACACATATTTTCTTTGTCTCTGCATGGTACATTTGACATGTGAATAATGACTGAAAGAGAAATTACTTTCTGAAAGTAACTAGTGCCATGGAGAGAGTATTTTTTTTTTTCCTTTTAAAACAAACATTTGGAAATGTTGTCATTGGTGATTTTTGTGATAGAAAATGCTGTACATATATCACCCATAACAACTCCTATATATGAAAACTTTAAAAACTTGGAAACAATATTTTAACCTGTTTAAAAAAATCTTCCAAAGTGTTTCAAACTGATTTGCTAAAAATATAAAAATGTAACACCTTTTGATTAGTTTGCAAGAACCACTGATCGACATCAGGGAAGATGGAAATTTGCTTGCTGAGTTTCAACAAAAAACTTTGCATAGTTGGTGGATGAGAATGAAAAATAACTATGAGTATTTAGTAAGTGCAGCCAGCATTGTTGTTTTTCCATTTAGAACAATGCATCTTTGCAAGTTATCTTCCTCCCCAACACCTCCAGTAATTAAAACCCAGTATCAAAAGAATCTGAATTAAGAACCACGCCTTTGACCTACTGTTTAAAAATGAAACATTTTCAATCACATGGTTCCCATTTAATCTTTTTAAAAATTTTTATTATTTATTTATTTATTTATTTAGAGATGATGTTTTTCTCTTGTTGCCCAAGCTGGAGTGCAATGTTGCAATCTCAGCTAACTGCAACCTCAGCCTCCTGGGTTCAAGCAACTCTCCTGCCTCAGCCTCCCACATAGCTGGGGTTACAAGCACCTGCCACCACGCCCAACCAATTTTTGTATTTTTAGTAGAGATGGGGTTTCACCATGCTGGCCAGGCTGATCTCGAACTCCTGACCTC
>NW_012120788.1:280076-281240 GCF_000951035.1 Colobus angolensis palliatus | reverse complement strand
AATGGTATGTTTTAATATTTGGGGAAGAGTAAGCTGTGGATCATGCTGTCTCAACCCATGGGCTCCCGCGGCCCAGGACAACTTCGAATGCTGCCTGACAAATATTAAAACATTATAAGCTCTTGGCAGGGCGCAGTGACTCACACCTGTAATCCCAGCACTTTTGGGAGGCCAAGGCTGCTGGATCACTTGAGGTCAGGAGTTCAAGACCAGCCTGGCCAACATGGCAAAACCCTATCTGTGCTAAAAATACAAAAATGAGCCAGGCGCAGCGAGCATGCCTGTAATCCCAGCAACTCCAGAGGCTGAGGTGGGAGAATCCTTTGAACCCAGGAGATGGAGGCTGCAGTGAGCTGAGATCTCGCTACTGCACTCAATCCTGGACGACAGGGCAAGACTCGCTCTTAAAAAAATTATGAGCTCTTTTTGTAATTTTTTTTTTTTTTTAGTTGATCAGCTATCGCTAGTGTTAGTGCATCTTAGGTGTGTCCCAGGGAAACCAAAAGATTGGACACCTCTGCAGGCTAAATGGAAATGTAAAATGAAACAAATTTAGTTTTAAAACCAAAATATTTAGTAATTAAAACTGGCAAGGTGTTCTTAATTTTTTTGAGCATATGCTTGAAACACGATAGAAGGTAAATTTGCTTTACATTAAATTTTATCTCAGGAACAGTAACTCTCCAGTTTTAGTATATTATGTTCTTTCGATGTCAGATACAGTAATAATACGACTTTTCTTTTTAAAAATTTTTTTAAATTTTGTTTTCCTTTAAGTTCCAGGATACATATGCAGAATGTGCAGATTTATTACATAGGTAAACGTGTGCCATGGTGGTTTGCTGCACCTATCAACCCATCACCTAAATATTAAGCCCAGCATGCATTAGCTATTTGTCCTGATGCTCTCCCTCCACTCAACCCCCTACAACAGGTCCCAGTGTGTGTTGTTCCCCTCCTTGTGTCCATGTGAAAAACAGCTTTCCGACACCTGACTACATAATGGTCATTACGCAGATCTCTGGTACAATACAGGAAAGGTTCAGTGAAGAGAGCTGTGAAAGGTGCCAGAATCAAAATGGAGTCACTCATGTCAAGAAAATGCTGACAAATAGAACCAGGCAAGTCCATGAATAGAAGGTTCTCATGATTATCGTCAACTCT
>NW_012120788.1:278142-279456 GCF_000951035.1 Colobus angolensis palliatus | reverse complement strand
TCAACCCCCTACAACAGGTCCCAGTGTGTGTTGTTCCCCTCCTTGTGTCCATGTGAAAAACAGCTTTCCGACACCTGACTACATAATGGTCATTACGCAGATCTCTGGTACAATACAGGAAAGGTTCAGTGAAGAGAGCTGTGAAAGGTGCCAGAATCAAAATGGAGTCACTCATGTTAAGAAAACGCTGACAAATAGAACCAGGCAAGTCCATGAATAGAAGGTTCTCATGATTATCGTCAACTCTGTGATTTTCACTCAAGTGGAACACAGTCTTTGGTGTCTGGCTGACAGGTCTTTACAAGTACTAGATATACTTGAGTGGGGTTATTTAGATTTATCCTGAAAATGCAGTAAACTTTGTTCCTTTATGAAAATTTTAGTGAGATACTGGAGGTGAGGGGGGAGGAGTGCAAAAGCTGGGGTGAAATTGGACATTAGAGAGGGAGTACAAGGATAATTATATATTATGAACAATATATAATTAATAGTATAGGGCAGTAATACTACATCACAGCATATGAAAACTCCATAATTTCTTTTATAATGCTGCCACTGGGGCAAAGACCCATGTAATAGGCCAACTGCAACACAAACCACAGGGTTTGGTAGGGTTTACACAAAACATGATTTAACCTGTCACATGATATAATATGAACTAAGATTTTACAGTAGGTCCTCAAAGAGGAGAATGAACATTTAAACCATGTATTTTTTTTAATCATAAGAATCTTGGCTGGTATGATATTGAAATGACCCAAGTCCATGATAATTGAGCCTTTGAAGTGTGCTTGAGACTTATGGCTTGATGTGTGATCCATTTTTACAGATGGTTTATGTGTGCTTGGGTACAATGTACTCTACTTGTTCCTTAGAACAAGATTGTTAAGCATGTTGCACAAATCTTCTGCCTGCAGCCTGTTATCTGGTCTGTTGCATCCATCAATAACTAAGAAGGACATTTTAAAATCTTCTGAGGGCAGATTTGTCAATATCTTTTCATTGTTCTGGCCAATTGTGCCTTATATATTCTGACACTGTTTATTATTAAGTGTAAATAAAAATTATGTATGTGACTTCCTGGTGAATTGAACTGTCTATCACCATGCAGTGTTTTCTGCTTTTTATCTTGTACTCATGCAACTGTACCGTCTTTTTTCAGGTATTTGCCTAACAAATCTATTCATGCACTTTCAAACTCTCTATGCTTTTATGTTCTATGTTTATTACTTGTAAATGACATCTAGTGGATTTTGTTGTGTTTATATCTAGTTCAGGAATTATTATCTTTGAACTGCAAGTTTATTCTTTTTA
>NW_012120788.1:275739-277708 GCF_000951035.1 Colobus angolensis palliatus | reverse complement strand
TATTGCCTAGGAGTTGAGTTATGGCTGACTTCTTTTTTTCCTAGATTATCTTTACTTCACCCTCATTCTTCAAAGATGGTTTCAATGGATGTAAAATTTCAATTGACAGTAGAAACTCTCAGCTTTTTGAGGGAATTGTCTCCACTGTCTTCTCCCTTTCACTGCTGCTGTTGAGAAGTCAGCTGTCAAATTATTATTTCTAGTAGGTCATCTCTTTGTTTCCCCTATGCATGATTTTAAGACCTTTTCTTTGTCTTTGGTGCACACGGTAGGTATAACTGTGGGTTTCTTTTAAGTTGCCTGATATTTTACTGAGGTTTCTGAATCTAGAAATATCTGTCTTTCACTATTCCAGAAAAATGTAATTTATATTGTTTTCAAACATTGCCTCTCTTTATTCTCTTCTTCTAAAAGTCTAATGAAATATATGTTAGGACTTCTAACACTAGCCCCCCTATCTCTTAATTGTGTATGTTTTCCATTTCTTTATCATTCTGGGTATATTAATCAGACATTAACTTCTATTCACTAATTCTTTTCTTCAGTACCATCTAATCTACATTAAAGCCATCCATTTTTGTTTTTTGTTTTTTGAAATAGACTTTATGTTTCAGGCCAGTATTAGATTCACAACAAAATTGGGCAAAAAGTATTGGGAGATCCCATTTGTCGCTTGTCCCCACACATGCACGGCCTCCTCCGCTACCTAAATGCCACAAAAATCATACTGAAACAATTGAGGCACCTACACTGACACATCATTAGTACCCAAAGTCCACAGTTTACTTCAGGTTTACTCTTGATGTTGCACAATTTATGGGTTTTCAGAAATGTACAATGGCATGTATCCACCATTATAGAATCATATAGATTAGTTCCACTGTCCCAAAAATTCTAGGTTCTGCCTCTTAATGTCTCCCTCCTATTTAAACCCTGGAAACCACTGGTCTTTTTTACTGTCTCTGTAATTATACCATTTCCAAAATATATAATTATATTTCTAATTGATTTCTGATTGATTTCTTTTTTTTAATAATATGCATTTAATAGTTCTTTCATGTCTTAGTCTATTTTCCATTCCTATCGCAGAGTACATGAGATTGGGTAATTTATTTTTAAAAGAGATTTATTTTGGATCATGGTTCTGGAGGCTGTGAAGTCCAAACAGCAAGGTGCCAGTGTCTGGGGAAGGCCTGCTGACTGCATCATAACATGGCAGATAAGCGGAAGGAGGAGTGGCTGCATGCAGAAGGGCACAAAACAGGAGCAGCAACCTTGCTTATGACAACCCAGTCTCGTGGGAACTAATCCATTCCCATGAGAGCTAACCCCATAGCCCCTGAAAGAGATTAATCCGTCTTAATGAGTCTTAAAGCACCTCCCACCACTGCCACCTTGGGGACCAAACCTAAACATGAGTTTTGGAAGGGCCAATCCATAGTCAAACCATAGCACTCCATTATCTTTTCACAGCTTGATAATTCATTTCTTCTTTAACGTTTTTTTTTTCTTTTTTTGAGACGGGGTCTCTATCATCCAGATTGGAATGCAGTGACATGATCTTGGCTTCACTTCTTCTTATCACTGAATAACATTCCATTGTCTGGATGAACCATAGTTCATTTATTCATTCCCCTATTGTGCGACATCTTGGTTGCCACCAAATTTTAGCAATTATGGATAAAGCTGCTAGAAACTTGTGTGCAGACACTTGTGTGAATATCAGTTTTCAACTCACTTAAGCAAATACGAGTGCAATTGCAGGATCATATGGAAAAAGTGTGTTTAGTTGTGTAAGAAACTGCCAACCTGTCTTCCAAAGTGGCTGTTTCATTTTGCTTTCCCTCCAAGAATAAATGAGAATTCTTATTGCTCCCCATCCTTGTCACTGTTTGGTATTGTCAGGGTTTTGTATTTAAGCATTTGAATAGGTAGGTAGTGGTATGAGTTGTAATTTGATATTTCCTAA
>NW_012120788.1:273745-275689 GCF_000951035.1 Colobus angolensis palliatus | reverse complement strand
GTCTTAATGAGTCTTAAAGCACCTCCCACCACTGCCACCTTGGGGACCAAACCTAAACATGAGTTTTGGAAGGGCCAATCCATAGTCAAACCATAGCACTCCATTATCTTTTCACAACTTGATAATTCATTTCTTCTTTAACGTTTTTTTTTTCTTTTTTTGAGACGGGGTCTCTATCATCCAGATTGGAATGCAGTGACATGATCTTGGCTTCATTTCTTCTTATCACTGAATAACATTCCATTGTCTGGATGAACCATAGTTCATTTATTCACTCCCCTATTGTGGGACATCTTGGTTGCCACCAAATTTTAGCAATTATGGATAAAGCTGCTAGAAACTTGTGTGCAGACACTTGTGTGAATATCAGTTTTCAACTCACTTAAGCAAATAGGAGTGCAATTGCAGGATCATATGGAAAAAGTGTGTTTAGTTGTGTAAGAAACTGCCAACCTGTCTTCCAAAGTGGCTGTTTCATTTTGCTTTCCCTCCAAGAATAAATGAGAATTCTTATTGCTCCCCATCCTTGTCACTGTTTGGTATTGTCAGGGTTTTGTATTTAAGCATTTGAATAGGTAGGTAGTGGTATGAGTTGTAATTTGATATTTCCTAATGACACATGACTTTAAGCAATTTTTTCATATGCTTATTAGCCATCTGTACATCTTCTTTGGTGAGGTGTGTGTTCAGATCTTTTGTCAATTTTTTAACTGTGTTGTTCCTTTTTTCATTGCTGTTTTAAGAGTTTTCGTATACTTTGATAACAGTACTTTATCAGATACGTCTTTCACAAATGTTTTTTCCCAGTCTGTGGCTTGTCTGCTAATTCTCCTGACTGTGCATTTCACAGAAGTTTTTAACTTGAATGAGGTCCACCTTATCAATTACTTTTTTGATGGATCATGCCATTGATTGTGTTTTAAAAGTCATTGCCATGCCCAAGGTCATCTAGGTTTTCTCCTGTGTTCCAGAAATTTTATAATTTTGTGTATTACAGTTAGGTCTATGATCCATTTTGAGCTAAATTTTGGGGAAGATGTAAGATCTGTGTCTAGATTTTTGATTTTGCATATGGATATTAAGTTGTTCCAATGCCATCAGCTGAAAAGACTATCTTTTCCTCATTGTATTGCCTTTGCCCCTTTGTCAAATATTTGTATAGGTCTATTTTGGGACTTTCTGTTCTGTTCCATTGATGCATTCATCTATTCTTTTGCCAAAGCACACTGTCTTGATTGCTGCAGTTTTCTTGCAAATCTTGAAATTGGGTAGTGTTACTCCCCCTGATTTTCATCTTTTCTAATACTGTGTTGTCTATTCTTGGTTGGTTTTTTTTTTTTTGGTTTTTATTTATGTTTATGTTTTTGTTTTTGTTTTAGCCTTTCCATATAAACTTTGGAATTAATTTGTCAATCTCTAAATGATATATTTCTGGGATTTTGATGGGGATTGCATTGAATCTAGAAAGCAAGTTGGGAAGAACTGATATTTTGTTAATGCTAGGCCTTCCTATCCATGGACATGGAATATCTCTCTATTTACTCCTTCTTTTATTTCTTTAATCAAAATTTTGTAGCTTTCCTCATAGATCTTTTATATATTTTGTTAGATGTATACCTAAGTATTCCATTGGTAGTGGGAATGTTAACATAAATGGCATTGTGTTTTTAATTTCAAACTCTAGTTGCTCATTGTTGGTGTGCAGGAGAGCAACTGCAATGGGTTTTTCTGTACTAATCCTGTATGCTGCAGCCTTGCTATCAATGCTTATTAGTTCCAGGAGTTTTTTGGTCAGTTGTCCTTCAACTGAAGAGTCCTCCTCCAGACCCAGGGTTAAGAGTGTGCATTATTTTCCTCTCCATGTGCGAGGCGTCAGCTCCCTGCAGTCTTCACTCCACATCCTTTCACATTGTTAAAGCAGGTGAGGGGAATTAATACTTGTGG
>NW_012120788.1:271564-273695 GCF_000951035.1 Colobus angolensis palliatus | reverse complement strand
TTTCTGGGATTTTGATGGGGATTGCATTGAATCTAGAAAGCAAGTTGGGAAGAACTGATATTTTGTTAATGCTAGGCCTTCCTATCCATGGACATGGAATATCTCTCTATTTACTCCTTCTTTTATTTCTTTAATCAAAATTTTGTAGCTTTCCTCATAGATCTTTTATATATTTTGTTAGATGTATACCTAAGTATTCCATTGGTAGTGGGAATGTTAACATAAATGGCATTGTGTTTTTAATTTCAAACTCTAGTTGCTCATTGTTGGTGTGCAGGAGAGCAACTGCAATGGGTTTTTCTGTACTAATCCTGTATGCTGCAGCCTTGCTATCAATGCTTATTAGTTCCAGGAGTTTTTTGGTCAGTTTTCCTTCAACTGAAGAGTCCTCCTCCAGACCCAGGGTTAAGAGTGTGCATTATTTTCCTCTCCATGTGCGAGGCGTCAGCTCCCTGCAGTCTTCACTCCACATCCTTTCACATTGTTAAAGCAGGTGAGGGGAATTAATACTTGTGGAGCAGGTTCTCAGATATTTGCTATGAAAACCTACATATGGTGATTTAGACTTTCACAGCTATTATGTCTTGGGAGTCTTTGCTGAAACTTTTAATTTTAAACTTGTTCAATCAGTATAGTTTTTATTAGAAAAACTCATAGGAGAAAAAACAGTTATTTCAATAAATGTAAAAAAGGCTCTTGACAAAATTCAACACCACTCCTTGTTAAAAAATTTTAAAACTTCAGAAGAAGCTAGCAATTGAGGAAGATGTTTTTATACCGATAAAAGTTATTAGAAACCTACAGCAAAAGGCATATTTAATAATAAAGCATGAATAGAAATGTCATTTATTTTCATGGTACCCAGGATTTGTTTTAATCAATATGGTAAGACACATGAACACAGAAATGACTGTCATCAGGGAAGCAGTTTATTTTGCTACTTAGGGTTCCCTAGAAGCTGTAGGCACTTCACACCAGAAGAGGCAAAACAGGGAAACATCAAGGTCAGTCAGGAGGCAGAGGGGACGGGGGAAGCACAAGCAAGGATATTTCCTTCACTTTCCGCAGGAAGGAACAAGCAAGGCAGGGCAACCAGTCGCAGGATTGGCTAGTTTGAATAATTTCATGGCATCCTGGGGAGGGGAGGCTGTCCCTAGTTGTCTGCTACCTGGCCCTGAGGCAATTAGGGCAGGCGGATAGTGGCCAGGGACATGACAGTGATAAAGAAGGATCAAGATGGATAAAGAGATATAAAGAAGAATAGAGGGTGATAAAGGATGAAGAAGAGGGTATGCGCTCTGGATTGATTTGTTTATATATGAAGACATATATGCAGGCAAGTTGCTTACGTCCAGGAATTAGCTTCTCCTGAGAGGGGCAGTCCCTCCAGGGGCAACAAGGTCCTGGATGTCAAAGCATAGAATTCAGAAAATAACAGACATGACTAATACACCATTAAAGTCAATATTATCATTAATGTTATTCGACATTATCCTGAAGTCTCCAGCCAATGCATGCAACCAAAAAACAATAGGATGAACAACTATTTGAATGAAAAAGACAGACTTTTAAATTCCCAGATGACGTATCTCCTGAAAATTTAATAAAGTCAACCTATTAATTCTAGAAATCAAAAACTGTCCTATATACTATATACCAGTGATGTTCAGTTACAAAATGTAGTACAAAAAGTGATTCACCAATAGCAACAAGAACTACATGTCTAGAATTGATAGACAATTTCAAAGTCTATATAAGGAAAGATATAACTGTTTATTGCAGATAAAAAAGAAAACATCAGGAAGGTAAGAGTTATAGGCCCTCACACTCTATCTAGTTCCAATAACCATGATTTAATTAAGTGACATGAGTTCCCCAACATGGTTCTAATTTCATTTATCATGGTATTTTACCTGTAATTACATAAAGTACAAACTTCTTATTAGTTCTTCAGTCCACAGATCACAGCCTAAATAACAGATGCAATCATGATCAGTGACCCAACACTTCTTTCAAAGTATGAGGTTGCCAATCACTGCATATTTGTTACTGAGTTCATACAGAGAGCAAAGCATGTCATTGTCTTGCCTCCTTCTCTCCCAGTGAGAAGCCTATGTGACATTTTACAAAA
>NW_012120788.1:268369-270853 GCF_000951035.1 Colobus angolensis palliatus | reverse complement strand
TGGCAGCAGGAGAGACAGAGATCAAACAACCAGATCTCGTGAGAACTCTCTCACTATCACAAGAACACCATGGGGGAATCGCCCCCAGGATCCAATCATCTCCCACCAAGTCTCTCCATCCACACATGGGGGTCAAAATTCAAGATGAGATTTGGGTGGGGACATGGAGCCAAACCATATCAATGAGATTTGGAGCGTACGTTCAAATTATATCACAGGTTTAATAAATACCACAAAATCCAATCCAAAAAATGCAGAGTGTCAAAATACTACGGAATAAATAATATCGGTTTCTTCAATCAAAACAAAATAAACCAAAAGAGTGCAAGTGAAAAAAGATGTAGGTGACACACATGGGTGAGATACTCAAAGATATGAAAGGAAACTTAAGACATCTTTTCATCTAATTTTAATGTATAGTCCTTATTTGGATCCCAATTAAAATAACTATAAAATAAAGATGATGATAACAATTTACAAGAGAATAGAAAAACCTTGAAAACTGACTAGATATTTAATTTTATGCATTAGGAATTTCTTGGTAATTTGTCTTCAGGTCATATGGTGTCAGAGTCTGTTTGTGTTTTAAGTCATTAACATTTAGAGAGGCATAGAGAAATATTTGTAGAGGAAATGAAACAATGTCTCCATTTCCCAAAACATAATTGAGCACATGTAAATTATATCTCAATTTAGGCAATAACAAGGAATATGAGGGAAGTGTGTGGAGGTGTAAATGAAGCAAAATTGGCCGTGTATTGATTATTAACAAATAAGCTGATTAAATGGTAAATAAAGTTCCTTAAACTATTAAAATTTTATCTACCTTAGTAAATGTTTGAAAATTCTATGACAGGAAAAAAAAGTCTAGTAGCATAATAAAACTAAAAACTGATGTATTCTGAACTGCTGAGTTTACAGCAAATACTAGATTAATATGTACTAATCCATTTTGATAACAACTGTCACAAGATAATGAGAATAACTCATGTGGTTTATCAAAAACACCTTACTATTCCATTAAAGTTACTGATCAGAACAAAAACGATCATGAAGATGTTTCAAAGAATAAGTTCCAATTTAATTGGCTAAAAATATTTGCATATATAATCATTATTTTCAAATGTGGGATTGGTATCAAAATGTGATAAGAAAGAATTTATTAAACAGATTATTTTATGTTGTGCTTAATGATAGAAGATTTCCTTAATTTATTTTTCCCAAATTAAGATGAGCAACTAAGTCTGAGATCTTTAGCCCAGGAAGGAGTAGGTGAGGCATAGCCTGCTTTCTCGGCTGCTGTATGCTTCTGGAAAGGATGCTGAAGAACTTGCTGGAGAAGATGCACCTGGTAAACAATGTGAGCAAGTAAATGTAGATTAGAATTGCTCAGGACCCTGATAAATTTCTCCATTTATAAAAGGCAAGGTCAATTTAAAATGTTTAAAAATGTTTATTCTTTGGGAGGCCGAGGCAGGAGGATCACTGGAGGTCAGGAGTTGGAGACCAGCCTGGCCAACATGGTGAAACCCTGTCTCATTGAAAGTTACACAAATTTGCCAGGCGTTGTGGTACACATCTGTACTCCGAGCTACTCGGGAGGCTGAAGCAGGAGAAATGCTTGAACCTGGGAGGCGGAGGTTTCAGTGAGCCAAGATGACGCCACTGCACTCCAGCCAGGGTGATAGAACGAGACTCATTCTCAGAGAAAACAACAACAACATCAACAACAAAAAAAGTTTATACAGCTTAAGTTTTATGGAAAACCTCAACTCTAGTTGTTACTTGGAGTTTCTATTATTCCATTAAACCACTCCTTAAGAGTGCTTTCTATGTTTCTGTACTAAACTAAGTGAATGAAGATGTACATTTTAATCTAAGTATCTCTTTACAGAATTTAGGCAATTGTAATTTTCTAAAATATTTACAGAAATAAAAGGATGTCAATGATTTGCAATCTTTCCAAATGAAGGCCATGAATTCCAGCTTATGCTTCTTCCTGCTGGTAATTTGGCCCCATGGTAAAAATCTGAGGCACCAAAGAACACACCTTTTCCACAATCAATCTGAGATCAAAATGTATATTTTCAGTGCTTTTGCTATTTGTTGGGTATTAAAAAAGAAATGCTTAGTTATGACAGAAAAGGTGGACGATTATCTATACTAAGAAATTAAAGGTGGGAGATCAAGTAGAACATATTATTGTGTCACTAGTATTTTAAATATGAGGACTGCATCATCATAAATACAGGGCTTTTGGAGCCCGTCTTAGCACTTCTCCTGGGTACTTTCTATACACCTCTTTTTATTAAAGTTGACTGTATACCTATTGCTCTCACTTACCTACTAATTTAAGAGCCCCTCTAATTTTTACATTTCTCCACAGCATTTTGCATTGAATGGATTCTCAAGAAATGTTTGAGGACAGAAGGTAAACACCAGTTCCATGTGTAAAGGATTGCATGTAGAAAGGCTTGACAAAAT
>NW_012120788.1:267628-268024 GCF_000951035.1 Colobus angolensis palliatus | reverse complement strand
GCCCTGCATGTTCACGGTGGGGCTCTCAGACCCTTGCACATGAGTGGAGCTGCCATGCCTTACTGCTGGTGTGGACTCCTCCAAGGTCCCCGGCACGTGGAGAACCTGGTGGTGCCCTGCGGGAAGCTTTGTTCCTGTGCTCTGTCTCTCTCAGCTGGCCGGGGCCAGGTGTGTGGCCTGTGATAGTCATTTAAATCTGATTGTTTACTTGACCCTAAGACTTAAAACACCTCCTCCCACCCTGCCCCGGGGGCGCTGCCTCAATACTCAAATATAATTTTGAGGAAGGGAGGGAAAGAACGGGGGGAAGAAAGATACGGAAGAAAGGAGACACAGGCCAACAAAACAGCTTACTGAACACTGTGTAGTTTCCCCTGCGGAGACACATTTACCTAA
>NW_012120788.1:263625-266343 GCF_000951035.1 Colobus angolensis palliatus | reverse complement strand
GCAGTAAGTAAAAAAATGAGCCAGGCGTGGTGGTGCACACCTGTAGTCTCTGAGAGGCTGTCAAGAGAGGGTCGCTAGAGCCTGGGAGGTGGAGGCTGTATGAGCTATGATTGTGCCACTGCACTCCACCCTGGGTGACAGAGCGAGACCCCATGTCTAAAAGTTTTTCTTTTAATTGGGAGAGTCATTCTTGCTAATACATGTAGCTCTAGTTTATTCGTCTTCACTGCTGTCAGGATTAAAGTGGACCCAGGTTGGTAGTACCATGGGTATCTGAAAGGAGCAAATGCTACTGCCCTCTGGAGAGACATACCCTCAAATTCCAGTTCGCTGGATTTCAAACAGAGACTGAATTCCACAATTCCAAAACACAAGCAATAAACAGCAGAATCAGACCCTTGAAAGGTCAAATAATGTATATGCATATGTTTTAAAATAAATATTTAAAAATGTTAATGAAGCATAAATAGAAAATATGAGAAAATAATTCAACTGATAAACCGAAGAGAGACCAAGCAGGGAGAAATCCAGGAAGCTGGTGTTGGCAATGGATTTTTAATTAATAAAAATGAACTGAGAAAAGTCGACCATCTTACCTCTGAGAAATCATTACTTTCTGCTTTCTGCGCTGCAGATTCTGCCATCCAGTTCCTCAGCACATACCTAGTGTTAACAGCTTAAACGAGGTTGGGAGAGAGCACATCTGGAAACGGCAAATTAATAAATTACAAACAACAACTATAAATTAAGTCAACGCAGGCCATACGAAATCACCACTATATTTTATAACCTTTAAGAAGTTTGCTGGAAGAATCAAAAGAGAAGACATTATCACTATCGGTCCATTAATTATTTATAAACAAAGTACAGCATTTATTAACTTTCGGTGCAGAAAAAACCTTTTGTGAGCATCTTCATGAATGTTTTGTTTTTGTTTTCAGTGTTTCCTCACAATCTGCTTTTTCTTTCATCATTTTCAGTTCAGTAAGCATTTTAGAAAGCCAATGAAGTAGGTAATTCATCTGAATTAGGCCCTGCAGCCTAAATGGAGAGGAGGAAACAAAACAAAACAGTTGCTGCTTTTAACGCACAGAATTAAGGTCTGACGCGGTAGAACCGCTTAATGCTGATGCTGCCTGAGAGTAAGCAGGAAAGGTCTCGTGCAATTAAAAACCTTTATAAATTTGTATTTTGGACAATAACCATGCATTTTTTCCTATTAAAAAGTCTTGTAAAAATAACACATTTTTAAAAATTCCAGGAACTACATCTTCATTTGAGATGAGCCTTTTGCAAGATGATTTATCAATTGGTCAGGGAGGGGAGATGCTATCCTCAATGGTACAACAGAAATTCTGAGAGGACTGCAGACCCCAGTTACGTGACTCTCAACTGAAGTTTCCAAGTTACTTGAATGGACTACATATTCCATTTCAATTTGGTATTGAAGGTCGGCCTCCATGATAGATAATCCAAAAATGAAGTGCCCTGTGATCCCGTAATTCTACTTCTCCTGGAACATAGTCTAAGGAAACAAATGTAAACGTTAAAAAGTATTATTTAAATTAAGGAAAAACTAGAAACAACTGGATACTTAATAAGTAAAACATATACTTTCAAATAAATATTATGGAGCCATTAAAAATGTTACATTATAAAAAACGAAGCAGCAAGAAAAAAATGCTTTTTTGTTTTTGTTTTTGACATGGAGTCTCACCCTGTCACCCAGGCTGGAGTACAGTGGCACAATCTTGGCTCACTGCAACCTCCTCCTCCCGGGTTCAAGCGATTCTGGTCCCTTAGCCTCCTGAGTAGCTGGGATTACAGATGTGCACCACCACGCCTGGCTAATTTTTGTATTTTTAGCAGAGATGGGGTTTCACCATGTGGGCCAGGCTGTTTTCGAGCTCCTGACCTCAAGTGAGCGATGGCACCTGGTTTATTTTCAGTGAAAAAATAATCTGACCAGGCATGGTGGTGGCTCATTCCTGTAATCTCAGCACTTTGGGAAACCAAGGCAGGAGGACTGCTTGAGCCCAAGAGTTCAAGACCAGACTGGGCAACATAGTGAGACTCCATCTCTACAAAAAAAATTTTTTAAGTAGCTAGGCATGGTGATGCCTGTCTATAGTCCCAGCTACTTGGGAGGCTAAGGTGGAAGGATTGATTGAGACCAGGAGGTCAAGGCTGCAGTGAGCCATGATCATGCCCCTGCATTCCAGCCCGGGCAACAGAGAGAGAGACCCTGTCAATAAAAAAAAGAAAAGAAAAGAAAAAGAAAAAGAATCTAAAATTATACCGTAGAGTAATTATTTTTCCTACTACATTTTCCCCTAATCAATAGACACAGAAAATAGAGTTTTAAGTCTACTCAAAAGTGAATCAAAAAGTGAACAGCCATTGTGTTTGGGTGATGGGAATAAGAGGGATCTTTTAAAATTCTTTCTATGTTTGCATATTTCAAGTTAAAAAAATTCAAACAGGCCAGGGGCAGTGGCTCATGCCTGTAATCCCAGCACTTTGGGAGGCCAAGGCAGGCAGATAACCTGAGATTGGGAGTTCACGAGCAGCCTGGCCAACATGGCAAAACCCCGTCTCTACCAAAAATACAAAAATTAGCTGGGCATGGTGCACACGCCTGTAATCCCAGCTCTTCAGGAGGAGAAAGGAGAATTGCTTGAGCCCAGGAGACAGAGGTTGCAGTGAGCCAAGATCACG
>NW_012120788.1:259183-261845 GCF_000951035.1 Colobus angolensis palliatus | reverse complement strand
AAAAAAAAAAAAAAAAAAGGAAATGATAGAAATAACTACTTCCCTATCAGTCTTTATAGTTACAGAGCTAAACACCATTAAAAACACTATATTCTTGAAATATAAAATCAACAGTGCCTGTCCCGAGTATCATAGTAAATCAAACGCATTTCTTCTTTTTTTTTTTCTTGAGATGGAGTTTCACTCTTGTCGCCCAGGTTGGAGTGCAGTGGTGGGATCTCAGCTCACTGCAACCTCCGCCTCCCGGGTTCAAGCAATTCTCCTGCCTCAGCCTCCCAAGTAGCTGGGATTACAGGCACCTGCCACCAAGCCCAGCTGTTTTTTTATTTTTAGTAGAGACAGGGTTTCACCATGTTGGCCAGGCTGGTTTCAAACTCCTGACCTCAGGTGATCGACCTGCCTCAGGCCCCCCAAAGTGCTGGGATTACAGGCGTGAGCCACCATGCCTGGCCATGACGCACTTCTTTTCTTTTCTTTTCTTTTTGCAACAGAGCTTCGCTCTTGTTGCCCAGGCTGGAGTACAGTGGCGCAATTTTGGCTCACCACAACCTCCACTTTCCAGGTTCAAGCGATTCACCTGCCTCAGCCTTCACCAGTAGCTGGGATACAGGCATGTGCCACCATGACCGGCTAATTTTGTGTTTTTAGTAGAGACAGGGTTTCTCCATGTTGGTCAGGCTGGTCCTGACCTGCCGACCTCAGGTGATCCACCCACCTTGGCCTCCCAAAGTGCTGGGATTACAGGCATGAGCCACCACGCGTGGCCATGGTGTACTTCTTAAACATAGTTTTAACGATTCTGAGAATGGGCACTGTATAGCATGAAAAAGAAATGACCAATGCCTACTGGTGGCTTATGATCTTCCTTAGAGTTATTTGGAGGTATAAGAGTATTAAATATTGAGCATTTAAAAAATATTTCTAAGACCTGTAAAACTCTCATCTTTGATGTTCCCATTGCTTGCAACTAGAGCATTTCTAAAAAATTTTAATAGCAAATCTTCCCCAATCTACTACTGAGTTTTTAAAACATGTTTTGAAACTATGTAAAACATATATATAGTTTTATGTAAATAAATATAAATATGTTATATATAAGTATGCATGCTATATTTATATAATATGTTTTTTTAATCTTCTGGTTTCTAGAAAACATTATATTTATTCCAGTGTTTGCAATATGACAAAGATATTGAATGTACTCAATAATAATACAATAGCTGGTATTTACTGAGTACTTATTATGTGCCAACCACTATCTTTTTCCATTTTTTTATTTTTTTGAGATGGAGTCTCACTCTGTTGCCCAGGCTGGAGTGCAGGGGCACAATCTCAGCTCACTGCAACCTCCACCTCCCAGGTTCAAGTGATTCTTGTGCCCCAACCTCCTGAGTAGCTGGGATTACAGGTGCCTGCCACCAGGCCTGGCTAATTTTTGTATTTTTAGTAGAGACGGGGTTTCACCAGGTTGGTCAGGCTTGTCTCGAACTCCTGACCTGGTGATCCACCCACCTTGGCCTCCCAAAGTGCTGGGATTACAGGCACGAGCCAGCCAACCACTATCTTATTGAGTTTGTGCAACAACTCATTATACATATGCACTGTATAGTATAAACGAGGACACAAAAGTTAGGACAGGTTAAATGGATAAAAATATTTTAAAATTGGACTGCTGTGATTGCACAATTTCTTAAGTTTAGTAAAAAAAAAAATTCTATACTTGAATGAATTTTATGGTATGTAAATTATATGTCAATAAAACTGTTAAAAATTACACACCAGAGAGAAAGAAAGAAGCAGAGGATCAAGTGACAGGCTTACTGTCATCTAAGAAATGTTCAGTCAACCAGAACTCAAGTACAGCTGGTCTGACTCTGGACCCCTGCACAGCTGTTGCTCCAAAGAAAGGAGCTACATGGAAATAAAAAGATTCCATGAGGGAAATGAGGATCAGACTTTACTCAGCTATCTCCTGCTTTGATGTTTATTTGTTCATGTGTGTATAATTTTTTAACTCCACATCCCTGCTATACATTGTTACACAAACATGTGCAACCAATATTTTATATATTTCCATTTACAGATCAATTAAATATATAAGAATATATGGAAGTGTACCTTTAAAAAATAAATGAACTATCATTATAAACTCTTATCATACCATTGTTCTTCGTGGAAATTGATTTCTTCCCTTCTCTGAGAGCACATAATTTAGCATTTATTATTTCTCTAAAATCACAGAAGCAAAGCTGCAACTGTGAATCCACTTCATTTCTTTCATTTTGCCTTTTCATCAAATCTGTCCTAACCAAGTAAATCCAAATACTAAGGATGGCCACCACATGGCATTTACAAATATTTTAGACTTCTTCCTCTCAACTTCTGGGACTGTGCACATTCTGAGCTGGCCTGGAAGTTCTGTATGATTGCCCAAACAAGCTTAGGAATTCGACACCAGCCTGGGCAACATAGTGAAACCTCATCTCTACTAAAAGTACAAAAAAATTAGCCAGGCATAGTGGCACATGCCTGTAGCCCCAGCTACTCAAGAGGCTGAGATGGGAGAATGACTTGGGCCTAGGAGGTCGAGGCTGTAGTGAGCAGTGATTGTACCACTGTGCTCCAGCCTGGAAGACAGAGTGGGACTCTGTCTCAAAAAAAA
>NW_012120788.1:236743-258453 GCF_000951035.1 Colobus angolensis palliatus | reverse complement strand
AGGCTGGAGTGCAGTGGCGCGATCTCCGCTCACTGCAAGCTCCGCCGCCTCCCGGGTTCACGCCATTCTCCTGCCTCAGCCTCCCTAGAAGCTGGGACTACAGGCTCCTGCCACGACGCCTGGCTAATTTTTTTTTGTATTTTCAGTAGAG
The DNA here is from genome assembly GCF_000951035.1 of Colobus angolensis palliatus. Taxonomy (NCBI): domain Eukaryota; kingdom Metazoa; phylum Chordata; class Mammalia; order Primates; family Cercopithecidae; genus Colobus; species Colobus angolensis. Next base: position 258,302 of record NW_012120788.1, on the reverse strand, counting down.
ACGGGGTTTCACCGTGTTCGCCAGGATGGTGTCGATCTCCTGACCTCGTGATCCACCAGCCTCGGCCTCCCAAAGTGCTGGGATTACAGGGTGAGCCACTGCGCCCGGCCCATCTTTTAAGATAATAGTATTTTAATATTAGTATGCAAACGTACTGAAAGCAGAGTGATCATACTCCAAGCTAAAAGTCACTGGCTAAAATTAGAAACTTCAACTCAACTAAAATACACTCACCTAGAAAATCCTAGTTAAGGCTGGGCATGGACGCGGGCACCTGTAGTCCCAGCTACTCCGGAGGCTGAGGCAGGAGAATGGCGTTCGTTCACCCGGGAGGCGGAGCTTGCAGTGAGCCGAGATCGCGCCACCGCACTCCCGTCTGGGCAACTGAGCGAGACTTCGTCGAAAAAAAAAAAGAAAGAAAGGAAGAGAGAAAGAGAGAAAGAGGGAAAGGGAGAAAGAGGGAAAGAAAAAAAGAAAATCTTAGTTAAAAACAAAGCAACTCAGTCTCAAAACCATAAGTCATCACTTTTGGTTTTCAAAACCCATTGCTTTTATGTGATAATCCTTAAAGTTGAGAAAATCAAAAGGCTTACTTACTTGTCATTCTTTTTCTTCCTTCAGAATCTGAGTCATTCATGTTACTAACAATGAATAAAACAAAAGACAAAATTAACTACTTGTCTCCTCAAACTCTACCTTTCCTTCAAATAGGGAATTCTTTCACAAGACAAATAATAAGAAAAACACATTCAAAAATTACATTCAATCAGTGTTTGAAAGGAAGACAAAAAATACTCAGTTTGACTAAACAATGTATAAAATATCACCTTGTTTAGTTATTTTAGGCAATACCAAACCTTCTTTTTTATTAACCAATTAAAAAAAATCTTGGCCCAGTATGGTGTCTCTCGCCTGTAATCCCAGCACGTTGGGAGGCCAAGGTGGCTGGATCTCTTGAGCCCAGGAGTTTGAGACCAGCCTGGTTAATGTGGCAAAACCCTGTTTCTACAAAAAAAATTCAAAACTAAGCCAGGTGTGGTGGCATGCACCTATAGTCCCAGCTACTCAGGAGGCTGAAGTGGGAGGATCCCTTGAGCCTAGGAGGCAGAGGCTGCAATGAGCCACCGCACTCCAGTCTGGATGACAGAGCCAGACCTTGTCTCAAAAGAAAAAAAAAATAAATCTTGGCTGGGCACATGGCTCATGCCTGTAATCTCAGTATTTTGGAGGCAAAGCGGGGAGGATCACTGGATCCCAGGAGTTTGAGGCCAGGCTGGGCAGCATTGCAAGACCTCATCTCTAAAAAAAAAAAAAAAAAACATCAGCCAGGCATGGTAGTGCACACCTGTTTTCTTTCCCTCCATAGCACTTGTCTCCTAATACTCAGTATAACGTATTTGTTTTGTTAATTTGTCTCTCCTACCAGAAGTAAGCATCATGCGGACACGATTATTTTTCCTGGTTTTTTGGTTTTGTTTTGTTTTGTTTCATCCCTGTGCCCTTAGCACTTAGAACAGTGTCTGGCACACACTGAACACCTAAGTACTGAATAAATATTTGTTGAATGAATGAACTCTGCAGGGAAAACCAGGTACAAAACTGATGGAGACAAGGGTGGGAACAAGATGGCTTAATGGATATCATTTTGTATCACTTTGATTTTGAACGATGTGACTGTAGTACCAATATATTTTTAATTTAAGAAAATCACAGATGGAATATAAAATGTTTATCTTTACTAAAACAATATTTTTGCCACCAGGGTTAATAAAATCACTATATGCCTTGACTTCCATCTGGAATCTTCTTGTACTGTTGTACTGAAAACAGGCTCAATTTTAGATTGGAGGAGTCGGGGGAGAGGAAGGGTAGGAAGGTTTGTCTTCTAGCAAATACGTTAGAGAGACAGAAATGATTAAAATGTGGTCCCTGGCCTCCAGGAGCTCAATGACTAGTAGTTGAATCAATCAATATTTAACATTTGATATAATACTAATGTACTCAGAATACCATTCACGCTTATTCATATACATACATATGATATTTCCATTTGAGCAATCATAAACATTACAAATTGTTCTATGTATTATTTATTGCTGCATAAAAAAGGCAACCATGTTCCTTTTTCTCTTCAGTCTAAATTCAGAATAAGAGACCACACAGTAGATAGACAGAGATTAAAACATCAGCTTACCACTGATAAAAACTAGCCTGGAGAATATGGGAATATGGCCATGTGGTAGATAAAGAGGCAAGATGATGTGTTACATGCAAATGAATGTCAATCATCTGTTGGAGTAAAGTAAAAACTGTACTAACAGTCATGCAAAGATTCAGAGAATATATCACCTTTCTACTCTGTTTGGGCAAAACACTGAAGAAAGTAATCAAGACAGAGACTTGAAGATGGAACCATGAAAAAAGGATGGTGGTAAGCAGAGGAATGACTCCAAGTGGGGGATGGGGAGTGTCAAAGGCAAAGACACTTTAAACAGAGGAGATGCACTTCAAGGGAAAACCAAATAATCTGAAATTCAAAATATTAAACCATCTTAGCAAAATCTAACAGCTACATAACCAGATGCAAAACATAAAATATATTAAACTATCTTAGCAAATGTAGCAGCTACGTAACTAGATGCAAAACATAAAAGCATTCTTATTGGGATGAAGGGGAAAGGAATGGACAAATAGAATCTTCATGAGGAAAAATATCTTAAAAACTTGTTTTCCCATAAAAGCGACAAAAAGAGAAGATAACTATGAGTGGAATTGTAGAATTGTTTTCCAGTCAAGTTTCCAAATCAACAGAGGGTGGGGTGTCGGGGAAAAGAATGAATTTCAAATCAGAAAAGGATAGGATAAGCAAGTCTGGGGGAGGCCAACAGTAAAATGAAGATGAAGTACAATGTAAGACAGAAGGAATAAATCACATATATCAATTGTTATAATAAATGTGATCAGCCTACGTACTTCTATCAGGACAGAAACTATCACACTGAATCAAAATCTGGCTATACATTCTTTTTACAAGAAGAACACTTTAAAACAAGTAAAGATAGGTAGATAAAGGTAAAAGATAAAGTGAGATTCAAGGTAAACTCAACCAAAAGAAAGCATGAATGGCAATATTCATGTCAGATGAACTGACATCAATAGTTGTAAGCATAAATCAGAATAAATGGAATCATTGTTAAGATAAAAGCTTTTTTTGAAGAAAATATAAATAAAGAATCTGTACGTACCAATAATACATAGCAAAGTATGTAAATTTCAAGCAATTAGAAAAAAACTTTGATAAAAATATAATTAAAGTAGGAGCTTTTAATACAGATCTCTTAAGAATCTAAATTACCTGTGTAATCCCAGCATTTTGTGAGGCCAAGACACGTGGATCACCTGAGGTCAGGAGTTCGAGACCCACCTGGCCAACATGGTGAAACCTTGTCTCTACCAAAAGTACAAAAAAATTAGTCAGGGATGGTGGTGGGCACCTGTAATCCCAGCTACTCAGGAGGCTGAGGCAGGAGAATCACTTCAACCTAGGAGGCGGAAGTTGCAGTGAGCAGAGATTGCACCGCTGCACTCCAGTCTGGGCGACAGAGCAAGACTGTCAAAAAAAAAAAAAAAAAAGAATCTAACTTATCTAACAGAAAGGCTCATAAAGGACTTCAATAATGTAATCAATACACTCAATTTGATATATTAAAACTTCTCACTACACAATACATGTTTTTACATATAATCACCAAACACATCCAAAAATGTTTTATGTTGGGCCACAAAGAAACCTTAACACATTTTGAATAGTAGAGTTTTATCAAACATACTCTTTAGTCATAAAAATACAGACAAAATAATTCCAACTACTTAGAAATTAAGAAATACAGTGATTTAAAAAAGAAATACAATGATAAATAACTCTTGGATTAAACAGGAAATAAACAAATTTCACAGCATCTAAAAAGCAATAAGTAAGAAAAAAACCATACCGCAGTAACCATGGACAAAAAAGCCCAAACTGAACTAGAAAAAATATATAGCAGTAAATAATAAGATAGTTAGTTTCTAGTTTCCAAGAAGAATAATCATTATACATATACGTTTTCACAGAGATTTTATCAGTAGATTATAGGGATTTCCTCACAGCTGCTTTTGCCTAGGGTCCAGCAATGGGTTTAGAGTTTGTTACAACTTGTTAAAATTAAACATCGCAGTATAGGCCTGATTTCCTATTTTATATCTTCTTTCATCCTCAGATGTGTTTGGTACCAAATCTCTATTTAAAATAAAACATAACTTTATGTTGGAAATTATTTTATTTATTTATTTATTTATTTTGAGACAAAGTCTTGCTTTGTCACCCAGGCTGGAATACAGTGGCATGATCCCAGCTCACTGTAACCTCCACCTCCAAGGCTCTAGTGATCCTCCTGCCTCAGGCTCCTAAGTAGCTGAGAGACCACAGGCATGTACCACCATGCCCAGTTAATTTTTTAAATTAACTGTAGAGAAAGGGTCTCCCTATGTTGCCCAGGCTGGTCTTGAACTCCTGGCCTCAAGGGATCCTCCTGCCTCAGCCTCCAAAAGTGCTGGAATTATAGGCATGAGCCACTGCCCCCAGCCACAGTGGGGATAATTATAATAAATAACATCTTTCTTTGTTTTTAAGCTTATATTTGAACATATGAATCTGTATTTATTAGATAAAAATCTTTCTGACATTAAGTTGAAGGCAATAGAATACACTAAAAACTTTTACAACATGAACATTTGTCTAATAGAGAAATCTTTTCCTATCCTATAAGAATTTCCAGTCTATCACATACGTACTTCAATCTCCTACTCAAGTAGCGTGTTCTCTGCAACACCTCTGATCTCTCCAGCGCCAATACTGGATTTTGTTACCTCCATTTCATATAGTAATGGAATGAGAGGTTAAGTAACTTTTCCAAAGCCACAGAGCATGAAGGGTCAGATGCTAAACTCAAAATCTCATCTGTCTGGCAACATGTTTCCTGGAATACCTCATGCCATCTTCTCTAGCATGTATTGGATTTTGATTTGGATTTTTTTTTAAACACAGGGTCTAGCTCAGTCACCCAGGGTGGAGTGCAACGGCACCACTGCAACTCACTGCAGCCTCGCACTCATCGTCTAAAGAGGTCCTCCTGCCTTGGCCTCCCAAAGTGCTGGGATTACAGGTGCTCGCCAGCATGCCCGGCCCTTTTGGTGTATATTCTTTCAGGGCAGAAACCATAAAGGGATCATCGTTGTATCACTTGTGGAATCCAGAAGATCTGGTAGGCACATAAAAATGACCGTTTTATAAATGAATCCACTTCTTTCTACTACCCCGTCACTGTGTTATCTATAACAGTTTACCTGAGATAACTTGTGATGATTTTTTTAGTGAAATACGGTGTGTATGTACGCACACATACACAAATTGTACATACCGGGATTCCAGGTTTCCGTAAAACCAAACGGACCGTAGTCAATTGTAATGGATAAAAAACTGAAGTTATCAGTATTACAAACACCTAAAACAAAAAAAAAATTCCAAAACATGATTATAAAACATTTTTCTTTTACTTTTATTATCCAGAATAGAAAAGGTTATGGAAATGCCATATGTTTTAGAGATGAAACAAAATGACATTATCAATTGAAAGTTTAATTGGTAACATCAAATAGCTAAAAATGTTAAAACTGTATTTTAAAATTACATTTAGCCTTTTGTTTCATAATCCCCTGCCCCAAATTTCAAATACTATAGTAATAAAAAGCCAAGAAATAGAAGTTCCCCTTTTATTTATCCTAAATTCCTAGCCATTGTTTAAAAATATGTATTACTTAAAATGAACTTGAGACTAGTGGAGGAATAAGAGTAATTTTTGGAGGTTGTGAAAAGAGGAAAAACTAAAAATATGAGTCATTTTTAGGACAGTAGGAAAATAGCCCCCTTTTTATTGCTGGAGACATTTGTACATCATAGAAAAAAGTCCAGAAAAATTAATAATAAAATGGTTAACAGTGATTACTTTGGAGAATAGAACTCTACTCACTTCTGTATATTATAAATTATTTACCATAAGCATGTAGTATTTATTAAAAATTTTAAAATTGCTTTAAAGAGATACATAATCATATATATAATCTTACAGGTAACCATCATCCTGATCTGTTCAAAACTATTTTAAACATGAAAAACATCTTTCTCTATCATTAAAAACCAATTTGTAGACAGTAGTCCCCGCTTATCTGCAGAGGATGTGTTCCAACACCCCCAAGGGAATGCCTGAAACCACAGATAGTACCAAACTCTCTAAAAGCTATGACTTTTTCCTATGCAAACATACCTAGGATAAAGTTTAACTTATAAATTAGGTAGAGTAAGAGATTAAAAACAATAATAATAAAATAGAACAACGATAAAAGCATGCCAGCATCACCTCTCTTGCACTTTGGGACCATTATTGAGTAAAATAAAGGTGACTTGAACACAAGCACTGAGTCTTGCAATGGTCCATAGAACTACTCAGCTACTAGGTGACTCATGGGACGAAGTGACTCATGGCCAGGGAGTGTCTCCAGCATGGATAAACTAGACAAAGAGAGAATTCACATCCCAGACAAGACGGAACAAGACTTCATCATGCTACTCAGAACTGTGAGCACTTGAAACTTAGGACTTGCTTATTTCTAGAATTTTCCATTTAATATTTTTAGACCATGGTTGACCATGGGTAACCGAAATTGTGGAAAGTGAGAATGCAGATAAGGGGGAAACTTACATATTACAAATGTTAAGAAGCTCATCAATAGGAATTTTTTAAAGTCACAAAAAATGAAGCTTTCTACTTCAACAAATTCTACTTTCTCATCAGAAGAATGAAATATCAGTAGACAACTTGTCTATATATATATATATATATATATAACTTGATATATCTCTTGATATCTACTGTCTGAGCAAAACTAACAGATGTCCACAAGGCAATAAGTAGTGCTATCTCAGATACCACAATAGAAAAAAAATCCTAAAATGAAATGTAGAGATTTATCAGGTTTTTTAGCAATGTGTACTCTTTTAGGATCCTCCGATAAGCCACAAGAAGCATACAGGAAAACTTCAAAGGTGGGTCAAAAGATGACTAAAGGAGTGGAAATTAGTACTTTTAAGAAAAATAGAGAAAAGTAAAATTATTCATCCAGAAATAATACGTAAGAGGCTTAGACACAGTATCACGATCAAGTTTCTCCATGGCCAATAACCAAAGTAAAAACAACAGAATTCAGCACGAAAGAGTTAAGTTTCAGCAATGTGAGTTATTAAACTTCAAATGTGTCACCAAGAAAAATAAAGGAATTCCCTTCTCAGTGACTGTTAAAATAATGGAAAAGCGTTAGTGAGATCAAAAAATTTCCATAACAATAGAAAAACACATTTTGCTGTTATGCATTTTATTTACTTTAGAACTACTACAATAGAAATATTATATACCTAATGTGTGACGAAAGAATGTATGTGATCAAGTTATAAATGCTGCTAAAAAAATAACGTATACCGTCAGGATGTAGGAACACCTGTTCTTTTTTTCTAGGCATCTTTTAAACAAAATAACTGTCTTGTCTATGCCTTAAGAAGTGGTGCATCTTAACTTCCTGTAGCAAAATGTTCAAACGGCTCTGCACTTCCTTGCTAGCGTTAGTGTTTTAAATTCTAAGTTGGAATCTCTAGTGTTGGCAGGTCAGCGAGAGAAAACAGAGAATTGTCTTTTCTCTTTAAATGCTTACCACGTGGGATTGTAAATTAGGTCACCCATGTGGAAGCAATTTGGATATTTCTCAAAGAACTTAAAACATAACTACTGTTCAACCAGCAATCCCGTTACTGGGTATACATCCAAAAGAAAACAAATCATTCTATCAAAAACACACCGGTCTTCGTATGTTCATCACGGCGCTATTCACAATAGCAAAGACATGGAATCAAGTTAGAGCCTATCAGCTATGGGTTGGATAAAGGAAATGTGGTACATGGAAATCATGGAATACTACACAGCCATAAAAAAAGAATGAAATTATGTCCTTTGCAGCAACATAGATGTAGCTGTAGGCCATTATCCTAAATGAATTAACACAGGGACAGAAAACCAAATACTGCATATTCTCACTTATAAGTGGGAGCTAAACTTTGGGTACTCATGGACATAAAGATGGTAACAATAGACACCAGGGACTTCTGGGAGGGGAAGGGTGGAAAAACGATTGGGTACTATGCTCACTACTTCGGTGAGGGGATCAGTCATACCCCAAACCTCAGTGTTATGCAATATGCCCAAGTAATAAACCTGCACATTGCCCCTGAATCTAAAATAAAAGTTGCAATTATAAAAAACAAACAAACAAATAAATACTTACCAGGTATCTAGGTTCTTTGACATCCATCGAGGGATAATGTTCCTGTATGATGAAGTCTAATAATGCCCTGGAGATAAAAAGGAGGTAGCATCAGTGTCCCTCAGAACACAGTATCCAATATCCAAGTACCTAAATCCCTCAACATCTATGAATTCATTAGAACAGGCTCAAGATGTTAAAACTTGAAGAACAAGGTTTTACTACCAAAACAGCCAAAAAGTAATATTTCTTCAATACCAATCAAAAATGAAAATATGTTTCTAAGATCATATGAGGTTCTACATTATTATGTGTCAGATTTGATCAGCTCAATAAACATCCATTGAGTACCTGCTATACCTGCTATATACTAAGCCTGGGGCAAGTGCTAGGAAAAAGAAAGAACCAGAACCCAGACCTCAAAGAGCACATGCTCTACTAGGGGAGAAGAACATATGAAGAAATCATGATGCTACATTATAATAAATGCAATATCAGAAGTATATAAAATGAACAGCGACAACAGAGCAGAGAATGAGTATTTGTGGTAGGTCATTTAAGGCTTCACACATGAGGTGACAAAGAATTGGCAAATGTCTGAGATTAAAATATTTAAAGTTGTACCAGGATTCAGCAAACATGTAATAAATAAAATATATAAACTGCATATGTATCATATGTTCTATTCCCATTTTAACCAACTATTCTAGTTACCTGACTAACCACTAGTATGGACTGCATTGAATAAGAGGAAATCTGGAAACAAATTTCAGCTGTAGATATGATTTGGAAATTACTAAAACCCAGTTAAAATAGTAAGTGTAGATTAGCATTTGTCTAATATCTATCTATGTCATATATATATTTATACACCATACACTGACATATGAGAATATGTCATATTAGCTAGTGGAGGCATGTCAAGGATGAAGTGGTCAATGATATGCATTAAATGTTAGAGATTCCTGAACTATAACTGAAACATGACCACTAGATGGAGCAATTTCAGTGACATAGTGTGAATCCAGGCAGAACTGACCCAGAAAGCAAATGGGTAGTTACAAATAATGCCTCGTGAAAGTAGTCAACTCTCCAACGGCCAGGATGACCAGAAACTCAGTAAATGTTGCTGAAGTAAGAGACAGAGCAGCTGTGACAAGTGCGATGACTTCTTTGCTCTTATAGATTTCCTTCATTTATTACACATTCTTCCTGGTCCAATCTGTATTTACTATGCTGAAAACTATAATATAGGATCCATATTCTAAATGATCCTAGTTTGTGTAAGGTGTTTTTCCTTAAGTATTTCCAATAACTTTTAAAAACTGTATTAATTTAACAAAAGGAAACAGAACTTCTCATAAAGGTTTTTTGTTTGAAGGCACATCTTGCTAAGTCTGCTTGAGGAAGACGGGATTTTGTAAGCACAGATGCCAGCAGGTACCAAGATCCTGGAGAATGATGGAAGCCACACTGCATGATCCAAGGGGAAGAATTTATTGCTTTTGCTCTTTTGAAAAAAAAATCCCTCCTCCATCTTCCCCACAGAAACCTTCAGCAAGACGCTCTCTGTTCTTAAAGACGTTGTGTACATTTGGTTTGCTGTTTGTGTTCACCCTTTCGATGGGGCTAAGTTTCACATCTGGGTCAGCCCAGTGTGAAATAGGTACTATCACACATATCAAAGCTGGAGTCCAGGGGGAGGGAGACACAAGACAGAGGATATACCCCGGGAACCCCAGGAATTGGGCAGAGAGTTTTGGATTTCCGGAGGCTGCAGAATTGAGAAATTTGAGTCACTTCCCAACCCCGCAGTGTGTGAGTGGTATGGAGGCCCTCATCTGTAACTGGGTTTCATCCTACGTTATAAGTTTTTTGAGAAACGGAATTATTGGGTCGTATCCTTCTTTTTTTAATCTCTTAAAAAACCTACATGGTGTTCAGCGCAATAGCAAATGTGACAAATATTTATTGGAAATATTGCATCTTATTTATAAGAAAACAGAAAATATTTAACTTCACAGCACATAAATAAGCATTTTTTCCAGTTGTACCATTTTTTAAAATGTAATTTCTTATTCTGCCTTAAAAAAAGAAGAAAATCTTGCCATTTGTAACAACATGGATGAAGCTCAAGGACATTACGTTAAAAGTGAAATAAGCCAGACACAGAAACACAAATACTGCATAATCTCACTTATACGGGGAATCTAGAAAAGTCAAACTCATAGAAATAGAGAGTGGAACAGTGGTGGTCAGGGTCAATGAGGTAGGGGAAATGGGGAGAAGTTGTTCAAAGGACACGAAGTTGCAGTTGTAAGATGAATAAGTCCTGAAGACCAAATGGATAGACTATAGTTGATAATAACACCTTGTACCTTGGAAATTTGCTAAGAAAGCGGATCTTAAGTATTCTCACCAAAAAAAGTAATCATATGAGATAATGCATGTGTTAATTGGCTTCATTGTGATAATCATTTCAAAACGTATACATATGTCAAAACATCACATTTTACACCTTAAATGTACACCATTTTTATGCCAATTATACTTGAATAAAGCTGGGGAAAAATAGTCACTTTCATAGCTTAAAAAATGTAATTTCCTTAAATTCTTGGTCATCAATCATAGACATAAAATAAAACAAGCAAAGAAAAATGTAATTTTCTAACCTCGATAAATCTAGTTCATCATAACGAGCCAAAATTTCTAATGATGCAATTCTGAACCATGATCCTGCAGCACGCAGCACTACCGCACCTTAAAAAGAAACATTTATTGGCCGGGCGCGGTGGCTCACGCCTGTAATCTCAGCACTTTGGGAGACCAAGGCAGGTGTATAACAAGGTTAGGAGTTTGAGACCAGACTGGCCAAAATGGTAAAATCCCATCTCTACCAAAAATACAAAAAATAAAAATAAAAATAAAAATTAGCTGGGTGTGGTGGCGAGCCCCTATAATCCCAGTTACTCAGGAGGCTGTGGCAGGAGAATCACTTGAACTCAGGAAGGCTGAGGTTGCAGTGAGCCGAGATCACGCCACTGCACTGCAACTTAGGCAACAAGAGTGAGGCTCCATCTCAAAACAAAAAATAAAAGGAAATATTTATTTTAGCATAAAAGTCTTTCAGGCTATAGGAATACGGCAAAATATCTTTTCTTAAAAAATTATTTTAATAAAAAATAATATATTATCTGAATTTATCAGAAAAATAACTAATTTCATCCATAAAGGATCAAGGGCATTTCTTTATTCCTTAAAGAATGAATCCGAATATCCAGAACCACACTTTTACAGCCAGCAAGCCTCTAATCCAGCTAAAGGCTGAGAGAGAGCTGTGGGGCTCCAAACTCTTGATTCCCCACTAGTCTCAGCAATAGTGACCTTTCCCCTGTACTCGATCCTGAATAAGGGAATGAGCTATTTATTTCGCATAGGTCCCTAACATAAATACAATCAGTAACTAGAACTCACGTTTATTTCTCATAAGGAATGCTGTACTTAACAGGTGTTTAGATGTCGAGATGAATTCCACACCAGGGTGACAGAGCCCCTGCCCTGTGGCTGCTGTCCTTCCATAGACTCCCACACTCACTACCTCTGGGCCTTTTTTGATGCTATTATCCCCTCTGCCACACAACCCACTCTCTGTCCTCCCCGACTGAAATCCTACCTAAACTTCTACTCAAGATCAATTTCCTCTTCCTCCATAAAGCTAACCTGATCCATCTCTCTTTAACTGACCTCTGATATTTTATCGTTCATTTGTTCCATGTGTTTAAGTCTTTTCAGAGACTGTGATTTTCTTTGGACGAGGGACTGAGACATACTTATTACTCCCAGGCTGGGCATGGTGGTTCACACCTGTAATCCCAACACTGTGGGAGACCAAGGCGGGAAGACTGCTTGAGCCCGGAGTTCAAGACCAGCCTGGGCAATATAGCAAGAACTCATCGCTACAGTAATTAATTAATTACTTAAAGAAATAGTGATTACTCCTGGACCCCTGAAAGTGTAGTCCAATGGTAGGCACAGGAAAGGGCCAATAAGTAGTTTTTGGTTGACTGGATTATTTATATAGTCAGGACTCATCCACAATACTAATCTGGATATTTATTTTCATGTATCTTTTTCTGAGCAATAAAATGTAGTCACTTTGAAAAAACATATGAGCTTAATCTATTATTCTAAATGTTACTTCATGAACAGCCACTGAATCACATTCCTCAATATTAACATTGAAAGACATAGGGGGTTCTAGTCTAACCTCATTTTATTTTATTTTATTTATTTATTTTGAGTGTCACTCTACTGCCCTGGTTGGAGGGCAGTGGCATGATCATAGCTCACTGAAGCCTTGATTCCCAGGCTCAAGCGATCCTCCCACCTCAGCCTCCCGAGTAGCTGGGACTACAGGTGTGCACTACCACGTCTAGCTAATTATTTTTCTAATTTTTTTTTTTCTGTAGAGACAGGGTCTCCCTATGTTGCCTAGCCTGGTCTCAAACTCCTGGGCTCAAGTAATCCTCCCACTTTGGCCTCCTAAAGTGCTAGGATTACAGGCATGAGCCACCGTGCCCAGCCTAAACTCATTTTAGATGGTGAAAATGAGGGTCGGATTGTTTAAGTGACTTGCCCAAGTCGCAACGTGAGTTCCTGCAGGGCCAGCTCTAGGTTTCACGTATTCTTTTTTCCTATCTAGCACTCTTCTCACTGTACCACAGTGGCTCCTGGGCAAATGTTAGGACAAAAGCACAATGGAAATATCTCTGCATATGTGAAGATCTAGAGATGAAAATTCTACTAATGTCCTATTAGAAGTAATACTTGAGACCATTTAAACTGTTAAGATTGTGGCTTGGAATTCAGATAAACTGAATATACATGTCACAGCCACAAAAGTTAGTAGTGTTATACTGGTCATACCAATAGTCTGTGACTGGAACATCATATCCAATCACCAGAAGCAAAAAGACCTACACAGTTATTATAGGCCCACATGTAATGGTATCATTTCATCCACATGAAATTAGAGAGAGAGAAAGAGATGCTGTAAAAATAAATAACCCATAATTTATTTAAACATGAATATTTTGAGGGAATTTCTGAAATGGAAATCTTATAAAAACACATTGCTATGGTCTGACAGTTTTTATCCCCCCAAAATTCCTATGTTGATAACCAATCACCAAAGTGATGGTATTAGAAATTAAGGTCTTTAGGAGGTGATTCGGTCACGAGGGCTCCATCCTCATGAATGGGATTCGTGTCGTTATAAAAGAGGCCCCAGAGGGCTGCCTTCCCCTTCTGCCATGTGAGGACAAGTGAGAAGGCGTCATCTATGAAGCAGAGAACCCTCAAAAGATAGCACATGTGTAGATGCTTTGATCTTGGACTTCCTGAACTCCAGAACTGGGAGCAATAAACTTCTGTTGTTTACAAATTACCCAGTCCAAGGCATTTTGTTACAGCAGCCCGAACAGAGTAGGATACATACTATGCATAAAGTATCATAAACATGAAATGTGCGCTTGGTGAATCACTGAATATTGTCAAGAGTCTGGCCCATGACAGCCGTAAAAAGGAATAAGATCATGTACTTTGCAGGGACACGAATGGAGTTGGAAGCCATTACCTTCAGCAAACTAACACAGGAACAGAAAACCAAACACTGCATCTTCTCAGTTTTCAGTTGGAGCCGACTGAGAACACATGGACACGCCAGGGAGAACAACACACACTGGACACCTGTGGGGGGTAGGGGCAGGGAGAGCATCAACAAGAATAGCTAATGGACACTGAGTTCAATAACTGGGTGATGGGGGCTGGGAGCAGTGGCTCATGTCCATAATCATAGCACTTTGGGAGGCCAAGGCGGGCAGATCACTTGAGGTCAGGAGTTCGAAACCAGCCTGCCCAACATGGTGAAACTCCGTCTCTAGAAAAAATACAAAAAAAAAAAAATTTAGCCTGGCATTGTGGCATATACCTGTAATCCCAGCTACTTGAGAGGCTGAGGCAGGAGAATCGCTTGAACCCAGGAGGCGGAGGTTGCAGTGAGCCGAGATCGTGCCATTGCACTCCAGCATGGGTGACAGAGCAAAGCTCCATCTCAAAATAAATACATTAAATAAATAAATAAATAAATAACTGGGTGATGGGATGATCTGTGCAGTAAACCACCATGGCACACATTTACCTATGTAACAAACCTGCACATCCTGCACATGTACCCCTGAACTTAAAAGATGAAAAGAAAAAGAAATTGATGTTCAAGTTTGTCACAGGTGACCCTTAAAGTCCTCCTAATGGCTTGATTACTTTGTCTTTTAGTCTACAGGACTTTGAAGAAGAAAGGATGTAACTAACCCAGCAAACCAGAACCTGATGTTATAATAATTGTAACAGTTAACATGTTAAGCACTTTACATGTATTTCCTAAGTTAATCCTACACCAATCTTACGATACTTTACTATGTGTCTTACAAATTGTTTCTGAGCAAACCAGCATTACCAAAAAGCCCCCAAACCACCGGAGAGTGTTAATCTTATCTAGCTTACAGGAAAGTCACAGTCACAACAACTGGTTCTATGTTCCCGTTTCTGTTTTTAATTAGTCAGATACCCTACCCTGAACTTGTTGCTTAATTTCTTGCTTAACATCTTGCCGAATTTCCAGAATGTTTCTTAATTCCTTCCTGATTTCTGCAGTACAAATAACACCCCCAAGGAATCTTGATTTACTGCCATTCTAGTAGCTGTAAATTGTTTTATGGCTATCTTGACATAATTATAATCTATTTGTCCTTCTTTTTCATTGTTTTATATTTATTTATTTTTTGAGACAGGGTCTCACTCTGTCACCCAGGCTGCAGTGTGGCGGCACAAATTCGGCTCACTGCAACCTCTGCCTCCCAGACTCAAGCGATCCTCCCACTTTAGCCACCTAAATAGCTGGGACCACAGGCACGTCTCACCATGCCTGGCTAATTTTTGTAGAGACAGAGTTTCGCCATGTTGCCCAGTCTGGTCTTGAACTCCTAGACTCAAGCAATCTGCCTGCCTCGGCTTCCCAAAGTGCTGGGATTATAGGCATGAGCCACTGCACCCAGCTTATCTGTCCTTTTATATTGACACATTGTACTGCCTCATTTTGCCAAAAGTGCCAGAAGTGAACTGAATGAGTTCTCTAGCAATAATCCACAGAAAATTTATATTTATGCTGCCCCAGTATTCTCCATTCCATTCAAAGAATTAGCCTCCAGCTTTAGCACAGGAAGAAATCACATCAGCTAATCTAGAAACATCCTCTGATGGCATATTCCTTTAGACATATCTTGTTGAACTCCCAATGCACTAATTTAAAACTTAATGTAAAATAATTTCTTTAGTAGGACAGCATTTCCATCAAATAATTCTATTTGCATAAGGGAAGTGGTGCTGTTGCTACTCTTACCTGGTGGCCTCCATATTGGTGAGTCAGTGGAATGAATCCAAACACTGTCTTTCCGCCACTTACAAGCTGGATAAAACCGTCTGTTTCTGAAACAGATAAATCAAGGTCCAAAATATTTTCTAGAACTTCCTGAGGCAGGAAAAACAAATTTACAAACTGAAGTCATCGTTCAGGTTTTTTTTGTTGTTGCTTTTTTTTGGTTTTTTTGAGACACAGGCTCACTCTGTCACCCAGGCTGGAGTGCAGAGGCACAATCATGGATCACTGCAGCCTTAACCTCCTGGGCTCAAGTGATCCTCCCACTTTGGCCTCCCAAACTGCTACGATTACGGGACGGAGCTACTGCACCTGGCCTAATAATTTTTAAGAATAGAGACTTAATGGAAGAAAATTCAAAGAATAAACCTCTTCTGACAATATATTATTAATTTTTTTTGTAAGAGATGTACTACACTGTCTATGTTTATGCTGTTTGGGAAAAATTAGTCCTACTAGATGGCTCTAAAATTTTTAGGGATTTCTTATAATGCATGGTAAAACAATATTTTTCCTAGGACAAATTCACTTAAGAAACTACAAAAAAAAAGTCCTATTTTTAACCCAAATTCATTTATATTATGAGAAAAAATTGAGAATTTATGAGAGACCATTAGATAAAGGATATCTAAGATAACAATTTAATTCATTTTCCTCTTTTTCACAAAAGCATATTTTCCTTGTAAGACAACTTTAAGTTGAAACTAAGTATCAAAGTGTGATTTCTAAGAATGACATCTCCAAGTATTTGAATTTTAAACACAGATAGTCGTGTATAATTAGACTAATAATATTAACTCTAAAAAATTATTTTAAGCAAATATTTTAGTGAGTTAAGTATTTGTATTGTGAAAAAATAATGCCTAACCTTTGAAACTGCTACAAGACATACTCTTGATGTGAAAGGAGTTGGGAAGGAGATAGAAAAAATACAGTTTTTCACTTTATGAACATAATTTTCTTTAACAGGATCAACAGGCAACATAGCTGATAAAATAAAACATCTTTCTTAATGTTCTCATTTGTTACATATACAACACTAATATCCCTTAGAAAGTCTATGGTTCTTCAAGAAACCCAAGTCACTATTTTCTTCATGCTTTGTTATTTAAAGGCTACTTTGTCATTTCAACACAACCTAGCCAACATGCATTTAGGACAGTACATCATGGAACTGTTCAAGAGGCTAGGAAATGGAAAAAGTTTAAAACGGGAAGACACATACCCTGTCTTCAAAGATCTTCACTCATGGAAGGTAAATCAGATATATATATATTCTTTTTAAGATGGAGTTTCTCTCTTGTTGCTCAGGCTAGAGTGCAATGGTGTGATCACAGCTCACAGCAACCTCCACCTCCCAGGTTCAAGCAATTCTCCTGCCTCAGCCTCCCAAGTAGCTGGGATTACAGGCATGTGCCACCATGCCCGGCTAATTTTGTATTTTTAGTAGAGATGGGGTTTTACCATGTTGGTCAGGCTGGTCTCAAATTCCTGACCTCAGGCCATCCGCTCACCTCGGCCTCCCAAAGTGCTGGGATTACAGGCATGAGCCACTGCACCCAGCCCAAAAATATATATTTTTAAATGGAGGTGAGCTGCATTACAGAATTACAAGTATAGTACTAGTTAATTCAATGGAACCAAAATCCATTAGGCACATAATCACATGCATTCTGCCCTTTGGAAACACAATTAGCAAAAGGAAACAGGTATAGAAGATACACAAATAATTTAAGACCAGGTAATACATGCCTTACTAGATGCATAAAACTGCTGTAGATCCCACATTTGATAGATGCCCACCCACAAAGCTAAAAGTTTAGAAATTGCCTCTGCAGAGACAAACCATGTCTCAGAAAGTCCATACACTGAAACACATATACTGTATTTTCAAAGCTGTAGAGGAAAAGAAAGCTTTGAACACGCTTTAGATTCTCAGAACGTATTTACTTATTTTATAAACAATACCTAAACTCGTAATCTGTTTTTCCAATCCAAAGCATTGAAACAGAAAAAAAAAATAGAAGAGACTAGGTGTATTAATAAAACTTTAAGACTAAGAGACAAAAATCCTGTTTCTGGATAGAGATTTATTGTCAAAATGTGTCACTAAATTATTTAATAAACATAATAGGAATCCAATTAATAGCCTAGCAGGATTTTTTTGAAGAAATAGACAATCTTAGTGTGCAAATCTGAAAAAATAAACAGGTAAGTTTTTTAAGCAAGAGAAACAAGTTTGCTTATATTAAAAATTAAAAGAATACAATAAAAAATATTGCTATTCTAAAAACAGATGCAAAGATCAATGGAACTCAATAAAAAGCACAGAAACAACAAAAAGCTGTAAAATAATTTCCTATATAGTGAAAATAACATTTCAAATCACTGGAGAAAGGTAGCATTAGGACAATTTGCTCCACCGTCTGGAGTAACGCCAATTTATTCTATCCAGGCTTAAGTGAACTAAATGTCAGTTACAACAGCAATTTTCTAGCTTCCTCAAATGAGTAATAAAAACAGGCTAATATGGGCCATATGGGCCATATTTAGCCCTTCATATGTTCCCTTAAGACCATGATGTATTATAAGGCAGCATCCTGGGGGAATAAATGTGTAGTCAATCAAAAAGTGGCAGATTTTAGCGTTCACACCAGAAAACTGGACAATATGATTATAAGTGGAAGAACCAACAGTATATTTTCTTCTTTTGTGGGAGAGCCTCTGTGTGGAATTAACTAGATTATATAATTAGCACAATCTCCTTTATGATGATCTAACATTGGTAGGGCAGGGGCAGCATATCACGTTCCATTAGTAGTTATCATGTTGTACCGCTTGATGCATGTCCCGGCAAGACAGCTGCTGGTCAATACAGGTGATCACCAGCCGTGGAACAAAGAAGGCTATTTCAGGATTATTCAATCCTCACTCATTTGATGCTTTAACAAGCTAATAAGTCACAGACTAAAAGCCCCAGAGAAAATTCCAAAAGCATACTAACCCCCTATCTTAAGATCTCAGGAAAATCAGTACTGGCAACATTAAATTCTTTAGAATTCGGTTTTGCATAAGGCTATGAAATCCACAAAAACTAACAACAACAACAACAAAAAAGTGAGTGAAACTAGCTTTCACTGCAAATATCTGAACCTTTTCTCTCAATAAATGTGCTTACCAGAGTACGATAATTTGGTTAATTCATTGATCATTTATTTAGTAACAACAGGATGAGATGTTTCACACAGTACTGTAAATCAAGACACAGTAACACATATGATTATTTATTTATTTATTTATTTATTTATTTGGAGACAGTGTCCCACTCTTTCATCCAGGCTGGAGTGCAGTGGCATGATCACAACTCCCTGTAGCCTTGAACTGTCGAGTTTCTGGGCTCAAGCAAACTTCCCCGCCTCAGGCTCCTGAGTAGCTACGGCTACAGGCACACACCACCACGCCTGGCTAATTTTATTTTTTGTAGGGACAGCGTCTTGCTTATGTTACCCAGGCTGGTTTTGACATCCTGACCTCAAGCAATCCTGCCACCTCGGCCTCCCAAAGTGCTGTGATAACAGGCATGACCCACTCTGTCTGGCCTGGTATTATATTTACAATCTCTTTGGCTATAAAACCTGGTCCTATTGTAGATACTATGTTTTAAATAGTATCATCAATATGGCAAGAAAATGTCTTCGAGGGTACCTAATCTCCAACATCAAAACGACAGCCTTGATCACTTTCAGTTACACATAGGCCATTTTGTTCCATCCGTACTGGCTCTTACATTTGTCTAAGGGCAGCGAAATAGACTAAAGAAGTCTGTTCTTTAGCAGTTACCTGCACAATTCAGATAATGTTTTTAACTTCCTCAACTCATGCTTGGCCTAGCTGGGTTAAAAGAACTACTTGTGAATTCTGCATGTCCAATTGGTAGGTTACTGTTTTTTCTCAAGAGTTTAGCTGTACAGTAATGTTGGAAGTCTTGAGGAACTTCATTTGCTTTCCCTACTTAGCCTTGCAATACTACAGCATCCTTTTTTCTCTTTTTTTTAAAAGACAGAGACTCACTTTGTTACCTAGGGCGAAGTGCAGTAGCACCATCTTGGCTCACTGCAACCTCTGCCTCTCAGGTTCAACTGATTCTCCTGCCTTAGCCTCCCAAGTAGCTGGGATTACAGAACTTGCACCACCATGTCCAGCTAATTTTTGCATTTTTAGTAGAGATGGGTTTCATCATGTTGGCCAGGTGGGTCTCAAATTCCTGATCTCAAGTGATCCACCTGCCTCAGCCTCCCACAGTGCTGGGATGACAGGCTGAGCCAATGCGCCCGACCTACAGCATCTTTTTAAGAGCAATGTTGTCTGTTTTCATGTGGCCAAGCAATCTCTAAATGAACATGGTCTGACAAAATTGTGTAGTGCCATACTTGTCAACTGTGTGAGCTTAAGTGTGACACTTATTTGACAATATGGTATTTTCTCTATATGTTTCCTTATCTTTATACACAAAAAAGGGCAAATGATAATGTCTTAGTCATAGGATTATCAAGTCCAACCTGAGTGCTTATTGCCACACTCTATTTGGCAAGTTTTACCTGTGGGATGTTTCTTAATATATAAACCTAATCTATACCAAGATAAACTACAGGTGCATATTAACATTTACTCGTAAAGCACTTTGCATATTTTTACATGCCATTCTTCAAGATGAAAAAAAAATCAAACTGGCTTATTTTCACAGATGTCTTTATACAGTCTATGATGTCTTCATTCCATAAAAACCCACACGACCAAATATGAAATTAATGTACCCAGCTATGAGGCTACTGCATTCTTTAACGCAAGAAGAACGAGAAAATACATGAACCAGAGAACTGCAATTACCTATCTGCTGGACTATTTCCTCATTAGGGTGAATTTTTTCAGTACTAAATTGCATTTCCGTATCTCTAATGCTTACCCTCTATCTCACTGGCTCTGTGTGTTTGAGTGCATGCACCGAATGCTTAACTGTATCACTTAATTTCTGTTAGAAACACGTTATCTCTTAGCACCAGTAGATCTGGCCTTAGAGCTAAGGAAAAAAGGTATTTCTAACCCATGAGGGGTACTAATCCTGTGCAGACTCCAGTATCTCCCGGGCTGGGTGCACGCAGGTTCACACCCATGTGTAAGCAAGATTGCCAAACTATAATACTACAAGGCGTTCGGAGGAGAGTCCAAAAGTCAAGAGACCGGGCTAATTTAGCTCCTATTTCACAACAGCCCTGATTGTGGTCGACATGTTCCTAGGAAGATGCGATGGGCTGGAACTTCCTTCAAGAACAGATTGCAAAGGCAGCCGACCATAACGTGGCAGGTCACTGCCAAGGGAAGCAGTAGCGGAAACCGTCGCCTCTGGCTTAGGCTGCGGAGCGGGAACCCGATTCTCTGAGTTATGTTTCTGCCTAAACACGCAGAACAAGAGTTGGTGACTGCAAGAGTCGCGCGCGGTGCTATTTCTTGCTAATAAAAGGTCCCCGCAGGGACATTTTTGCTATGACTGGAGGCGTGGCCAGTCCCCCTGCACGGCTTCCGGGAAGGGGTGGGGATAGGAGGCTCGCCCCGGGGAAGGTCACGCTCGGGATCCCCGACCGGGTCCACGCGCGCCCCTGCCCC
>NW_012120788.1:204382-236373 GCF_000951035.1 Colobus angolensis palliatus | reverse complement strand
AGCTGCCGACGCCCATGCGCAGGTGAGGTTGGGAGGCGCGCGCCCGGCGGGGCTCAGAGGTCACGGCTCCAATGACAGCGGCGGGCGGAATGAATGGGAGCAGGGAGCACGTGCGTCGCGACACGGGGGCACACGGGGTAGCTCCGGGGTGGGACTCCAGAGCGGAGGGGTGCCCGCGGTGGGACGGAGCCGAGCGTTGGATTGAAGTAGGGACGCCCTACACGGGGGTGCAGAAAGCGATGTCTTGGGGATCCCGGGAGCGTTTGGGGCAGTGGAAAAAGCGGTGGTAGCCGGGTCCTGGGGGAAGCGCGGGAGCGATCAGATTGACCGCTGTGATATGGACAAGGTTAAGCCTGGAGAGCGGCTGCAGCTATTTACTTTCGAGTTGGGGGAAGACAGATCTTGCCGGAAATTTTAGAGTCAAAGGTGTTCAGAGCTCTCTCCGAGAAACGGAGGATCAAATCGGCCGCGGAATAGTCCGAAAAGGTCTTGTGGAGAATGCAGGGCTGGTACTAGGGTGGACCGGACCTTAGGTGTCCAGCAGTGGCTTCGGGAGGAGAGCATACCTAGATGGGGCTGGAATGGCACTGGAAGGAGAAAGGCCCGAGGCTGTCAGGAGGAGAGAAACCCTGGAGTCATCTAAAGTCAGAATCTCAGGGATAGCCCATTCTTTCAGGGTCTCCTCTGCTCCCTTTGGGTTCCAATCTCCTTTTTCTCCCCTTCTGGTCAGTTTAGCCCCTGTGAGCCCTTCTGTACTTTGTAATGATTCTCAGTGTGCCATGGGGTAGGCCCATGCTATTAGCATAACCGTGCAAAATCTGTGGACTCACTGTTATTTAAGTTTATTTGAATTTAGTACTTTTTAAATTCAGATTTTGTGTCCGTGTTCTCATCAAACATAATTTCCCAGTATGAAATATGTAACACTTATAAATATCTACTTTGTACCAAAGTGGATGCATATCACAAATTATCCAAAACGAGGCTTGCGCCAGTTGCAGTGGCTCACACCTGTAATCCCAGCGCTTTGGGAGGCTGAGGTGGAAGAATCGGTTGAGGCCAGGAGTCTGGGGCCAACCTAGGCAACATGGCGAGACTCTGTCTCTACAAAAAATAGAAAAAAATCCACCAACTGTGGTGGTGCATGCCTGTTAGTCCGAGCTACTCAGGAGCCTGAGGGAGGAGGATCGTTGGATTTCAGGAGTTCAAGATTACAGTGAGCTATTTATTATGATAGTGCCAATGCACTCCAGCCTGGGCAACAGTGTGAGACCCTATCTCTAAAAAATCAAAAGCAAAAAAGACATTTGGAGACCAAATGGCAGCTGGGCAACTAGACAAGGCTAGACAGTAAAGAGAACAGAATGGGGGGGTGAGGGGGACGTGGGAAAAGAGGCTTAAAGGAGGAAGGTAGGCCTTGCTGGGATCCATTTCAGGACTGTTCTCTCCAGACTTCAGACATTTCTAGTTCCACAGATGAAACCAGTATTTGAAGAGATGGGTACATCCACCCTCTTATGCCACTACATGCTTTTTTTTTTTTTTTTTTTTGTTTTGACACAGAGTCTCACTCTGTCTCCCAGGCTGGAGTGCAGTGGCGGAATCTCGGCCCACTGCAACCTCCACCTCCCAGGTTCAAGCAATTCTCCTGCTTCAGACTCCCAAGTAGCTGGGATTACAGGCCTACACCACTACGCCCAGCTAATTTTTGTATTTTTAGTAGAGTTGGGGTTTCACCGTGTTGCCCAGGCTGGTCTGGAACTCCTGACCTCAAGTGATCCACCCCCCTCAGCCTCCCAAAGTGCTGGAATTATAGGCATGAGCCACCACACCTGGCCTGACACTTCTTTTGAAAAAAATTTCATGCCCACCAAGGAACCTTAGCCAGGGAAGGTGTGCTTTTCTGGAGAGAATATGCTTTATGGCCTCCCCGTCTGCCCAAATGATGACAAGGAGGGATTGTGTAGACTCGTGATGCCAAGACCATGTATTTCTGATGTGTGTGTGTCAGTGATGCTTTTCACTGTACGTTAACATGTTAGCATTCTGGTGTCTGCCTCAAGCATGTATGTTTTGGTTTCTTCAGGTCCTGATAGTCCTTGGGGACACAGAACTACAATAACTAAGCCACAGGGACAAATAGCAGCAATAATTAAGCCAAGTCTTGCTCTCCACCAGAGCTACTACCTCCTAATGGTTGTACATTTTCCTGACTTCACTAGTAGTGTGAACAAATACTGTAATAGGATAAAAACCAGTGTGCATGTGATCATGCCAAATCGCTTCTCAGTGTATCTTTGATTTTTTTTTTTTAATTTTTTTTTTAGGGATGGGGACTTTCTGTGTTGGCCGGATTGGTCTTGAACTCTTGGACTCAAGCAATCCCCCATGCTTGAGGATTGGCACACGGCTAGGTCTTTGATTCTTACCTAGCACTTTCTCTTTGGCTGAGTGTGGTGACTCACGCCTGTAATCCCAACACTTTGGGAGGTCGAGACAGGAGAATTGCTTTTGCTCAAGAGTTCCAGACCAGCCTGGGCAACTTAGTGAGACCTCCTGATATGGTTTGGCTGTGTGTCCCCACCCACATCTGTCTCGAATTGTAATCCCCAGTTACAACTGGGGACCAGGGAGGGTCAAGGGAGAGACCAGGTAGAGGTAATTGGATCATGGGGGTGGATTTCCCCATGCTGTTCTCATGATAGGGAGTTCTCACAAGATCTGATGGTTTCATAAGTGTTTGGTAGTTCCTCTTGTGTTCATTCTCTCTCCCGCCGCCTTGTGAAGAAGGTGCTTGTTTCTCCTCCTTCCCCATGATTATAAGTTTCTGAGGCCTCCCCAGCCATCCAGAACTGTGAGTCAATTAAACCTCTTTCCTATAATTATAAATTGTCCAGTCATGGGTAATTTCTTTATAGTGTGAGAACGGACCAATACAGATAATTGGTACCAAAGGAGTCAGCATTGATATAAGATTGGAAATTACTTTGGAACTGGGTAGCAAGCAGAGGTTGGAATAGTTTGGAGGGCTCAAGAAGAAAGGAAGATGTAGGAAAGTTTGTAACTTTCTAGAGACTTGTTGAATGGCTTTGACCAAAATGCTGAAAGTGATATGGACAATGAAGTCCAGGCTGAGGTGGTCTCAGATGGAGTTGAGGAACTTCCTGGGAATTGGGCAAAGGTCACTCTTGCTATGCTTTAGCAAAGAGACTGGTGGCATTTTGCCCCACCCTAGAGGTCAGTGGAACTTTGAGCTTTAGAGAGACGATCTGAAATTGGAACTTAAATTTAAAGGGGAAGCAGAGCATAAAAGTTTAAAGATGTGATAGAAAAGAATTTTCTGGGGAGGAATTCAAGCTGGCTACAGAAATTTGCATAAGTAACAAGGAGCCCAATGTTAATAGCCAAGAGAATGGGGAAAATGTCTCCAGGGCACGGCAGAGACCTTCTCTGCAGCCCCTCCCATCACAGGCCAGGAGGCCTAGGAGGGAAAATGGATTCATGGGCTGGGCCCAGGGCCCTGCTGCTCTGTGCAAGATCAGCCTTGGGACTTGGTGTCCTGCTTCCCAGCTGTAGCTAAAATGGGCCAAAGTACAGCTTGGGCCATTGCTTCAGAGGGTATAAGCCCCAAGCCTTGGTGGCTTCCATGTGCTGTTGAGCCTGCAGGTGCACAGAAGACAACAATTTGGGAACTTCTGCCTAGATTTCAGAGGATGTATGGAAACGCCTCAATGCATAGGCAGAAGTCTGCTGAAGGGGGAGAACCCTCTTAGAGAACCTCTGCTAGGACAGTGCAGAAGGGAAATGTGGGGTTGCTGCCCCCACACAGAGTTCCCGCTGGAGCACTGACTAATGGAGCTGTGAAAGGAGGGCCACCATCCTCTACACCCCAGAGTGGTAGATCCACCAACAGCTTCCACTGGGCACCTGGAAAAGCTGCAGGCACTCAATACCAGTCCATGAGAATAGTGGTGGGGGTTGAACCCTGCAAAGCCACAGAGGCAGTGCTACCCAAGTTCTTGGGAGCCCACCCTATGCATCAGTGTGACCTAGATGTGAGACATGGAGTCAAAGATCATTTTGGAGCTTTCAGTAATGACTGCCCTGCTGGGTTTGGACTTGCATGAGGCCTGTAAGCCCCTTTATTTTGGCCAGTTTCTACCATTTGGAATGGGAACATTTAACTAATGCCTGTACCCCCATTGTATCTTGGATGTAACTAACTTGTTTTTGATTTTACAGGTTCATAGGCGGAAGGGACTTGACTTGTTTCAGGTAAGACTTTGGACTTGGACTTTTGAGTTAAATGCTAGAATGAGTTAAGACTTTCGGAGACTGTTGGGAAGGAATGATTGGTTTTGAAAAGTGAGGATATGAGATTTGGGAGGAGCAAGGGGCAGAATGATACGGTTGGTTCTGTGTCTCTACCCAAATCTCATCTCGAAGTTTAATCCCCATGTGTCAAGGGAGGGCCTGTGTGGAGGCAATTGGATCATGGGGGCAGATTCCCCCATGCTGTTCTTGTTACAGTGAATTCTTATGAGATCTGACGGTTTTATGAGTGATTGGTAGTTCCTCCCGTGTTCATTCTCCTTCCTGCTGCCTAGTGAGAAGGTGCCTTGCTTTCCCTTTTCCTTCTGCCATGATTGTAAGTTTCTTGAGGCCTCCCCAGCCGTTTAGAACTGTGAGTCAATTACACCTCTTTCTTTTATAAATTACCCAGTCTTGGGTATTTCTTTATAGCAATGTGAAAATGTACTGATACACCTCGTGTCTACTAAAAATTTTAAAAATCAGCTAGGCGTTGTGGCATGTTCCCGTAGTCCCAGCCACTCAGGAGGCTGAGGTGGGAGGATGGCTTGAGCCCAGGAGATTGAGGCTGCAGTGAACTATGATTGCACCACTACACTCTAGCCTGGAAAAATAAAATAAAAGTAAATTCATGAGAGGCAAGGTTGACTTTCAGAGAGTGTATGAGGGAAAGGTAAGGAACAGAATCGGAATTAGAAAATGACTGTTGCCCTTCTCTTTTCATACTTCACTGCTCTTCTGAGCACTTCTAACCTCACATTGGAAAACTGCTCTAAAGTACCTTTAAAGCAGAAAATAGTAGCTTGATTGAATAGATATTGTATTAAATGTATGCTGTGTACTAGGCTCAGAGCTAAGAGCTTTATATATGCTCTCTAAATTAATCTCCACCTGTCTCCATGAGTGGGTATTATCAGAAAGACATCACAAAGTAACACAAATGTTGAGATTTGAACCGAGATCTGTCTTCCAAAGTCCATGCTACTAATAAATTTTAGGCCACTTGGTGGTAAAAAGCGCCCCCTGTACTAATGAGCTATGTAATTTTAATCCTTCAACCCAGATTAGAGTTCTCTAACTGAATAACTAAAACGTTATTCAGTTAGAATAGTTCAGTTAGTTATTATAACTAATCATAGTTATTTGGTCAAGTGCAGTGACTCACACCTGGAATTCCAGCACTTGGGGAGGCCATGGCAGGAGGATCACTTTTGCTCAGGATTTCTAATAATAATAACTCTTACTAGAGACCTGATAATAATTAATAAGTCTCTTACTGAAGAACTTTTACTCTTCCATTAAGATGCCCTTATTTATAAGTATTGTAATAAGATACTGAACTCATATGAATTAATTACCCAGGTAGACTGAAAGACATAGGTTGTCATATAAAGCATGAGGAAGGATTGTCCCTTTGTTTTCTTGTTACATTGTAATTGCCTGGGACGTCATGAAAGTTCTTACTGGTTTAATGAATACCTGATGCTGCCAGGGAAAGAATGAAACTCAGGCTAACTACTTTGACTGCTACCTGGCAAAGTCAACCTTCACTGTCATTGTAATATGGCTAGAGCGATACGTGTGCATTAGAGAAGAATCAGAAAATATCTACCAAAAGCAGGAATAAAACAAAACACCCCCACAATCCAGTTCATTCCAGAATAACTACGTCTAACACCCTGGTTTATGTGCTTTCAAACTCTGTTCTCCCATGTGTAATATCAAAATGTCCTGAGGTGGGTTGGTTTTTTTTGACAATATTTATCCAAAAGTACATTTCCAAAGTATGTTGAGGAACAAGAACTTAAAATAGACAGTGTTTGTATAAATACAAATTCCTTCCTTGCTATTGAAATCTTTTTCCTCTGACCAATCTTAGTTAAATGGAAGGAAATTGTTTTAAAACTACTTTTCAGGTCTGGAAAGATAGATATGAATATGGAAATTGACTTTCTTTGGGGGAAGGGAGGGACTGAAGATGGTTTTTATTTTCTCCTTTTTTCTTATTTATGTTTTCTGCAATGACAAGTATTTTGTAATAACGAAAGGAAACTTTTAGAATTATTCTTTCTCTAAAGTTTGCAATCTGCCTATAAATGGGTGATTAGAAGATAAAGATAATAATTATGGGGGTGTTTTCATCCAATGTTACAGTTTTTCAGGAATATTCTTACAAATTTCTTGACATTTTTATTTTATAGATACCCTATATTAATCTTGTGAAGCATTTAACATCTGCCTGTCCAAATGTATATAGTATATCACGGTAAGTTTACAGTCCATACTGCAACTACTAAACTTATCCATTTTTAAATTTATTGTTATTAAAAATTTTTTTTTGTGGCAATGGGGAGCTCACTGTGTTGCCCAGGCTGGTCTTGAACTGCTGGCCTCAAGCGATCCTCCCACCCTCAGCTTCCCAAAGTGCTGGGATTGCAGACATAAGCACCCGGCCTAAAATTGTTAATTATATTGCCTGTAAATTTCTATTCTAAATTATAGATCTCTGCCTGTTCAAAAAACAGGAATGTAATAAAGTTTGAGCTCAAAGCAGAACACAATGAACATAGTTTAGTTTATCTTTGAATTTGTGGGTTCTCAAGGTCCTATTTATAAAAGTGATCTATTGATCTGTCATTTAGCAAGAACAGAATTCCGTATGTTTTTCCAAATTATAATGACCTTTTCAGATTCATGATGAATTTCTAGCAAGTATTTGGGCTGAATTTTCCATATCTGAGTCTACTAAATATATATGTATATAAAACTTACTTGCAAATGAAGTCATGTGCATTTTTGCATGTCCCAGGTTTCATCACACAACCCCGGACAGTAAAACACACAGTGGTGAAAAATACACCGATCCTTTCAAACTCGGTTGGAGAGACTTGAAAGGTCTGTATGAGGACATTAGAAAGGTGAGTTTTTTATTCTGCTGTGATGTAATGTTTTAGCTTACCAAAACTTACTAAAATTTTATTTTATTTTTTATTATAATAATTTTTTTTTTTTGAGATGGAGTTTCACTGTGTCGCCCAGGGTTGAGTGCAGTGGTGCAATCTAAGCTCACTGCAACCCTTGCCTTCAGGGTTCATGCAATTCTCCTGCCTCAGCCTCCTCAGTAGCTGAGAGTATAGGCGTGCACCATCACGCCTGGGTAATTTTTGTATTTTTAGTGGAGATGGGGTTTTGCCATGTTGGCCAGGCTGGTCTTGAACTCCTGACCTCAGGTGACCTACCCGCGTTGGCCTTCCAAAGTGCTGGGATTACAAAAAAAAATGCAGGTTTTCAGATCTGTACAATGCAGTTTGCAGTCTTGATTCATGTATGGTTAAGTTTCAAATGTTTCTTGAGCAAGAACCACATGTGACCCAGTGCCAGGCAATCCATAAAGAGGTTATGGCAGGATTGTGAACCTGAAGAAAAAAAATGGTCCAGGTAGCTCATGTTTGTCCAATGAGTTATCCCACCTTTCCTCTTAAAACCCACCACCTCCCAGTGACTCCAGCTGTCTCTTCCTTATGTAATTCTGAATGTCATTGCCAGTCTGCCCCAAATATGGCTTTCTTCATTCAACTCTTTTTCCTGAAAACTTTCAGTAGTTCCCAACCTCACGTGGTTGGGCACGGTGGCTCCTGCCTGTAATCCCACCAATTTAGGAGGCCAAAGCAAGAGGACTGCTTAAGCCCAGGAGTTTGAGGCTGCAGTGAGCCATGATCCCACCATTGCACTCCAGCCTGAGTGACAGAGCAAGACATTTTTTCTGTCTTTAGAAAAAAATTGGCTGGGCACGGTGGCTCACACCTATAATCCTAGCACTTTGGGAGGCTGGGATCACTTGAGGTCAGGAGTTCAAGTGCCTGGCCAACATGGTGAAACTCTATCTCTACTAAAAATACAAAAATTAGGTGAGGGTGGTGGCATGCGCCTGTAATCCCCGCTACTTGAGAGGCTGAAGCAGGAGAATTGCTTGAACCCAGGAGGTGGAAACTCCATCTCTACTAAAAATACAAAAATTAGCTGGGGGTGGTGGCATGCGCCTGTAATCCCAGCTACTTGGGTGGCTGAAGCAGAAGACTTGCATGAACCCAGGAGGTGGAGGTTGCATTGAGCTGAGATCTCGCCACTGCACTCCAGCCTGGGTGACAGAGCAAGACTCTGCCTCAAAAAATAAATAAATACATAAATAAATAAAATAATAAAATGCTTCCCAGAAATGTCTGTATGCCCCCCTCAGCTTGGTCACCCTTTACAAGTCCCCACTTTTCTCCTTTCCTCCTCAAGTCCCCAGTACACTGATGACTGTGATATTCTGATGACAACATCACTTCCTGTTTCACAGACAATAGGGGCTGTGGAAGAAGAACTCCTTCAGCTCCTGTTCTGTCGCAATTGGCCAGCTTGCCTGCGCCTTCTCTGGCGATTGCCTGCTCTCATCCCACCCATGGAAGTCATGTCCCTTCCCTCTCTAGGGGCAGTCCCTTAGCCACTTGCGCAGTTCCTTAGGAACTTCCCCAGACATGGCCTCTCCCTCTGTCTGCAAACTTTCATTGGCATGTTCTCTTCTATATCCATTGGGTGTTCAGTTTCTTCACCTGCATTTTTAAAAGGCCCATCCACTGACCCAGTGCTTCACTCCCTCCCTTCCGTCACAGAATCTCCTGCCCTCTGCCTCTCTCCAGTGCCTTCAGTTTCCCTCCGCTATTGCACTGAGCGCGCCTTTTCAGCCTCTCCTCTGAAGCTGGTTTTGCTTGAGTCACTGATAGCTTCCCTGTGCTCAGTCCAATGGATGTGTTTCCAGCAGCAAATCTGTACAGGTTTGCAGCAACCTCAGTTCTTGCCTCCTCAGAAGACAGAATTCGACTGAGGGACCTAAGGCGGAAGGAGAGACCAGAGGCAAGTTTTAGAGCAGGAGAGGAAAGTGTAGAGCAGGAAGGGAAGGAAGTAAAGTACACTTGGAAGAGGGCCAAGCTGGTGACCTGAGAGATCAAGTGTGTGGTTTGAGGTTGGAATTTGGGTTTCAGATGTTGGCATACTTCCAGGGACTTGCATCCCGTCTCCCCGGATTCTTCTCTTGGGATGGGCTGCCCGCATGCGCAGTGACCCGCCAGTGTTGGTGGGGGGGAGCATGCTCAGTGTGGTTACCGGAGTTTTGCGCATGCTCACTTGAGGCATTCTTCCCATACCAGTCCCAGTGTTCCTAGAGGGACGTATACCAGTTAAGCTCTGCCGTTTTGCCTCTTAGTGTGCATGGTTGAGCCGACTCACCCAACTCCTGAGATCTTATTGGGAAGCTGATCACCAGTTTCAGGTTTTTCTATCTATTGAGAGACTGCCGTCCCTTGGCACCAGCTGTGACCAGTTAGTATTTTAGAGCCACAGTTAACAACTGCCTGACCATCACCTGAGGGTCGCCTGACCTTCCTGTTGTGGGTGGGGGAGCCCCCCCTGCCCTGCTCATACCTGACTAGCTGCCTGCTGTAGGAGACACTTCCTGGTTTTCTGACCATTGAGCACTATTGACTGTAAGTCCTCCTTGAAACATGGTTCCCTTCACGCTGCACTTTCTTCCTCCTCCTTGTCCTGAGAATGTTCTTCAGTTTATCACCTCCACCTCACTTGCTTTCATTCTACCATTCCCTGGGGTTCCATGGGCCCCCTCCTCTCTCTATTCTTTATATACCTGTGTCCATACTTACGTCTCCCAAATAATATCACTACTCCAGGTTGAATCACATCTCCCACACCCAGGTAGCTCACTGCTCACCGGGAACGCCGTGAGGTGGCCATGATGGTCTCAGACTTAACTCAGCTGAGACTCTACTTTTCCCCCACCAGTTGTTTGTTCTGCTGTTTTCCTGTTCCTTGGAGAATCTGGGAAGAACCCAGGACTTGTCCCTCTCCTTCCCCTCCATGTGCTTCTAGTCTTTCCTTTGTCAGTCCCCACTGCCACAGGCCAGGCAATTCCATGCCCCTCGTCCTTTCATTTGTGCTCTTCTCTTTCCTGTCTCAGCTTCCAAGGTGACGGCTTACCTGGGTGACAGCACCGCACCCATCACACTGTGTTGTGTCAACGGCAGTGATCGTTTTACTTCTCCCCAACTAGACCCTGAGCTCCTTGTAGGCAAGGCTTGTCTTACCTTTTTGACCTCTGTGTCTGTTACAGTGCCTGGCACTAAGTCGGTAATTGACTGAATTAACGATGGGCCCACTTTGTTGTGTTCACCTGTGCCAGGCTGAGGGTTCATTGGCTCCCACTGCGTCCGGGGGATACACTCTGACTTAGTCAAGCATGTCCTGGATTGGCAGATACAAGCGACACATACCTGTCAGCTGGAAGGCTCTCGCCCTCTTTGTGAATCAGAACCTTGTTTAGGCTTCTGATCCCACATTAAAGCCCATCTCCTCCATGAAATACTCAGTTTTTCTAGCCTGCACTGATCTCTTCCTTCCTTGAACTTTTAATGTGTTTAATGTATAGCACTGTTCATGCTACCACTGGATTCGTCATTGATTGTTTCATATTTGCAAAATGTTTCTCCAGTTCAATTGTAGGCTCCTTATAATCAGGCAGCCCATGCCTTATATGGGCTCTATGTGCTTACATGGGCGTCTATGAACCCTCAAAATGTCATTTGCTAAATAAAGGCCAAGCCAGATGGACTGAGCCCTGCTTCTTCTTGGCTGTGACCTTACTATCTTCCTGCCCCTCATAAACAGCTTTGCCCTGAGGAGTTTGAGGCTGCAGTGAGTTATGATCATGCCACTGCCCTGAGGGCTGGGTGACAGAGCAAGACCTTGTCTCTAAAACATTAAAAAATTTAAACAACGTTGCCACCCTACCCAGGACACCGACACCCCTGACCTGCTTCACAGGCTCCTGACAGCCACTGGCTTCCACCTTCCCCGTCTTTCTCCTCCCGCCTCCGTCTTTCAAGCTGCAAACCAGCCTCTGTTCCTTTCGCTGTCTGGCTGTCAATGAGCCCAGAGTCCCTTAGCCACCTAGTGCTTTCTTCCCTCTCCTGCTGTCTCTTGGAGTCTTCTGGTGTCTGATGCTATCAGCAGGGGCAGGTGGCAGTATCTGTTCTAGCACTCAGGCCACCTGGGGCTGATCCAGGCGTTGTTTATGTTCTAGCCTGCAGGACAGCCAGGTGGATGGCCCTGCAGCGTGGGAGCCTTGCCCACGGAGTGTTGAATTTCTCAATTGAAATGAATACACTTAAACCAAAGTTTTGTAGAAGAAATCTTGGCCAGCCACGGTGGCTCATGCCTATAATCCCAACACTTTGGGAGGCTGAGGCGGGTGGATCACCTGACGTCAGGAGTTTGAGACCAGCCTGGCCAACATGTTGAAACCCTGTTGTGGTGGATAATCTCAGCTACTTGGGAGGCTGAGGCAGGAGAATCGTGTGAACCCGGGAGGCGGAGATTGCAGTGAGCTGAGATTGCGCCATTGCACTCCAGTCTGGGCAACAAGAGCGAAACTCCATCTCAAAAAAAAAGAATCCTGTTGGCTTTCTGTGCAGTTTTGATGCCATTGTGACACCGAGAAACTTTATTTCAGGAACTGCTCATATCAACATCAGAACTTAAGGAAATGTCTGAGTACTACTTTGATGGAAAAGGGAAAGCCTTTCGACCAATTATTGTGGCGCTAATGGCCCGAGCATGCAATATTCATCATAACAACTCCCGGTAAGCTCTTCTGTTCATTCCTTTTT
Organism: Colobus angolensis palliatus; assembly: GCF_000951035.1. Lineage (NCBI taxonomy): Eukaryota > Metazoa > Chordata > Mammalia > Primates > Cercopithecidae > Colobus > Colobus angolensis. Next base: position 224,341 of record NW_012120788.1, on the reverse strand, counting down.
TGTTTTTATATTTGGGAAGTCTTTCTTCCCAAGGTTACTGTTTCTTTCCCATTTGAGAATTAGCATATACCTGCTGGGCGCGGTGGCTCACGCCTATAATCCCAGCATTTTGGGAGGCCGAGGTGGGCAGATCACGAGATCAGGAGTTTGAGACCAGCCTGGCCAACGTGGTGAGATTCCCATCTCTACTGAAAATACAAAAAAAATTAGCGGGGCGTGGTGGCGGGTGCCTGTAATCCCAGTACTGGGGAGGCTGAGACAGGAGAATCGTTTGAACCTGGGAGGCGGAGCTTGCAGTGAGCCGAGATCACACCATTGCTCTCCAGCCTGGGCGACAGAGTGAGACTCTTGTCTTAAAAAAAAAAAAAAAAAGTAACATGTACCTAAAAATTCACTTTGTGATGTTTAGATTCTGACTTTAAGTCACTAAAGTCACTCTGGAATCTAGTGTGGCATCTTTTTTTAAAGGACCTTTTAATGCTCATGAAAGAAAAACTTTAGCTGCAAATTAACATTTTTAAAAAATTTCAGAGCCAAATTTGGGTTTCTTGTTAGGAAGCAAAAAATATAATACTAGGACAGGTGGATACATTTAATCATTATACACAGGGAACAAAGATTGATTGCTCTAAAGTGATAAGTGCACCGTTATGCTGGGCAGCAAATGCATACACTGGGGTGGCAGCCTTCTGTGACCTTCTGAATTGTACAGAAGCAAAATCATCTTTAAAGAAGACATTTTGAGCCTGGACGAGGTGGCTTATACCTGTAATCTCAGCACTTTGGGAGGCCAGTGCAGGAGGATCGCTTGCGCCCAGGAGTTTAAGACCAGCCTGAGCATCACAGCAAGACCCTGTCTCTACGAAAAATTTTAAATTAGCCAGGCATGGTGGCATATGCCTGTAGTCCCAGCTACTCGGGAGGCTGAGGCAGGAGGATTGCTTGTGTGCAGGAGTTGGAGGCTGCAGTGAGCCGTGCTTGCACCAGTACACTCCAGCCTGGGTGACAGAGCAAGACCCTGTCTCCAAAAAGAAAGACTTTTTTTGGTTATTGGTCCTCAACTCTTACGTTTTGAATATATATAAAAGTTGTAAATATTAAAAAAACCTGCAATGTTTCAATGTAAAGGAAATCTTAAAAGGTAAAAGCCTTTCCCTAGTATCTGGCCTGGCAATCGCCTCCTTCTCTCTTCCCGTCCATTCTGTATTTGGTCATTCAAGATAGTAACATATAATTTTGTGTTCAGCTTTGTTTACTTACCATTGTATTTTAAACTCTTTCGCACATTGCTGAAATGTCTTTGTAATTAGGCCAGGTGTGGTGGCTCACACCTGTAATCCCAGCACTTTGGGAGGCCAAGGCAGGTGGATCACTTGAGGTCAGAAGTTCGAGACCAGTCTGGCCAACGTGGTGAAACCCGTCTCTACTAAAAATACAAACATTAGCTGGGCGTGATAGTGCATGCCTGTAGTCCCAGCTACTCGGGAGGCCGCGGCAGAAGAATTGCTTGAACCTGGGAGGCGGAGGTTGCAGTGAGCCGAGATTGCACCACTGCACTCCAGCCTGGGCAACAGAGCTAGACTCAGAAAAAACAACAACAAGAAAAGTATAGGAGTTGATTCCTTTGCAGACAGAATCAGCCTCATCCTGGCATGGAGGGTGCTGAAGAAGGTGCACACGCCACAGTCACAAGCCCTGCAGCCCTCTTGCTCTCACTGAGGTTCTTGTGCTTGACCTTGCACTCATGCATGAAATGATGACCATCTGCTCATCAAAATCTCCACCTTAGTGAGTGTCCCTTACTGTAGACTGTACTTCAAAGATCCGTTTTAATAGTGATTATGGACATATCCAAAGTGCCGTCTCCTAGGTGAAAGACAAAACCGTGTCCTTTGGTAGCAACCTTCTTACCTAACAGCAGCAGCAGTGGCTGGCTCAGTGACGCAGAACACACACAGAAACAGGAATGGTTCTCGAGTTGTTAGTGGCCTGACCTTTGGGATCACTGGAGCCAGTCAGTGCTAAATGACTGTTTTGTTACAGTCTTTCCAGGGATAAGCTTTGGTAATTTCCTTAGTTTTTATAGTGCTATAAAAGTTACCTCCTCTGAATACAGGATTGTTATCACACCTGGACTCTCAACCTGTTATCTAATGTGAAAACTGTGTCTTCTAATTTGACCCTCTAAACATCTAGTTCAGCTTTGAAAACTGGACTAATGTAATTCAATGCCATTGACTATTTGCAACATTGGTATCAACAGATCTCTGTGCAGCACAATTTGGGTAGTCTGTTATCCTGATTGCTGGCAATGATATTCACTTCCTAGAGCTAAAAGGAATGGATGGTGCCAAGATCCAGGTGCCATTGATAACAGTGTCTTCAATGAGGCTGCTGAGCAGGCTAGGTTTGGCTTGTCTGAGAAACATGCAGACACCATAACTGTGCTGCATTCAGTGAGTGAAGCATTTTATAGAAATCCATTTATCATAAAGGTTTTTTTTTTTTTTTGAGACAGAGTCTCACCCAGACTGGAGCACAGTGGCGCGATCTCAGCTCACTGCAGCCTCAACCTCCTGGGTTCAAGCGATTCTTCTGCCTCAGCCTCCTGAGTAGCTGGGATTATAGGCGTGTGCCACCACGACTGGCTAATTTTGTATTTTTTGTAGAGACGGGGTTTCACCGTGTTGGCCAGGCTGGTCTCAAACTCCTGACCTCAGGTGATCCACCCACCTCAGCCTCCCAAAGTGCTGAGTTTACAGGCGTGAGCCACTGTGCCTAGCCCATAAAGCTCTTTTTTGATCTGGGTTCTTTAATAAAATGAGCTTGTGTTTTGCCGAGCTCTGTTGCAAGTTAGGTTCTCCGGGAGGCAGACTCTGAGATGAAGTTTAAAGGACGGGATGTTCATTCGGGATTATCCCTTGGGATTACTGACACCTGAGCCGGGGGGAGAGGAAACAGGACTGGGGAGCAGGAGAAGCTGAGCTGCAATCAACAGCCTGAAACGCCCTCTAGGGGGTGCAGGTAGAATGGCCCTTCATCTCTCAGTGCTCGAATGTGGGCTGCCTCCTGAAGGAGCACAGCCTATGGTGAGAGGACTCTTTGTAGCTGAGGCAGTCCTTGAAGAGGCTAAGGAATGAAGGCCAACAGGTACCAACCATACCTGGTACAGCAGCTGGGGCAGAGTCGTACACTCACAGGGGGTCTGGGGGCATGTCTCAGAATCCACCACAACTCTGTTTTCTGGACATGTCAAGTCTAAGTCATCTGTTGCGTGGACTCAGTCTCAAAAAAAAAGTTTTGAAAATAATGAAATGTCTTCACAATTACATCATATAATCTATTGCTGGAAATTCCAGTAGACTGTAATGTACTAATACATTTCCCTAGTGTTGAACATTTGTATTATATTTCCCCTTCTCAGTAGATATTTAAGGAATGCCTAAGGTTTGTCAGCACTGAATTAAATGACGCTGTAAGAATGAGTGTCAGATATTGCTTCTTAGTGACTGCTCACCTCTGCCCACAGCTTTCTCTGCCCTGCTGCTGGTCCTGCCTTGTCCAGCACATTGTCCATGCCCAGGGCTGGCTGCCACTTTAGCTCTGCCTTTCAAAGAGCTCACAGTATATTTGTAGCAAGCAGTGAAATCTCTGGCATTGACCCTTAACCGTCATCAGGATCACTTTCACTTTACCGGAAGCAGAGCAGCAAAAACGCTCCCTCTGAAGCAGACCTGAAATAACATCTCCTGTGGTCCAGAGCGGAGTTCCTCAGCCTCGAGACTGTTGAGACTGTGGGCCACATTGTTCTTTATTGAGGGTCAGTGGGGCTGCCATGTGCATTATAGAATGTTTAGCAGCATTGCATGCTCTGCTAGATGCCCCTGAGTTGGTAACAATCAGAAATGCCTCCAGACACTGCCAAATGTCCCACGGTCCCACACAGCACAGAATCACCCCTGGTTGAGAATCACTGGCCTAGAGAGTGTGTTTATCTTTTTAATTTCCCTCTTAATTCATAATACACTTCATTGCTCTCAGAAATAAACATGGGAAGGAAATTTTTTTTTAAGTACTATCACCCACTGTCCCCATAATTGGAAGTTTTTCATTTTCTTTTTTTTTTTTTTTTTTGAGATGGAATCTCGCTCTGTCGCCCAGGCTGGAGTGCAGTTGCACAATCCCAGCTCATTGCAACTTCCACCTCCCGGGTTCAGGCAATTCTCTTGCCTCAGCCTCCCAAGTAGCTGGGATTACAGATGCACGCTACCACACTCAGCCAATTTTGTATTTTTCAGTAGAGATAGGGTTTTGCCATGTTGGCCAGGCTGATCTCAAACACCTGGCCTCAGGTGATCCACCGGCCTTGGCCTCCCAAAGTGCTGGGATTACAGGTGTGAGCCACCGTGCCCGGCCAATTGGAAGTTTTTTCAGTCTGCCTTATGGAAACTGTATAAATGGTTAGTTGCAGAAAACGTGGGAGAATATAACAAAAGCCATTGCTAGTTTAAGTAGTAAGTTCACTACTGCCCTCTCCAGGGATGTCTGAACTGCAGCCTCGTTCTCCCTGTGAGTGATTGGAGCAGGGCTTGGGAAAGTCACAGTGCAGAGATGGTGTCCAGCATGGGGACAAGTCACGGTTTTGGCGTGGGTTTGGGTGGTACAGTACCTTAGCAATTCTGCTCTCCAAGCCCCAGCTTCCTGACAATACTTGCTTTCTGCAGACTCTTCTGGATCAGGCACTTAAAGGACTAAATATGTAGGTATTATTTCCATGCCACTTAAGAAGAAGGGACAAGGCTTCTGGAGAGCTGGGCCATTTGTAATTTTGCTTTTGGTGAGAAAGGCTTAGGAAAGTAGGAGGAAACGGCAGCTAAAGATTCAGGAGCAGCACCATCTATGTTCAGTGCCAGCAGAGGCCCCTCCAGCCTCAGTGGCCCCAGATCAGTGAACCTGACAGGCTCGCTTGTTGGTGATGTCATAATTGAGGGAGACCACTTTAAACCTTTGACAATCAAAGTTTAATGGCTCCTAGGAGGCTTATCAGACACTGTGTCTTTTTTTTTTTGCTTCTGAGATATATATTAAATTGGGGATTTCTTGCCAGGCGCAGTGGCTCACACCTGTCATCCCAGCACTTTGGGAGGCTGAGGCAGGCAGGTCACGAGGTCAGGAGATAAGACCATCCTGGCTAACACGGTAAAACTCCGTCTCTACTAAAAATACAAAAAAATTAGCTGGGCCTGGTGGCATGCACCTGTAGTCCCAGCTACTCCGGAGGCTGAGGCAGGAGAATCGCTTGAACCCGGGAGGTGGAGGTTGTAGTGAGCCAAGATCACGCGATTGCACTCCAGCCTGGCAACAGAGCGAGACTCCGTCTCAAAAAAACAAAAACAAAACAAAACAAATGAGGGATTTTTAAAACAAAACTTTGGAGGGGGTTTTAATAAACGATAGAAGGTATATCTTAAGAAACAGCAAGAGGGAGAAACGACTACTTACTGATTTTTATATTTTCCTTTATTAAGCTTTTCAGTTGTCCATTAAATGTTCCCTGCTAGATTACGGGGAGTTCTTAACTTGAGATTCAGGGGAGTTGTGGGGTATCTGTAAACCACTTGACGTTGTATGCAGTATTTTGTGTATATTTGGATTTTTCTGGGGAAGGGTTTCTATGGCTTATAGTTTATTCTCAAAGGGAAGTAGGGCCCTGAAAAGCTCAGGACCCCGTGTTTGTTTTCTTTCTGAATCTTGCTAACCATGGTGTCTGGGTAGAGAAAGTAGGAATCCACACAATAGGTAATTCAGACTTGACACGTCCAGAAAACAGAGTTGATACCAATTTTGCAAACAGTCAATGGCATTGAATTACATTAGTCCAGTTTTCAAAGCTGAACTAGATGTTTAGGGGGTCAAATTAGAAGACACAGTTTTCACATTAGATAACAGGTTGAGAGTCCAGGTGTGATAACAATCCTGTATTCAGAGGAGGTAACTTTTATAGCACTATAAAAACTAAGGAAATTACCAAAGCTTATCCCTGGAAAGACTGTAACAAAACAGTCATTTAGCACTGACTGGCTCCAGTGATTTCAAAGGTCAGGCCACTAACAACTCTAGAACCATTCCTGGTTTCTGTGTGTGTTCTGCGTCAGCCACTGCCAGCCACTGCTGCTGCTGTTAGTTAGGCAAGAAGGTTGCTACCAAAGGACATGGTTTTGTCTTTCACCTAGGAGACGGCACTTTGGATATGTCCGTAATCACTATTAAAGCAGATCTTTGAAGTACAGTCTACAGTAAGGAACACTCACGAAGGTGGAGATTTTGATGAGCAGATGGTCATCATTTCATGCATGAGTGCAAGGTCAAGCACAAGAACCTCAGTGAGAGCAAGAGGGCTGCAGGGCTTGTGACTGTGGCGTGTGCACCTTCTTCAGCACCCTCCATGCCAGGATGAGGCTGATTCTGTCTGCAAAGGAATCAACTCCTATACTTTTCTTGTTGTTGTTTTTTTGAGTCTAGCTCTGTTGCCCAGGCTGGAGTGCAGTGGTGCAATCTCGGCTCACTGCAACCTCCGCCTCCCAGGTTCAAGCAATTCTTCTGCCTCGGCCTCCCGAGTAGCTGGGACTACAGGCATGCACTATCACGCCCAGCTAATGTTTGTATTTTTAGTAGAGACGGGTTTCACCACGTTGGCCAGACTGGTCTCGAACTTCTGACCTCAAGTGATCCACCTGCCTTGGCCTCCCAAAGTGCTGGGATTACAGGTGTGAGTCACTGTGCCCAGCCTAGGCACTCCTACACTTTCCTTGCCCATGCCCAGTTTGAAAGAACTGAATGCTGGTTAGTCCATAGTACCCTGGACCCTATAGAGAAAGCTCTGCACAGAGCAACCTGGATAAGTTGTAGATCCAGATATCGTCATAGGGGTCTCTCTCCACATATCCCAAGATTCAGAAGCTCTTGTAAGTGCTGCTTCACTAGCAAGCAAATAAGCAAGAGCGTGGACCCCACACCATTTATGATGCAACTTTGCAGACATCCATTATATCCACAACTAAATCCGAAAATATTCAAGTGTTGCTGCTTTTAGATACCAATTATTTTCTCTTGACATTAAAATGCTAACAAATCTATGACTGTTATGATCAAGTTAAAACAATTCCCACTGAAGAGAGAGATTTTACTCTGAGCCTTACGTGTTTCTTTAGGTTTGAGCAGTGGCTGGGGAGGATGGCCTTGAAGTTGGAGCTCACAGGCTTCCTCCCTGCAGGGCCATTCCTTAGATTGGAGGTGCCCTTGATATGAATCCCTCCCTACACACTGGGGGTTTACTTGCAATTTAAGACTTCACATTTTATATTAATATGAACAGGGAAAATATATTTTGTAAAACTGCATGTAAATCTCATAAAGAATTCACAGGTAGGGTCATTATATTATTCTATCTATTTTTAGGTATGTTTGAAACTCTTCATTATTAAAAAAAATTTTTTTTGGCCGGGTGCAGTGGCTCACGTAATCCTGGCACTCTGGGAGGCCAAGGCAGGTGGATCATGTGAGGTCATGAGTTTGAGACCTGCCTTGCCAACATGGCAAAACCCCGTCTCTACTAAAAATACAAAAATTAGCTGGACATGGTGGCACACGCCTGTAATCTCAGCTACCTGGGAGGCTGAGGCAGAAGAATGACTAAAATTAAGGAGGCGGAGGTTGTAGTGACTCAAGATCGCGCTCCTGCGCTCTACCTAGCCTGGGGGAAAGAGCGAGACGCCATCTCAAAAAAAAATAATGATAATTTTTTAAATCTAATGAAGCGGGGAAGAAAAGTCCTGAGAGGCATGCTGAATCGTAGCATACTCTTGCAGGTGTGAAGTACAGAGGACGTAGCCAACTCTCAAGGCCAAGGGCCTCATTTTCCATGCTACCTTGCCTGTCACCTCTCCCAGATCCTGGGAAAATGTGACCACTATTTCACAGTAGGAAGTAGAAACGGTGCCCAGTTTTTTGAAGGCTTGATTCAGTTTGGCATTTTGGAGATGTCATCTTAAGGACAGTGTGAGGTTTTTCTGTAATCTGTGCATTTTGGTCATCCGTCCCACCCTCATGTTATGGATAAGCAGTGGCAGCATTTTCAAGATTTAAGCTGACACACACTAAAGCCAACCTGTATAAAAAAATACATCAAGTAAAACTATGGAGCATCTGAAATACGATGTATAGTCTACGTGGAGACTGTGTTACAGTACCAGATAACATTTCCAGTTTCATCCTGATTTCATCAGTCAACAATGTAGCCATGCAAAATGACATTTTTTATTCTCTTTTCTAAGTTATTTATTATTATTTTTTATGGAGACAGAGTCTCACTCTACCCCCAAGGCTGGTGCAGTCTCGGCTCACTGCAACCTTCACCTCCCGGGTTCAAGCGATTCTCCTGCCTCAGCCTCCCAAGTAGCTGGGATTACAGGCACCCACTACCATGCCCGGCTAATTTTTGTATTTGTAGTAGAGATGTGGTTTCGTCATGTTGGCCAGGCTGGTCTCGAACTCCTGACCTCAGGCAATCCTCCCGCCTCAGCTTCCCAAAGAGCTGGGATTACAGGCATAAGCCACCACGCCAGGCACAAAATGACATTTTTAGATGGGTATATAGTGGTCTATGAAATTTCAAAATATTTTAAGAAATCTTTGTTGTAATAATAGCTTCAGAATACCAAAACAACTCTAGTATCTTGGTGAGTGCTGCCAATTTCATTGCAGCTTCTCAGCAGGAGCCCCGTCTGCTGATGCAATTTATGATAATGGAAGTGGTGCCCAACTTCTGAATGCATGAGAAAGGCTAGACCTTACCTGTTGTTTTAAGGTAAGGTCTACTACTAACTAGTAGGAGGTGTCTAATTTATTAGACTGAAATTCACTTGTAAAAATATTCTTATAAATAGCCTTTATATTTAAAAAAAAAAAACTGTAAATGTCTATATCTTTTCCTGTGCATTCAACTCAAAGAAGATAGGGCCTAGTAAATTTACCTGAAAAATATTTAAGTATTCTAATGTAAAAACTGAATCTCACTGAGGGATTCAGGTGGCTTAAAAGGCACCTGAACCTCTATTTTCTCATTTACTGAAGTGGTTTATTGGGGTTTTTGGTTTTTTCTTTTTTTTTTTGGGACGGAGTCTGTGTCACCCAGGCTGGAGTGCAGTGCAGTGGCGTAATCTCAGCTCACTTCAACGTCCGCCTCCCAGCTCAAGTGATTCTCCTGCATCAGCCTCTCAAGTAGCTGGGATTACAGATGCACACCACTAATGCCCAGCTAATCTTTGTATTTTAAGTAGAGACGGAGTTTCGCCATGTTGTCTAGGCTGGTCTCGAACTCCTGACCTCAAGTGATCTGCCCGCCTCAGCCTTCCAGAGTGCTGGGATTACAGGCAGGAGCCTGTAACTGTGCCTAGACTACGGAAAGTGGTTTTTATATGCTAATTTGTCCCTACCCTCCACTGCTTTTGTTTTAATACTTCCCCCTTGGAAGAATCTGTTGTGATCTAGACATATTAAGAAGTTGTAACTGAAATACTAATAAAGAATGAGGCCAGGCGTGGTGGCTCACACCTGTAATCCCAGCACTTCGGAAAGCCGAGGTGGATGGATCACCTGACTTCAGGAATTCAAGACCAGCCTCGTCAACATGGTGAAACCCTGTCTCTACTAAAAATATAAACATTTGCTGGGTGTGGTGGTGTGTGCCTGTAATGCAAGCTACTCGGGAGGCTAAGGCAGGAGAATGGTTTGAACCCGGGAGGCAGAGGTTGTAGTGAGCCGAGATCACGCCATTGCACTCCAGCCTGGGCAATAAGAGCGAAACTCTATCTCAAAAAAAACAAAAAAGAATGAGTAGCACTGTAGACACGATTTCCAGGCTGAGAGCAGTTGGAAGGGTCTAGGGTTTAGTTCCAGGGCTGCTGATAAGAGGAGCCAGCATGACATCATATTGTAAAATTGTATGTAAAGCAAGATCGAAAGCTTTTCTCATGCTGATTTAGTGTCAATCGTTAAATTCCAGCACTTTTATGTAGTTATACTTCATTTTTCATTGCTTTCTGCCGGGTCTGAGGAATTGGAATGAGCATTACCTTGTGCAGATGTTCAGATTCGATTTTTAAATAAAAAGTCATATTTCAGAATCCCTCCCCCTTCTTTCGCCTGTAAGATGTAACCTGATGATATTTGAAAATAAGCATTTGGAGTAAGTGCAACATTTGGTTACTGCGTGTTTAAATCAGGCATATGTTTTAGGTTCCAAATGGTTATTTCCCCGGTTTGATTTTCTTGAAATTTAGTTTTTAAAAATTCCCATAGATGGCCGGGCGCGGTGGCTCACACCTGTAATCCCAGCACTTTGGGAGGCCGAAGCCGGCGGATCACAAGGTCAGGAGATCAAGACCATCCTGGCTAACACAGTGAAACCCTGCCCCTATTAAAAATACAAAAAATTAGCCAGGCGTGGTGGCGGGCGCCTGTGGTCCCAGCTACTCGGGAGGCTGAGGCAGGAGAATGGCGTGAACCCGGGAGGCGGAGCTTGCAGTGAGCCAAGATCAGGCCACTGCACTCCACAGCCTGGGCGCCTGGGTGACAGAGCAAGACTCTGTCTCAAAGAATAAATAAATACATAAATAAGTAACAAAAATAAAAATTCCCATAGATGATGGTGGTAATAATGATTAAAATAAAATGGGGGACATTCTCTCTGAACTGTAAAATTCATATTTACATACTATCTTCTTGAGCCTACTTATCCTATACTTTGCGTTAAATTTGGGAAATAAAAGTTTAAATTTCTAATGAGAAGGTTAAATGTGAGTTGGAAGAAAGTTTTACAAACATCTTCTGTTGGTTACTGAGATTGTCATACTAAATGTTTAATTTCAGACATTACTACGCGGGCCGCGGTAATCCGTGGCCTGTAATTACTAGGCCTGTAATCCGCACTTTGGGAGGCCAAGGCGGGCGGATCACTTGAGGTCAGGAGTACGAGACCAGCCTGGCCAACGTGGTGAAACCCCATCTCTACTAAAAATATACAATTTAGCTGTGTGGGGTGGTGTGTATCTATAGTCCCAGCTACTCGTGGAGGCTGAGGTGGGAGAATCACTTGAACCTGGGAGGCGAAGGTTGTGGTGAGCCAGGATGGCACCACTGCGCTCCAACCTCAGCAACAGAGCGAGACCCTGTCTCAAAAAAAAAAAAAAAAAAGTATTAAAAGCTTTGAACATTGAGACAGTTGAGTCTTTAAAATACTTTTTAAAAATGCTTCCCACCTCTCTTCCCTATCCACCCCAAAATTTAATTGTAAACTTACAAACTTAAACATCTGACCAAGAACGCTATCATACAGATGATTCTTCAGCCCAATAAGATCAGCCAGACTTCTGATCGTTTACTGCATTTTTGGTTAATTTTACAGTTTCTACTTCTTTAATGCGGAATTCATAAAATGTAGTTGTGGCAGGGTTTCTCATACGTTTGTATATGTATAGAAATGGCTCTATCATGAAGCCAGAGTTTTTATACTGTTTCTCTTAGAGAAATAACATTCTTTATCCTAGATCCGATGTCCAGTTTTCACAAGCTGATTGCTGAGAAGGTTCTAGGCGGCGTCTGTTAAAAAAGCATTGCTTTCTGTTAATTAGACATGTGCAAGCCAGCCAGCGCACCATAGCCTTAATTGCAGAAATGATCCACACTGCTAGTCTGGTTCACGATGACGTTATTGATGATGCAAGTTCTCGAAGAGGAAAACACACAGTTAATAAGATCTGGGGTGAAAAGAAGGTATGGTTTTTTTGTTTTTTTTTAAATCTCTCTTACTGAATCACACGCTTTTTGGACCGCGTTTGTTTCTCAGATTTGTCTCATTAAAAATACGTTTGCTCAAATGTAATGTGGTCTTCTGAATTTCAAAAAAGTATTCATGTCTTGTCTATATACAGATATTTGATAAATAAATAATAAAAAATACCATGGAAAAATAAACTTAGTATTTCTAATAGAATTCCTTTGGTTATGAGGAAAGGGATTTTCATGGGTATCCAAAAAGTGTATTTCATGAGGAATCAAACATTTTACTTTTGGGCTTAGATTACCCAGATTCAGTTTAATTTTTTAAACATTTGTTTGAGTGCTGCATATAAATGTCAAAGCAAACAAAACTAAAGAAAAAGGAAAAAGAAACCTCAGAGAGATACTGTTCTACCATGAAAATTCTGTCTTTTGAGATAGAAGTTCTGTAATTGGATTTAGTTTGTATATGTATATATTAAAGCGTATTTCTATATTATTAGCATTGGAAATATGGGAAACAGGGACTTTGGTTTAAGGATGCATAGATTCTGGGTTAAAGGATGAGAGTAAAGTTGAACAGATGAGAATGAAAATGCACAGGCATCCATCACCATCACCACACACGTGCCTCCACTGAAGAGCAAACAAAAAGTTTGTGCAGGCCAGGCACAATGGCTCATGCCTGTAATCCCAGCACTTTGGGAGGCTGAGGCGGGTGGATCACCTGAGGTCAGGAGTTTGAGACCAGCCTGGCCAACAGGGCAAAACCCCGTCACTACTAAAAAAACAAAAAAAATTAGCCAGCATGCGCCTGTAATCCCAGCTACTCAGGAGGCTTAGGCAGGAGAATCACTTGAACCTGGGAGGAGGTTGCAGTGAGCCGAGATTGCACCACTGCACTCCAGCCTGGGCAACAGAGTGAGACTCCATTTCAAAAAAAAAAGTTAGTGCAAACAGAACTACCCCACCTTCACCTCCTTTTCTCTCACAGATTTATAGTATTCCTGGTTCATTCCTATTTTCCGTATTAAAAGAAGATGTATACACACACACACACACACACACACACACACATATATATGTTTATTATTATCTTCACATGCTGGTGTTATTTGAACATAAATGACTTTGTTTTGAAATCGAGTCCTGCAATTTCATTTATATGCCTTTTATTTCAAATTTTAGATGGAAAGGTTTTACGTCCTGTTGACTAAATTCTATACATCACAATGTTGGCCAAAAAAGCAGATGGCGTTTTGATTTGGAGAGGACGTGGGTAACTCTATGACCCGTCCCTGCAATCAGCTGTGTCTGTTTTCAGGCAGGGCCAGTCCTAAAGCCTTATTTGGAACCTTGGGTGGGGGAAGAGGATCAAGAGAACAAATGATGGTCTCCACCTTGGCTAGCCTCTGTGTGTCTGCCTCTGCCATTAGGCGCCTCTTTCTGAGGGCAGGCCAAGGATACATATGCTGCTCTCACCTGCCTCTTTCAGTTCTGACGGCCATCTGCTTAGCACAGGGCTACTTGCCAGTTCCTACCTGTTTCTGCCTCTGACCCACAAATGCTATGTTACTGGTACAAAAACCCACACACACTGTGTCCTCCCGGTGAGCCCTTGTTAGGCCTGGCCTGGGCTGCCTATCTCTTCTTTCCTTTAACTCCCACCCCTGGCTGTCCACAGTCCTGTGGCTTCCATGTCATATGCTGGACCTTTTGGTCTCTAGGATCCCCCCAGCCAGGAGAAGAAAGAAGTAAAAGCCAATGGATCCTGAGCCCTGAGCTGCTAATGATGTAGGGGCTGGGTGGGAGAATATAAATGGGTACCTATATATCATAATTTGTAAAATGACTTTATAAGCATATACTTACATCAGGATGTCTTACATAATATGTATATTATATAAAGTGGTGATTAATTGGTAAACACACTGAACATCACTATTTTAGATACCAAAGAACTAAGACGATAAGTACCTAAAATAGTTGTGTTGAAAATTCTAATTACTACAGAATATAACACTTACGGCCGGGCATGGTGGCTCACGCCTGGAATCCTAGCACTTTGGGAGGCCAAGGCAGTTGGATCGCTTGAGGCCAGGACTTCGAGACCAGCCTGGCCAACATGGTGAAACCCCATCTCTAGTCTAAATACAAAAATTACCTGGGCGTGCTGGTGTACGCCTATAATCCCAGCTACTCATGAGGCTGAGGTGGAAGGATCGCCTGAACCCAGGAGGCAGAGTCTGCAGTGAGCTGAGATCGTGCCACTGTACTTCAGCCTGGGCAACAGAGCAAGACTCTTTAAAAAAAAAAAAAAAGAATATAACATATATATCTTTAAATATGCAAATTAATATACACAGAGCATATTTGATTATAGCATATAATTCAACTATTTATGCAGTAATTTATAACTAGTTGCTAATACAGTGTAGACATCCATCACAGTCTAAAGAAGACTGGAAAGATGTTGATTGCTTAGTGTTCAATGGAAAAAAAATTTTTTTTTGTCTGGGAATGAGGGGCAGTGTCACATAGTACAAAAAGCATTTCACTTGGAGCCAAAATTCTTTGGTTTAATTTTCATTGAAAATAACATGTTTCGTGCCATGCTCTGGGGTGTGCTCGGTACTAGCTGAGGTGATTCCTAATCCGAGCTTCCACTCCACCCCACCCTCCCCGTTGACCTGGGAGCATAGAGACTAGAGCATCACTGACTGGTATGCAAGATGTGATGGTCGCAGCATGCACGGGTGTTGTACTCACAGAAAAGGGAGGCATCTGACCAGACTTTAGGGATCGGGGGGGACTTCTTAGAGGTGGCATCTGAACTAATTATTCAAATAAGTCCACTCAGTGAAGAAGGGGGCAGAACTTTTTGAGCAGGAGGAACAGTAAGTGGAAAGGCATAAGGGAAGAGTGAACATCCAGTGTAGTGAAACTGAAGGCAGCTGCATTTTGGTGGGGCTGGTGGGTGAAACTGCTCTCCCTCTCCAGGCATTGATTTCTTCAACTGTCAACTGGGGAGATGGACATGGTCATCTCTGAGAGCCAGTCCAGTTCGAGCACTGTCCCAAATCTGTAACCGATTGTTACGAACTGGGAAGAGTGACATGGTCATCTCTGAGAGCCAATCCAGTTCAAACACTGTCCAAATCTGTAGCTGATTGTTACGGACTCCTGTTGAGGAAGAGGAAGGTAAAAACACCCACATCCAAGATGAGCCCCCACTTCCACAAAGCTTCCTTCCCGTCAGGTTCATCGTTGGCTCTGCTGCTCTGATAAATTTTTCTGAACGTTTTGTTTTCCCCCTGTCTTTTTCTAGGCTGTTCTTGCTGGAGATTTAATTCTTTCTGCAGCATCTATAGCTCTGGCACGAATTGGAAATACAACTGTTATATCTATTTTAACCCAAGTTATTGAAGATTTGGTGCGTGGTACGTTGATTCTGATTTTTCTTCTTTGTTATTCAGTCCTGGTGTGTAGCTAGGCAATAAAACCACCTCTCAAATGATTCTTTTCCTTCTTTATAGGTGAATTTCTTCAGCTTGGGTCAAAAGAAAATGAGAATGAAAGATTTGCACACTACCTTGAGAAGACCTTCAAGAAGACTGCCAGCCTGATAGCCAACAGTTGTAAAGCAGTATGTACGTTCTGTCTTTCTTCAAGTTAAAGCCTCGTAGCTCTTTTTTGGGAGCTAATTCTCCTAGAAAATATTTCAGTGAAGAATCTTAAAATAGTATCCAAAAATCCCAAGAGGTTAAGGAGGAAAAGAATGACATCCCCAAACAGTAGAGGACTTCTGCTCTGTTTTCATTTTTGCTATCTTCTTTTGGTATGCAGGTGTTAACTTTTCATCTTTTCTTCCCAAGAACTGAATCAAAATAAGCTTTCCTGCGCCTTCCCCAGTCTGATTGCCAAACTGTGTATCATTTTGAACAATTTACCGTAATTTCTCTAATGATTGATGTCACACACGCTCTCTCTGACACTTTACCTTTTAAAAATGAAGTGCTCTGTTCTTTAATATAATATTTACCCAGGAAAAGATATCTATTAGATTGTACTAGCATTCTATATACTTTTTTTTTTTTTTTTGGAGACAGAGTCTTGCCGTGTGGCCCAGGCTACAAAGCAGTGGTGTGATCTTGGCTCACTGCAACCTCTACCTCCCAGGTTCAGGCAATTGTCCTGCCTCAGCTTCCCTAGTACCTGGGATCACAGGTGTGCACCATCATGCCTGGCTTATTTTTGTATTTTTCGTAGGGTTGAGATTTTGCCATGTTGGCCGGGCTGGTCTCAAACTCCTGGCCTTGAGTGATCCACCTACCTTGGCCCCGCAGAGTGCTGGGATTATAGGCATGAGCCATCGCGCCTGGCCAATCCTTCTAATATTTTACATGAAATATAAACAAGTCGTATTTCTTCAGAGTACAAAGTGAGTATCAGCCATAACTGTTTCTCCCCTTGCTTTCTCCCTGGCCTTCCCTCCACTGTGCATACACTTGTATACATTTTTTTTTTTTTTTAAATGAGTAATGCCTTTAATCTGTAGACAAATATGTGGTATTCATTGTTAGTCCAAGAATGAGAAACAGTCTCTCCATAGAATTGTTTCTCTGCCCATCTCTAAGCCTGACAGATACACAGAGACAAAACCTGGACAAATGACCTTCCCGTGTAATTACAGCCACAAAATAAGGAAGACCTGTAAGGGTCGCATGTCAATTGCTGCCATGATAGACTCCTAAGATAATTAACAGGTAAAGAGAGCTTTTGCTCAGACCTCTCAGGTGAAAAAGTCTCTTGCTGTTAGTGTCTCTGTTTTGAAAAGTGTCAAGAAATGTATAATTGCAAGCCAGAAACGAATGAGGACAATCTTTTCTTCCTAAAAAGACTTAATGGAAACTTTAAGGAATGTGAATTATGTAGAACATGCCAGCCACAGTCTCGACCACTTTTGTCTTTTTATTAAAAGGGCTACTATGTTTTTATTTCCAGGAAATTATGTGGGTCTTTTTTTTTTTAAGTGAGATGGAAGAAAGTACAGACACAAGATGCTAAATAAGAGAATAGCCTATTTTAAATGGGTGTTCTAACACTTTTACAGTAATCCTTTATATATTATCGTGCCCTTGATGGCCCAAATCTCCCTGAAGGTCAGGATCCCTCCTCTTAACACATTAGGATGCCTTAATATTACTTATTAATATTTATCCTTAAGAGGATGTGTTAAGTGAGGCCCATTGATAATTTCACAAGTTTGAGACTGCAAACTTAGAAGCATTAGCATGGCCAGGCGAGGTGGCTCACACCTGTAATCCCAGCATTTAGGGAGACTGAGGTGGAAGGTTTGCTTGAGAACAGAAGTTCAAGACCAACCTAGGCAACATAGCAAGATCCCCTCTCTACTTAAAAATAACATTTAAAAAATAAAGTCTTAGAAGCATTAGTAGTAGTGAGACTGTTGGAATTGGAAACACGAAGACTTACTGTCTGCACCACGCGGACATCCCGCAGGCACAGGGGCCGGCACCAAATTGCAGCTAGCACAGAAATTCACTCAGTGATGGAATCTTACAGATGATCCAAAGAAATGGACCTGAGCCGTGATAGAGAGGTTTCCTCGTGCTCACCGTTTTCTGCTTAAGAAGCCAAAGATAATGCACAGGAATTCTTTTATAAAGATATGCAATTCATTCTTCAAAGATTAGCAACTGAACAGTGAACATGTTAATGTGGCTGGACCCTTATTAAAAATGAAATGTTTCATGCTGCCCACTAGGGGGCATGCTGGCATCGTCCCAGCACTACCTCCTTTTTATGTGATTTATTCCTAAACTCCAGAGCTCTTAGAATAATAAAGCAAAATCATAGTGTGAGCTATTTGAATAAAAGTTTCTATATTTAAGTGCCTATGGGTGGAAATATTCCAGAGGTGTTATGGATTCAAAATGGCTATTTTTATGTACTCTTGGTATTTAAAATGCAAAGCCATGTCAGCTCCAAAGAAATGCATACAAAGCAAATTAGACACACCAAAAAGAGGGGAGGAGGAGAACTGAAAGAGCAGAATTATTACAGAAGAAGAACTAACAGGATTGCAAAATGTATTGAGAATTGGAGGGAAACTTACAAGCTGCATTCTACTAAGGATGCCATTTTCTCGTCTCCCCTCCTTTTTTGAGTGAAAATAATATTAACATCTAAGAGAAGGCTGTCTATGGGGATTGTTTTGTGATTGACTGATATTAAAATAGAATCCATTTTAGGCCAGGCACGGTGGCTCACACCTGTAATCCCAACACTTAAGGAGGCCAGGGCGAGTGGATCACTTTAGTCCAGGATTTCAAGACCAGCCCGGCCAACATGGCAAAACCCCATCTCTACTAAAAATACAAAATATAGCTGGGCGTGGTGGTGCACACCTGTAATCCCAGCTACTTGGGAAGCTGAGGCAGGAAAATCGCTTGAACCCGGGAGGTGGAGGTTGCAGTGAGCCAAAATCACTCCACTGCATTCCAGCCTGGGCAACAGAGTGAGACTCTCTCTCAAAAAAAAAAAAAAAAACAAAAGAAAACAAAACAAAATTCATGTTATTATCAAAAGATGACTTATTTATTTACATACATACTCATGCAAAATACATTTTGTAGCTTAGTAATGAAGACTGTGGCTTGTTCCCCAGAAAATCTGGTGGGAATGAGACCTGAGAGGTCAGGGGGTCTGTCCAGTTGTGCAGCCAGACAGCAGCTGAGCTGGGACTTGAACCCAGAGCTGAGTATGGTAATCCTGCCTTTTCTCTCTCTCTCTCTTTTTTTTTCTCCTGAATTTCTGTTCTCTCCAGGGCTGCTTGTGGCCTGGAATTAATGGGCTGTCTTCCTATTACTTGATTTTCAAAGCCTTCGGTACCACTATGGAATTGCATATTGTGGGTAACGTTAGCAGAACACTCTTTTTTATTTAATTCATTTTTTTGAGACAGTCTTGCTCTGTTGACCAGGCTGGAGTGCAGTGGCACAGTCTCACCTCACTGCAACCTCCACCTCCCAGGTTCAAGTGATTCTCCCACCTCAGCCTCCCGGGTAACTAGGATTACAGACGCCCACCACCACATGCCACACCTGGCCTCTTTTTTTACAATATTCGTATCTATCTCTAGGCCTCATTCAGATCTTGCCACTTGTGAACTGTTATAACAAAAGGGAAAACGTACTTTTCTGTTCCAGCATCCAGTCCAGGATCTCACGTTGCATTTAGTGGTCATGACTCTGTAGTCTCTTGTCATCTACAACAGTATTTCTTTGCCTCTCATTTACCTTGGTATTTGGAAGAGTGCAGGCCAGTTATGTTGTTGAGCCTCTCAGTGGGGCTTCTCTGATATTTCTCAAGATTCGATCCAGGTTATGAATGTTTGGCAAGAATACCACAAGAGCGGTGCCGTCCTCAGCTCCTCACACCAGGAGGTACGTGCTGTCTCTCTGTCCTGCTACCGGTGATGTGTGCCTAGATCACTTGATTAGGATACTCTGGGGCCGGGCGCCGTGGCTCATGCCTGTAATCCCAGCACTTTGGGAGGCTGAGGTGGGCAGATCACCTGAGGTTAAGAGTTCAAGACCAGCCTGGCCAGCATGGTGAAACCCTGTCTCTACTAAAAATATAAAAAATTAGCTGGGCATGGTGGCGGGCACCTGTAATCCCAGCACTTTGGGAGGCCGAGGCGGATGGATTACCTGAGGTCAAGAGTTCAAGACAAGCCTGGCCAACTAAAAATACAAAAATTAGCCGGGCATGGTGGTACATGCCTGTAGTCCCAGCTACTCAGGAGGGTGATGCAGGAGAATTGCTTGAACCCGGGAGGCGGAGGTTGCAGTGAGCTGAGATTGCACCATTGCACTCCGGCCTGGTCAACAAGAGTGAAACTCCATCTCAAAAAAAGAAAAAAAAAAGATACCATCTGCCAGGTTTCTTCAATCTAAAATTACTATTTTAACCTATTTTGGGTGAAGTATTTTCAGATTATGTAAAGATTATTCTGATGGTTGTCAAATGGCTGTTTTTCTATTTTCACCATTTCTTCTATATCACTCTTTACAAGACAGTTGGTATTCTATTTTT
>NW_012120788.1:202008-203427 GCF_000951035.1 Colobus angolensis palliatus | reverse complement strand
TTTTTTTGAGAAAGGGTGTCACTCTGTTGCCCATGCTGGAGTACAGTGGCACAATCTCGGTTCACTGCAACCTCCACCTCCTGGGCTCAGATGATTCTCCACCTCAGCCTCCCGAGTAGCTGGGATTACATGCGCCCACCACCATACCCAGCTGACTTTTTGTATTTTTAGTAGAGACGGGGTTTTGCCATGTTGCCCAGGCTGGTCTCAAACTCTGGCCTCAAGTGATCGCCACCTTGGCCTCCCAAAGTGCTGGGATTACAGGCATGAGTCACTACGCCCAGCCATCTTATTTTATTCTGTAGATTATAACACTGTCATTATTTATTTTAATAATTATCCAACGTATGGCCCATGGGGGAGGCCCTTTAATCTGGTTCTGTGTCCTCCTATCATTTTTTCAGCACCCCATTTCTGGCAGGAGATATTCAGCCTTGTTATTCACTGTTCTCCAAGGAACCCACATTCCTTTTGGTGGAAAATGGTGTTAAGAAACCAGAATTTGAGTACTGGGTGTCATCGTTTCTAGACCCACCCGCTGGACAGAGCTAGGAAATACATGTGTGTATTATATGTAATGTAGGTAGATACAGGTATATCTTTCTGTACCCATCCGTACTTACTCAAAACCATGAGGTATCAAACAGATAGTTCTAAATCCATCTAACACCACAGGATTTGTGGTTTATTCCAGGATTCCATCTTTCCATATTTGTAACTCACTTCCCAAACAGTGAGAGACCTGGCTCCTATTCTCCACGGTGTATTTATTTGCACAATCCAAGAATATACCATAGGAGTTTCCAAATTCATGACTCATCTCTCTGTGAAAAGCAAACCCAGTAGCTAGACTTCAGTATTTGTTTATCATTCCTTTTGTCTTGGGCCTGAGGATAATAGAATCAAAGTACTGTTCAAAGTTACCTTTCTCTATGGATCAGTGTGGTTATGTTATTATTTGGAATATATTAACTCATTTATGCTGGTGTTCCATTATTGGAACGCTAAGCTTGTGGAGTTATTTCTATCCTACTGCTCAATGTCATTACCAAGGTCTGATTTTTCACACAAAAAAGTTTGCAACCTCCAGCATAAATGGGTTAATAGTTAGGTTCATTTTTATTCCATTTTAGGGATTCCCTTTCATTCTTGCTGATTTCGTGTTTTGGTTTTGAGCATTTTGTTATTGTTGCTGTTGTTTTGAATGTTTGAAACAATGTGGCTGGGCACAGTGGCTCGTGCCTGTAATCTTAGCACTTTGGGAGGCCAAGGCAGACGGATTGCTTGAGCCCAGGAGTTTGAGAGCAGCCTGGGCAACATGGCGAAACCTCTCTCTACAGGAATACAAAAATTAGCTAGGCGTGGGTAGTGCACACCTGTAGTCCCAGCTACCTGGGAGGCTGAGGTGGGAAGATCACC
>NW_012120788.1:187553-200543 GCF_000951035.1 Colobus angolensis palliatus | reverse complement strand
AAGGATGTGATGCAAGGTGTGAACGTTCCCCAGAAAGAAGTGCATATGCACAACACAGCCTGGCTGCAGCATCTGCTTCAAACAAAACAGTCCGTCAAGCTTCACTTTCTTTGACTTAATCATTCTTCATGCTCCACCCATTTCCGGAAAGATGTGAGGCATCTCTCTGATGCTGAGCGCAAGGCTGTGCACCTCTTTGCCTTCTTGTGTGTTGTGCCATGTTGTGTCTAATTTGTGGCAGTTGTTCTCTGTTTTCCTGCCACGGATCCAGACAGTCCTGACCTGGGATGGGGAAGCAGGACTCTCTGGCATGGTCTTTATGCTACCCCAGGGAAATCTGGGATTGTTGAAATCTGAGCAGTAATGTCCCTTCGCCATGTGTCAGGCAGAAGCTGCCCACTAAATAACCTCTGTGTCAGCATGTGTGGGCATAGAGGGGACAGTGCAGACAGACTGCAGCTTTGTGCTTTCTTCAACACGTTCCTTGACCTCTTGGAGGTTCCATTTTATTGCCCAGCATAGAAGCAGCACAGCAAAGTGATGAAGAGAACAGTACCTAGAGCCAGACCGTCTGGGATGAAATTCAGGTTCCAGCGTGTCAGAGCCATGTAATGCCTGGGACCGTCTATGCCTCAGTTTCTCGAACCTCATAAGTGACTTAAAAGGTGAGAATTCTCAGAACAGTGCCTGGCACATAGTAGATGCTGAGGAATTGTTAGCTTTTATCATCACCAACCACATAATCCACATTTGTGGGATATTGTGAGGTTTAACTCAAATCATACGAAGTACTCATCATATGTGCTCCACACATTTTACTCCATTAAAATGTTCACTAACAGATTTTTAGGCCGGGCGCGGTGGCTCACGCCTGTAATCCCAGCACTTTGGGAGGCTGAGTCAGGCAGATCACCTGAGATCAGGAGTTTGAGACTAGCCTGGCCAACTTAGTGAAACCCCGTCTCTACTAAAAATACAAAAATTATCTGGGCGTGGTGGCACACGGAGGCTGAGGCAGGAGAATCGCTTGAACCTGGGAGGTGGAGGTTACAGTGAGCCCAGATCGTGCCACTGCACTCTAGCCTGAGTGACAGAGAGACTCTATCTCCAAAAAAAGAAATAGATTTTTAGAAAATCTTTCACTTTCCAGGAAGAAAATTTATATTCTCTATGGCTTTGTGTTGAGGCAACAGCAGTAATCTCACTACAGGAGACTGCTTCACTCTCAATGATTTCTGTCTAGGAATATCTTGGTTCCCAGTATCATTCTGGCCTGAGCTCAGCACATCCCAGGCTGCCCAGATCTTGCCATGCCCTCCTTTGAGCCAAGCTGATCTTAGCTTCTCTCAGAAGTTTCTGAATTGCCCCATGTGGTCTCCCAGACTCTTTAGTTGAAAAAAGGAGCCCTCCCTGACTGCCCAGAGGTCAGTGCCTGCTCACGGGAAGGGGTTTGCTGTTGAAAGCAGTTATGAGCTTACTCTTCACTCAAGTCCGTGGCCACCTAACCCTTTATGGTGCGTGCAATTTTACCATGTACTTATGGCCAAGCCCTACATAGTCAACAGACCTCATTAAGTTGTCAAAAAGCGTTCTCAGGCTGAGGACATTATGCAACCTGGCTTTCGTTGGCCGAGGTGCACGGACACTGCCAAGGCTCCTATTTCTGGTTCCAGTGGATGAGGAGGACATTATTCGTAATAATGGCAAACAGCAGGGTGCGGTGGCTCACACCTGGTGGTAATCCCAGCGCTTTGGGAGGTGGAGGTGGGAGGATCAAGAGCCCAGGAGTTTGAGGCCAGCCTAGACAACATGGTGAGACTCCATCCCTACGAAAAAATTAAAAATTAGCTGGGTGTGGTTGCACATGCCTGTAGTCCCAGCTACTCAGGAGACTGAGGTGGAAGGAACCCTTGAGCCTGGGAGTTCAAGGTTACGGTGAGCTGTGATTGCACCACTGCACCCCAGCTTGGGCAACAGACTGACATCCTATTTCTAAAAAGAGATTATAATAGCAAACACACATTGAGTTCTAACCGGGCGCCAGGCACTGTACTGAGGGTTTAAATGCAGCATCACGTCTGTTTCTCACAGCAGCGCTACAAGCTGGGTGCTTGTGATTTCCACATTGTACAGATGAGGAAGCTAAAGCCGAGAGAGGTTCAGTAACATGCCAGCGTCACGTGGTACTTGTAAAGGGCACAAATGCAGCCCCACAGTCTCACAGCAGAGCCTGCAGCGCTGCACCACACTGATGCCTGAGCAAAGCTCACCCCCTGACCGGAGAGCCACAGAGGCAGGACCGAAGGTCAGGGGGCAGGGTTTCCTAGCATCTGCGAGCCTTTCAGAAAGGCAACGAACTGTGCAGCGCTCCAGCTGGCTTTCTCATGGAGATTCAGCAGAGACGTCTCTCTGGTAGAACACAGACTGTCTCTCCCCTCCCCCTTGTTGGTTTTACCCAGGTTTTGTTTTCTGAAAATGTGGCTGGGCCTGCTTAACATGCTTAGCAGGGCACTGGGAAATGCACTTCAGTGGCCGGTGCCAGCTAGCTTTTTGGAGTTTTAAAAAGACTTTCAGAAGTCTTATTTCTCCCCCACTGAGAGGAGGGAAAAGGGTTTTTATACAGTAACTCCTTTTGAGAGAAATGTGGAAACAGTGGGACCAGTGAAGTTCCTTCTGATAATAAAAAAGCGCTATCTATGTCTGAAGCAGGAGGCTTGAGACGAATTTTACGGACAAAGCAAGAAATAACTGCATTCAGAAACAGGTGAAATTCCCAAAGATGATGAAAAGGACTACACATGGGGAAATTGTATGTGATTACATTAGTATCTCTTCCTGAAATGAGGGACACATTGATGGAGATTATTAAAGCCAACAGTAATTGGGCCAGCTTGCCGAGTGCTGGAAGTCAGTATTTCACAGATGACTGTCTGTTTCTTGTGCATGTCAGGAAGGTTTACTTAGCATGTTACCGGCAGAATTAGTCCAGCTGTAGCTCTGTTTTTCCTAAGCAGTGGGAAAGGCTGCTTATCCTGTCTGAAAGCAGGGGCTGGAGAAGGAGAATTTTCTTAGAATTTAACAACACAATCTGAGGCTGAAACTCTGTGATTGGAAATGCGGTTTTGTACATGCTTGGTGTCCCTCTGATGTCAGCATCTCCTGACTGTGTATAATTTAGCCCCGCTACCTCCTATTTTAAGGAATTCCTTCAGTCAGAGGTCAGCTGCTTTGCTGCTGCCTGGAAGCAGCTTATCTCAGAATGTTCTTTCTGTTTCAGGTCTCTGTTCTAGGATGTCCCGACCCAGTGGTGCATGAGATCGCCTATCAGTACGGAAAAAATGTAGGAATAGCTTTTCAGGTTGGTATGCTTTTTATTTGTAAGAATGGTGGCATAGTGATACAGTCAGCATTCTCCCCTAGTGTGGAATTGCCAAAATAGTAGGAACGATGGCAGCGATGTTGGCATGGCGGTGCTCCTTACCTCCCATTTTTCCTTTTGCCAGCTAATAGATGATGTGTTGGACTTCACCTCATGTTCTGACCAGATGGGCAAACCAACATCAGCTGATCTGAAGCTCGGGTTAGCCACTGGTCCTGTCCTGTTTGCCTGTCAGCAGGTAAGTGTTACGAACTCCCTTTGACACACCACTGATAGCCCCACAGAACTGATGTCCCGTGACACACCTGATGGGAAGGTTGCATAACGGAATAGGTGGGAAGGCATCCAGGTAAGAGATCACAGGTCTGCATTTGATCCTGGCTCTGAGTGAGATGTTAGGGCTGGTCATTTCACCTTGCTAAGCCTGTTTCCTTATCTGTAAAATTGAGAAGATCAGCTTTCTCCCAGGGGGGTTGTGAGGCTTAGCTAAGATCCTATTTAAGATCTTTGTGTCTTGTGGTGTGCCAGAGGCATTTGAGGCAGCATCGTGATTATTTCCATATATTTTGGCCACTGGCAAAGTGAACGGTTTCCAAGTCTTGATTATAGGACTGGACTCTGGTGGTCCTCAGAGCCCCTTAAAAGGCACAGGAAGCATCAGGGGCCTCCAAGCATAAGAAATTCTCCAGTTTTAGAAGTTTAATGAGACTCTGCTGCTCTGAGAGAGGCCTTAGAACTTCGGCCATTGCCTCAAAATGTCAAGAAGTCAGCGGAGTGCAGTAGACCCACATAGTTCCTTCTTTCTCCGGATCGAGGGACTGAGAAGTGAGGAAGTCAGCACAGCTGCCCGTGTGTCCCCATTAATGTGAATGAAAGGCTTAGGAAGCTTCAAAGATGTTCCCTCGACTGACAAAGCAGACATCCTCACAGCCTCCTCTAGACCCTGGCCACATGGCTTGTGGCTGTACTGAATGTTACTTGAAATAAGTGAGTCATTAGTTGGCGTTGGAACAGCTTGTTAATAGATTTTCATCTTAGTAGTATTTAATTTGGTATGTAGCAAAGCAATAAGATGTTCATCACCATGCCATGAAATTCAACATTAGCCCTTTGGTCTAATATTATAGTAACTTTTGGTCTTTCAGAGATTTTGCCTCATTCTGTCTTCACGTTTACAAAGGTCAATCATGTCCTCCATAGAATTCAGTGATTCCACTGTGATACAGAAACCATGGCCCTTGCTTTTAGTGGGTTTCTGATTGGAGAGAGGAAAGGTTATCTTTCACCCACTATCTAACACAGCCATTGGCAGCATGATTCTTCCCAGGGGAGGCTGATGTTCTGGGTGGCTGGGCCAGGCTACTTTGGCAACTTGCTAGGGCTATGAATGGAGATGTCAGGGCACTTTGTAGGAACACCTGCCCTCATTATTACAAGGCTTCCATCCTTTCAGACTTTGGAGGCTGAGGTAAGAAGTGAAAGATATGCTATAAATAGGTCCTCTCTCCCAATGAGACTTACTTGCCAGCTGAAAATCCAGGAGCATAATACATGTGCCCAGTTTTGACAAAAATTTCTAAAAACCCCCTTTTGTACATTGAGGCATGAGTGAGGAACGTTTGAGCCGTGTAGATGTTATGCCGGGGATCAGAAAAATGAGGCACTGGCTACCACCTATACAACTGTGAACATTACTTCTCAGATACTTGTTAGTAAACATGAGTGAAGGACAGTAAGATGGACTGAGTGTGCTGAAATCCAGCTAGCTTGGTAAAGATTCCTTTACCTAGGCTCTAAGATTATCAGGATAAAAGGAAAAAGCCTCTCCTTGGAGAAGTCTCTGAAAACGTTTTGGTTGCTGTATTTGTAAAAATCTTCAAATTGTTAAATACTTGTTATGAACCCCAGAATACTAAGTTATCGGTTGAGTCCTTCTTAAACCTTAAGTTTCACTCTGAATATATTTTGAAAGAAACTAACTTACTTTCCCCTCCACACACAAAGGAGTAATGGCTAACTCTGCCTTCATATATTATAGTGGGGGACAGGGGAAATGGACCTCTATAAGAGATTGAAAAATGCTGATTAAGGCTGGGCGCAGTGGCTCATGCCTGTAATTCCAGCACTTTGGGAGGCCAAGGCAGGTGGATCACGAGGTCAGGAGTTCAACACCAGCCTGACCGATATAGTGAAACCCCATCTGTACTAAAAATACAAAAGTTAGCCGGGTGTGGTGGTGCATGCCTGTAATCCCAGCTACTCAGCAGGCCGAGGAAGGAGAATCGTTTGAACCTGTGAGGCAGAGGTTGCAGTGAGCCGAGATCGCACCACTGCACTCCAGCCTGGGCGACAGAGTGAGACTCCATCTCAAAAAAAAAAAAAAAAGGGAGAAAGAAAGAAAAATGCTGGTTAAAAAACACAAGCAAAAGGAAGAAAAGAGATTACTGTACCCCGAGCCATGATTTTATGTGTGCTTTACTGGGAAATCCCAGTCATGAGGCACCTACTCACACTCACCAGACAGCAGTGTTCTCATCTGCCCATAAGGCAGTGAGTTTAAAAGGCACATTGCAGCCTCAGAAAAGGGAACACAGAATGGAGTCCAAGCAGGAAGTGACTCTGGACAGGACTCATTTCAAAAGTAGACTGATGTTTGTCTTGTGGCACATGGGCCAGAAGTTAGCCAAATATGTATTTATAAGTTGCCTTCTAATAAAACAGCAAGGTTAGGCTCTTTTGTGGAATACACTGTCAAACAGGAGATTCTTAGCAAGAAATGTGTCAGAAGATTTTTGGGACTAAAATTCATTCTGGGTAAAAACAAGTTCCAAAAATAACATAAGAATGTGCAGTATCTCTACTTAATGAAATGTGTTTTTAGTTTACAAAGGATTCTTTCATACATTATCTCTAATCTCACAACTCCTCTTTGTGGTAGATATTATGGTGTCTATTCTACAAGTAAGAAACTGATGCTCAAACCTCGCCAAAATTAAACATCTGGTAAATGGCACAGCAGGGAACTGCACAAGTCTAAGACCAGTATTCATTTTATTACACAGTGTTACTGCCACTGGTAATGCTGAGAAGTTAGTAGCTATGATACCAAACAGGCCTTCCCACAGAGCAGGTAACTAACCCACCCAGGCACTGATGATACTCAAAGAATCATCTCTGTGTGATGTCTTTGTTATTGTGAACAACATACCTACTTAGTGGAGTAGTTTTAAGACGTCTGTAATCCTTTCCCTTTGGTAGGTGAGTTTTGTTTGCTGATGAGATGCTCTTTGAGCTTTTCCATTTGTGAACACTGGGCCAGGGCAAGCATTCTTGAGAAACCACCTTTTCCTTTTTAACTTGGTGTAATGGGTTGTCTTGGAGTTTGCTCCACCCAGCACTTGACAGAAACCCCCTCTCTTTGGAATTCCTTTATTTTTAACATCTCTCTTAAGGGGTTTCCTGGTAACAGTTGGTTCAGAGGATTTAAGAAGAGTTTTGGGGATTTCTGGAGAAGTCCCAGGGATGACAGCATCCTCCCATGTATGTATGTGTACATATTCTCTTTAAGAACAAAAACCTCAAGTTAATTGGATTTTGAAAGCTTCAGAAACAAAATGGAAGTGCTTTACTTTATCTGGTGAAACTTCATTACTTTTCAAATATCTTTTTTAACAAAAATAAATCTTTCCTTTCTTCTGCTTCTCTAAGTCACTAGACCCAAATGTCAACTGTAGCCACGTTTCCAAATGCCATCACCAGC
Organism: Colobus angolensis palliatus; assembly: GCF_000951035.1. Classification (NCBI taxonomy): domain Eukaryota; kingdom Metazoa; phylum Chordata; class Mammalia; order Primates; family Cercopithecidae; genus Colobus; species Colobus angolensis. Next base: position 193,404 of record NW_012120788.1, on the reverse strand, counting down.
CCCTGCACCAGCTGCACAGGCCTTATGCTATCGTGGTGACTAGTTAGTGCCTTAGAGTGACCCACGTTTTGCTTGGGTAAACTCATCTCCTGATCACCCTGGCGGTTTAGTGTGCGGATGGGTTTCACGGTGCTACGACCTCATTTACCCACAGGTGGTTTTCCTGCTCCTAAAAACACCACCTGAGCAAACAGAAGTTTTATCTGTCACTAAATCTGCAGGCAACTGTTCTTCCTGCTGTGTTTCTCTTTTCTTTTCCACATACACATGAAGGGGACTGGGGAGTGCCTGGGGAAGAGTTTGATGTTTTGCATATTATAATTGCACACATGACATGTTTGGAAGGAAGGATGTAGTCACTCAATGCAAATATTTTTTTCAAATTTTGCTTTCTCAGTGCTTTTCATAGTAAAAGCATCAGTGAAAACACCCAATCAGCACATCTTACTACACTTGCTGGTACTGTAGAAAAAACTTATACATCATAAACACGGTCATGTCACCAGATGCCTACAAGAGGATCACATTAGTGTTAACGATAAAACCTTCTAGATATCCAGTATTGGTATGTGGTATTAAAAAACGAAAACAGGCTGTGTGTAGTGGCTCACACCCATAATCCCAGCACTCTGGGAGGCCCAGGCAAGAGGAGCACATGAAGCCAGGAGTTTGACACCAGCCCAGGCAACAAGGCAAGACCCCATCTCTGTAAAAAATTTAAAAATTGGCCAGGCGCAGTGGCTCACGCCTGTAATCCCAGCACTTTGGGAGGCTGAGGTGGGCGGATCACAGGGTCAGGAGATCGAGACCATCCTGGCTAACATGGTGAAACCCCGTCTCTATGAAAAATACAAAAAATTAGCCGGGTGTGGTGGCATGCGCCCCGTAGTCCCAGCTACTTGGGAGGCTGAGGCAGAAGAATCGTTTGAACCCGGGAGGCGGAAGTTGCAGTGAGCCAGGATCGTGCCACTGCACTCCAGCCTAGGTGACAAGAGTGAGACTCCATCTCAAAAAAAAGAAAAAAAAAAATTAAAAAAAAATTAGCCAGGTGCATGCCTGTAGTCCCATCCCAGCTACTTGGGAGGCTGAGACAGGAGGATCACTTGAACCTATAGGAGTTTGAGGCTGCAGTGAGCTATGATTGCACCACTGCACTCCAGCCTGGGCAACAGAACAAATCTCAAAACAAAACTAAAACCTACTTGATTTGGTTTTTTTTACCACAGAAGTTGATTTGGGCTTTCCTGATTTCTTTCTAGTAGCTTGTTTTCTTAAAACACCAGTAACTAAAGGAAATTACTGGTTTTCATAAGAACTAACCAGTTGCTGGCTCTATAAATTCTGTAAACACATTAGCAGTCTCTACATGTTTAGAGCTTTGTTCTGACACATATTTTGGTCTGAAAGAAACATTCTTTCTTCGTCTGTGATCACTCGGCTGAGGCTTTTCTATGTATGCCCTATTTTTTCTTCTAGGATTACTAATGCCATGGTCATGGTTACAGGACAACAACTTATTTCATCTTCAGGTTCACTGCCAGGGAAAAACTGGCAACTGCTATAAGCACTGACGTGGCCAAAACCAAACACCTTACCTCTTCCGTGGAGCCACAGACTGTTAGAGCTCAAGGGCTTCCGGTCATGAAGAGGAGAGGCCTGAGACCCCAGGGACTAAGGAAGTCACTCAGCTGTGGCAGTTGGTAGCCAAACCAAGACTAGAGCTCGGATCTAGGAAGTGAAGTGATACGGTGTCCTGGCTTTTGCATTCTGTTAATGGTGACAGTTATAAATAGTTGCTAAGTATTGTAGAATATCGATTTTACCTTCAATTGAATTTTTACTTTTTTTTCCCTCTTCTTGCTATCAGGTTAATTCAGGTCTTTTTTATAAACTACTCTAGTAACCTGTTTGTTCTGTCTACCTCTGACTCTTTTAGTTCCATGGTTCTCAACCTTGGCTGCACATTAAAAATACCAGAGTAGATGGGAGGGGGTTGAAAATCCTGGTGCCCAGACTAAACACCAAGCCAGTATAATCAAAATCTCTGGGAACAGGATCTAGGCAACTGTATTTAAACCTCCCCAGGCAAGGCGCAGTGGTTCACACCTGTAATCCCAGCACTTTGGGAGGCTGAGGTGGACAGATCACCTGAGGTCAGGAGTTCGAGACCAGCCTGGCCAATATGGCAAAACCCTGTCTCTACTAAAAATACAAAATTAGCCGGGTGTGGTGGTGCACACCTGTAATCCCCACTACTCGGGAGGCTGAGGCGGAGAATCGCTTGAACCAGGGAGGCGGAGGTTGCAGTGAGCCGAGATCGTGCCATTGCACTCCAGCCTGGGTGACACAGCGAAACTCCATCTCAGAAGAAAAAAAAAAACACACACACACACAAAAACTTCCCCAGCTGATCCCAGTATGCAGTCAGTGTCATGCAGCACTGCTCAGATCCACTCTACACACTGCTTAAGGCAGAGCTCTGCACGTAATGCTCTCTGCTCAGAAACCTCAGTAGCTTTCAGTTGGCAGTCAATTTAGTACTTAGAGTAGAATGCCCAATTCCCATCCTTATCCTAGGCCAGTGACTCGCAAAATGTTGGCAGAGACCAGAGATACTGGTGTCACCTAGGAATCTGTTAGAAATGCATGCCAAGGCTCCACCCCTACTCAATCAGAAACTGGGGGAGAGGCCCCACAAGCAGTACAGGCGATCCTGATACGATTTCAAGTTTACCAACCATGTTGTTTTTTATTTTTCTATTTGAGATGGAGTTTCACTCTTGTTGCCCAAGCTGGAGTGCAGTGGCGCAATCTCGGCTCACTGCAACCTCCACCTCCAGAGTTCAAGCAATTCTCTTGCCTCAGCCTCCTGAGTAGCTGGGATTACAGGCCTGCACCACCACGCCCGGCTAGTTTTTTTATATTTTTAGTAGAAACAGAGTTTCACCATGTTAGCCAGGCTGGTCTCAAACTCCTGACCACAGGTGATCCGCCCACGTCGGCCTCCCAAAGTGCTGGGATTACAGGCGTGAGCCACCACGCCCAGGCAGAACCATGTTGTTGTTGAGATGTACTTTACTCTCCTGCCTCTTACTCAGTGTCGGACTAGGATAAAACATCAGAATAAACAAGGACTGATGTGTCTCCTCCTGTCACCACCACAGTGCCTAGGCATAGACAGTGGATGTCTTCTCTTAGCTCAGCTTTTGTGGCCACAGCTTATTGCTCCCCCACATCATCTAGACATTTAATTACATTTTTGTTGTTTCTTGTTATTTCCTATTGTTACAAACTAGTGTTAGAACACTTGTTTCCCCCAAGAGAAATAAACAGATTTTCTCTCTTTTTTCTTAGTTCCCAGAAATGAATGCTATGATCATGCGAAGGTTCAGTTTGCCGGGAGATGTAGACAGAGCTCGACAGTATGTGTTACAGGTAAGACTATTTTTAAAAGAAAGGCAGCAGCAGGAACAACGTGGCAAAGTCCTTTAATCCAAAAATGGAACAGTAAACATTAAATTACAGATACAAGACTGGTCAACTACTCTTGATGTGACAAAAACTGAGAAGGGAAAACTCATTTTTCGGATTTTTTGTTTTCATTTCTCTTCTAGACTACTTAGGAAATTATTTTGTTTTAACTGGTCTTAGGTAAGGCACAGATATTAGTGTCTTGTAAAAGGTACCTAAGTGATTCTGGCGAACTGTTAGTGTTGAAGCCCAGTGCTGTGGACCAGCCTTCCCTGTGTCCATCAACAGAATCACTAGGCCCCCAGTCACCCAGCCTTGGCTCCAGCCTCATCCATGTCCCCATCCATGACCCCATGCGGGCTGCAGCTGCACTGCTGCAATGGGCTACTCATAATTGGGCTTTCCTAGTCTGTCCTACCTATTATAAAAGTGTGACTGAAGAAATTATCATTGAAAACAATTAAACCAACATAGGCAAACTATACATTTATACAAACGTTTTTCTTTTAAAGGGAGAACCATTTAACCCTGCTCAGGGGCTAGTGGCTTGTTTTAAATACATTGGCACATATCTTCAGAAGCTTTCTGTGGAAGCCAGATCTCTTTGCATGACTTGAGTTTTGGTGACTGACTCTCTTGAGAATGAGCCATTTCCAAGTTCACCGTCATTTGCAGCCAACAGATCTCCTGGATGAGTCAGAGTGAGCAAAAACATTGTTACAAAGCAAGTGTCGCGTGAGATCCGTACTTAGTGTAGTACCTGAAAGACTTCCAAATAATTACTGTTCTGATTCTTAAAACATTTAAAAAGCAACCCCCAACCCCTAAAAGGTTATTTTTCTCTTTTAACTGACTATGCCGTTAAGCCTCATCATTCACTATGGGTTACTGCCTTTTTTGGAGAATGGTTAAAAAGTACTATTAAAAACTATGGGAGGGAGCTGGAGCTGATAAAAGTCAATATCCCTGGGAGAGGTTCTGGCTTCCGAAATAATGGTGGTATTGAAAGCTGGAGTGGGAGGTGGAACTGAAAAGAGGGAAATTAATAGTAGCACCTATGGCAAACAGCAAAGTTGCAGCAATCCTAGCCAGAAACGCATTTAGAGAAAACAAAAATCCACAGGAATGTTCTCTGAACAAATTCTCCAAAATTCTAGCTCCCTTTTCACTCACATAGCTTCTGGTCCTATTCCCTCATTAAATGTGAGTAGACAACTCAGGGTTACAAATGAGTTGACTGAAGTTTGCTGAACAAAAGAGTGGGACCAAAATAACGGGGGGAGGGGGGGACTCAGGAAAAACATAAATAGGAGGATCCAAAAATATACCACATTCACAAAACAAGACAGGATCAGACTTTTTAAATGAGTAAGAGCAAGTTCTAAGAAACTGGAAATGACTGAAGAGCGAACTCCAAAGAAGGGCTGCAATGTGAAATTGAGGAAATCCTCCCAAGTGTAAAACAGAAAGGGGGAAATAGTGAAAAAGAAGAAGAGCTACAAGGACTGGTGCCATCATGTAACAAGTATTTCAGGAAGAAAATTAAAAAGTGGTCACTTACGCAGGAAAAAGGTGTCAAAACTGGCTCAATGAATAGCAAAAATACTGGATGCTAGAAGGCAGTGGAGGAAGGTCTTGCAAATAATGATTAAACATTTTAAACCTAGGATCCATTCAATCTGAAGGCAAAAGAAAGTCACCACACATCAGGACTAAAACACTGACTTCCCATAAACACTTTCTCATTTTATTTTTCTGAGACGGAGTCTCGCTCTGTCGCCAGGCTGGAGTGCAGTGGTGCATCTCGGCTCACTGCAGCCTCCGCCTCCCGGGTTCAAGTGATTCTTCTGCCTCAGCCTCCCGAGTAGCTGAGAATACAGGCGCCCGCCACCACGCCCAGCTGATTTTTGTATTTTTAGTAGAGACGGGGGTTTCACCATGTTGGCCATTGTGGTCTTGATCTCGTGACTTTGTGACCCGCCCAGCTCGGCCTCCCAAAGTGCTGGGATCACAGGCGTGAGCACCACACCTGGCCTGCGTGAACACTTTCTGGATAGGTTATTTGCAGATGTACTTCAGCAAAATGTGTGGAAAACACTGAGAGAAGGCAGGCTTCTGTACAAAAAGGAACAGCAAACTAAAATGTGTCATGTTTTGAGCAATTGGTATAGAAAATCAGATTTCTTTCAACCACAGTGTTAGGAATATTCTATTTCTAAATGTCAGAGGGGTCTGGGTGCACTGGCTTACGCCTGTAATCCCAGCACTTTGGGAGGCTGAGGCGGGTGGATCACTTGAGGTCAGGAGTTTGAGACCAGCCTGGCCAACATGGTGAAACCACGTCTCTACTAAAAATACAAACATTAGCCAGGCGTAGTGT
>NW_012120788.1:177274-185953 GCF_000951035.1 Colobus angolensis palliatus | reverse complement strand
TACTCACAAGAGATAAATGACAACTCTTTCTGTTCTTTCTGGCAGCTATCTTACCAGACTGTGCCTAAAGAATTTTGTGGAATACCCTTTGTTTGCTTCATGTGCAGATAACCAAAAATCATTTTAAAAGATATCAAACTTATTGATGGGCAATTTATTTTTTTTATTGCAAAAGTTTTTTCAGAAAACTTTTTAAATGTAATTAAACCATCTGAATCTGTCATTCTAGTCCTATAAATTATAATCAAGGTATCTTGATGGTTATATGTGGTACTGTTTACACTGTTAATATCCACATGTAAGGCCATTACACAAATAAATAATCGATGTTAAAATTCAAATGGTTTGTCTTGATTTACTGTAGGAGTAAAGATGAGAAAAATGTGAAGTCTGCATTGAAGTCCACATCAGTTATATTTTAACAGTATCCAAAGTTTCATATAGGAGAATGGTTTATTATAAAAGACTGTACATAAAATTTAGACAACAGGTTATATACAAATTAAGAGAACAATCCACTTGAAAAATGGAAAGTAGAAGGTAGCTAGCTGATCACTAATGATACTTTGTTTAAAATTAACAAAGGCAAAATGCGTATGAAATAGTCACATTGATTTGGTAGCAATAATGGTCTTTAATTTTCAGAAATAACTGTTTTGCACTAGTCTTACCGTTCACTGTGGTGTTGTAAGTCTGTAACGTCCAGTACATAACTGTAATTTGAATTCCAAACAAATCCTCAACAACACAGAAACCCACACTTGAGTGCTCTACTTTAATATCCTAAGCAATACAGAATTATACACAAGAAGAGAAAACATCCCTCAACCCTCCCTTAAATTAAGAGGAGACACACAAAGTGCATGTGTTGCATTTTGATTATGTCAAAAGACAATACAAGTCTGTTCATTAGGTAAATCTCTGTTCGCTGATTAATACATGACCCACCTTCTTTCCCAATGATTTTATTTTAAGATTCTAATGTTGCTAGTGCCAGGTAATGGATTAAATAGTGCCTATTCACAAATCAACTGTATCTACTTTTACAATATGTAAAAGGTACTTTTAACTTCCTTTCATTGAACCAGTGTACAACAGTCCACTGCAAAACTGAAGGACTGACATGGCAATCCTTACGAATTTTACTTACAGAATGAATGCACACAATTTGACACATTTTCTTAGCTTCAAAAGATTCTTTAAAAAAGGAATTCAGTAGATTGACTTGTAAATAACCATTGCAGATTTTGAATCTGCAAAAACCCGTCACATTGCTGTTAGGACAGATTAAGATAAGGCTACATTTTTTTTCCAAGTTAACATATTGAGAAAATAGAACCATAATTCTGCAATAAATCATTATCTTTTATTTTATTTTTTTAAAGCAAACCAGTGAAGGAAAGGACAAAAACCTTTGGTTCACTTATGTATTTATGAATGGAAAAAATTTATAATGCAAATTTCACTCATTAAAAAACTTAGGTACAAATTACAACATTACAGATAATTCTCTTTTTGCTTCTTTTGTTTCACATGGAGACCTTGGAGACTCAATTCATGTTAAGACACCCTAAGTATGAGTCCTCCAGGTAAATATTACACAAATGGGAAGCATCTTGGAATTTTTAAGTATATTTCAATACATAAATTTTTATGCATGCTTTAAACAAACAGTATTTTTTTTAAATGAGAGAATCTAACAAAAAAAGTCTGACCAGCACCAGCATTTAAATTTTCTGATTTTAATATTAGTCTGACATAGCGTTAGTAATCATGCTGCACTGAAACATGTAATGGTACAATCTGAATAATGATTCGTTAAATATTATACCCCACTTCCCCCAGAATATTTAGGCTGGTCATAAAGTTAAAAATGTGTAAGTAAGTACATAAGCATAATCAGTTATGGACAGCTTCTTGTATAAATTGCTATTTAGCAATACACAAACTGCCTCAAAGATTTATGCTTACAGGTAGACATTCAATTTACTAATAAAACAGCATGTTCTGAAAATATGGGCACATTTTAAAACATATTAAGACAGTTCTGTTAACCATAATTGTCCCACAGTATGACTGAGTAATAAGAATCTACTTTAAAAGCAAAAAAAACAAAAAAAAAAATTAATCAGTATAGTGCATGATTGATTCAACATAGTTCCCAGGGAACAGACCAGTCACTCGATTGCAGACTCCTTCATACCAGCCATCATCATTCTTCTTTATAACATAAATGATTGCACCCTCCATAAATGACAGCTCATCATCCTTGTCTTTTGTATAATCATATATTGCAACAACTATGGAAAAAAACAGTTGAAATATCACATGAATGCACTATATCCAAGATTTACTTGAATTTTAAGACAAAGCCAATTAAATATATAGCACAGCAAAACCATTTTTATGAAGATTTCTTAATTTTTGTATCTATCAATGTAAGTAGGTCAGTGCCAACCATGTACTTATATCATTGGCTTAATCTTAGAGTCAAATGACAATCTGATTAGACTGAACAGGGTCAATCACTTTAAGAAAGCTCTCTGAATTTCAGAATTTATTAGATGTTTCAATTCATTCAAATACCAAGTGCCTATCATATACAAAGCACCGCTTTTCGAAATAATTATCAGGCAAAGCTGCATAGCCATTCAGTAAACCAGGTAACAACCCAAGCTATCTAATTTGAAAATACACAGTCACTGGAAGGTAAATCACATCCTACTCATTCAAGGACCCATGCTAATTTAAGGGACTGTTCCCAGATTTTTAAAAAAGAATATTTCTCAAGCCTGTAATCCCAGCACTTTGGGAGGCCGAGACGGGCGGATCACGAGGTCAGGAGATCGAGACCATCCTGGCTAACATGGTGAAACCCCGTCTCTACTAAAAATACAAAAAAACTAGCCGGGCGAGGTGGCGGGCGCCTGTAGTCCCAGCTACTCGGAAGGCTGAGGCAGGAGAATGGCGTAAACCCGGGAGGCGGAGCTTGCAGTGAGCTGAGATCCGGCCACTGCACTCCAGCCTGGGCGACAGAGCGAGACTCCGTCTCAAAAAAAAAAAAAAAAAAAAATTTACTTACTTCAAAGGATTTTAATTAATATTTAGAGAACCTGGCAATTCTGTGGTGTCTGTAATTCTTTTCAGTTCAAGATATAGGTTGAATAACCCTTATCTGAAATGCCTGGGATCAGAACTGCTTTGGATTTGGGTTTTTTTTCAGACTTTCGAATTTTACATATATGTAATGAGATATCTTGGAGATGGGATCCAAGTCTAAACACAAAACTCATTTTTGTTTCACATACACCTTACACACATAGCCTGAAGGTAATTTTATTTTTCCCTTGGGAACACTGAATAAACTGTGTCATGTGCCTGCGTTCTGACTGACCCATCACATGAGGTCAGGTGTGGAATTTTCCACTTGCGGCCTCATGTTGGAACTCATTGTGGATTTTGGAGCATTTTGAATTTGGGACTTTCAGATAGGGATGCTCAGCCTATATTCACTTCCTTTGCAAACTGCTGGGGAAAGCAATCTAAAGTGTATCATGGCCCATGGACAAATCCAAACCACTGCATTTTTTGTAAATAAAGTTTTATTGCAATATGGCCACATCTACTTACTCATGTACTGTCTGTGTCCTCTTTTACGCTACAACAGCAGGACTGAGTAGTTGTGACAGAGACTGTATAGCCAGCAAAGTTTAAAATATTTACTATCTGGCTTTATACCAAACAAAGTGTGCTCACCCCTAGTTCTTGGGAAGATACTTTTTAATCCTCCTCTACTATCAAGTATATTACCCGATATATCATTCCAAATTTGTCAACTTATATAAATATGGTCCCATTTTCATAGTTAAATTTGCTTTACCAAGTAAGAAAATATGGGTAAAAACACAATTCAAGGCCACTCAAGTTTATGATCCTCATAAGTAACAGCAGATCTCTATTTGAAGGTATATGGGAATCTAAAGTAGAATATTTAAGACTTTCTTAACAATATGTAAATTATTTACTGTTTAAAAATATAAGGCCAGGTGCGGTGGCTCACACCGGTAATGACCACCACTGGGAGGCTGAGACGGGCAGATCACTTGAGGTCAGGAGTTCAAGACCAGGCTGGCCAACATGGCAAAACCCCATCTCTACTAAAAATGTAAAAGTTAGCTGGGCGTGGTGGCAGGCACCCGTAATCCCAGCTATTTAAGAGGCTGAGGCAGGAGAATTGCTTGAACCCGGGAGGCAGAAGTTTCAGTGAGCCGAGATTGCACCACTGCACTCCACACTGGGAGACAGAACAAGACTCCATCTCAAAAAATAAAAAAAATAAAAGGAAAACAAATTTACTTTTGCCACATATCCAAAACTTGGGCAGGAAAGAATGCTACTGGTCTCAAGAGCTACAGCTACTTGCTTAAGGACTGTTAACCCAATAAAGTCAATAGAAGGAAATATATCAAAGGCAACCAGAAGTGTTCAACTAAATCACAAGCATTTTTCAGAACTCTATAGAAATACAGATTTTATTTTATTTTTAATTGATTCCCATTTCTGCAAAAAGAAATACAGATTTTAAAACAGCACAGAACTGGATGAAAAAATAAAAACTCTGGAAACGATTTGTTTCTTCCCCACCTATATTTCTTAATAGATAATTACAGTGAATATTGGGTACTGTAGGTAAATTAGACTTTAGAGTGGTTCATACTTTCATGAAATATAATCCTGGTAATTTGTCTTCTCTTTTATAAAACCACCTAACTGACACCTTAATTGAGGCTTTTCTCATGATAGTACTAATATATTTTTAAAGACAGATGCTCCTCTACTTCCACATGATGGGGTTATGTCCCAATAAACCCACTGTTTAGTGGAAAATATTGTAAATTGAAAGTACATTTTCAACTTATAACTTGTATTTTTTACTTATAACAGGTTTATCCAGACAAAGCTACATCATAAGTTGAGAAGCATACTGAATGTGTATCATTTTTGTACCATCATAAAGTTGAAAAGATCCTAAACTGAACCATTGTAAATCAGGGACTGTCTATATTTAGATATGAAAGGTCATCAACAGAGCTTGACAGAACTTTTAAAATCTTTACTAATTACATTTAACTCCATTTTTGTGCCTTAGCTGTTTCATCTATAAAATGCCGTCCAGCAAGTTAATCTTCAGCTGAACACATATGTAGTTTGAAAGCAAATCTAACACTGCAATTTTAATTTAAAATACAAAGAAAGAATCCCCCTGTACACTGGGAATAATACAAAGCTTAGGAAGTAAGGTTTAAGTAAATCATCTTGGTTGGTAAGGCAGCTTAAAAGGCTGAGAAACATTGGACTAGATGTTCTTTATAGTTCTAATTTCTACAGTTAGGTTATATTCCTTCACATCGATTCAATGATTGTACCTTACCTTTCTCAATATAATTCTTGGGGGCCCAAGCAGGATCCCCATCTGCATATGGATCATTATACTGAACTACTGCAGCTTCCTCATCTTCATAATCCACTGGAGGTGGTGGTGGGGGAGGTGGAGAGTCATCAAACATGGGAATGTCATCTGGTGGAGGTGGTGGCGGTGGAGTTGGACTATCAGCAACTAAAAAGATTCATATGATTGATTTGAATCACAAATAAGTCTAGATGGAAAGTCATAAGTTAACAGAATTTAAGAAAGCTCTAACTTAAGTACAGCATGCACTATAATAAAACATGCAATGATTAGAAATAAAAGCTTGGTGTGTTAAAGTTTATGCTACTCAAGAATCATTTAAAAATAACAAAATGAGCTAAAAATAAGTGTATCTGGAAGTATTACAAATTAATGAATGCAGGGTGTTAGGAGACAATGTCTCTTTTTATAAGGATTATAGGAGTAGTTTCCTTATTCCAAGGTTCAGATCAGGACAAATGTTAACAACCTAAACTAAATCTATGTCACTTTTGTCATTTGGACTGCAGTAAACGGTATGAGTAACATTACATTAATGGTTTGATCACTTTTCACTCTGCTCATTCATGCCCGATTTTGGCTTGAAACAGCTTTGGTTCCCTAAAAATTCAGTCTCCCATGGATAGATTTTTGTTTCTTTGTTGATATTGTTTGTTTTGATGGAGAGAAAGTTAAAGTTGGTGGTATTAGGTCTGCTTCTGTGTGTAGATTTTCTACTCTGTTATTTACATTTTACAAGTTGAAAATATGCAAAAAGAATCCCCAACCAGTAGAAAATCTAATTGAATATTTTAAAAAATGTTTATATTCATAATCAGTTTTTTGTAGAAAGCAAGCTAAAACTTTGCATTATTGCTAGTAAAACATAAGCACGGGATGAGGGAAAGCCTAGATCCTAAAGATTCAATTTTCTAAGAATACATCAACAATTAAGATTTAAACATAAAGTGTTGAAGATGTAATTAAAAAAACAAACAAAAAGGAACTTACAGTGAACAAAACAATAAAAATGACTCATACCTCAAACTCTAGATGGTCGTGGTCAGTATATATGTGTGTGCTTTACATAGTCAAAAGTGTAAACAGGGAAATGGGAAAATGTCAGGCTAGAGTTCTGTTCAATGAACTAGCATAATATCAGGTAAAAATGCTCCTATTACTTAAAGAATTCAAAGCTGGAACCCAACTAGTGCTTAACTTAAATTTCTGATCCATAAAATTCTTTAAAAGTTCAAAAGACATATGAAAATGTTTTCATACAAATTGATACAGGAATTATATAATTCCTGCAGGGGAGAAGTTCACAATACAAACATACTGAATCAAATGCCAATTTCTGGGGCTATTTACGTGATCAAAGAAATCAGCCGTAATCTATTTGTCATACAGGTTTAAATGTTTACCCTCCTGGGAATAATGTGCTGAATATACAACCAAGGGCTCCAGGTTTAAAATATTTGCAGATAATGACCCTATTTTCATAACCACTTCAATGCTGTGATTTCTATTTTATCCTCTTGAGGGATGAAAGGGCTATTAGAAAACAAATCCTGTATGGTAATGCTCACTCTAATATCTATCAAACGGGTCGACAATTAAATTTTCTGCCTCATTCCTAGATCCATTTTATCTTTGTCCATAACTTCCTCTATAAAACTTTTTAATATTATTGAGGAGAGGAAAATGGGTATGGATCCCTCCTGACATCAAACAGCCATAGTTCATATCCTTAGTTTGGCTTAATGTGTAAATTATATATGTGGGTACCTTGAATTTACTCTCGATTTATCACACTAGTTCAATGTTTTCACGAAATTGTCTTTATGTCCAACTGTTGTAAATCTATATGTCTTATCTTCAAATTATGGCAGAAGTCTTGGTTAATCTAATTCTCTGCATAATCATAAAGAGATGTAAACACACTGCTGACTTTTTTAGAGGCTGGTATCTTAAATTGAAACACTTATTAATAGGCTAACTGCTACATGCATTCATTATCACCCACTTTGAGTGTCATAATAAACTGGGTATTTAAGAGAAGAACACATAAAATTTGTATTTCATAAAACATTTAAAGTACTGATACATATTTTAACACCAATCTTCCTAACATACTTTCAAAGAAAACAGAAACCAAATAAAGTTAGGGAATCTGTGGCACAAGGAGAATCACTGACCCAAGTTCATATGTTTGGTAAAAAGAACCAATACCAAGAGCCTCTTTAGCAAAGACCACACATGCCTAGAATAATGTATACTAATACTGGATTTCTATATAAAGAAAAGATTTACCAAATAGCTAGTCAGTCACCTTTGGACTCACAAAACTGATGTGCATTATGACTATTTTAAATTATTTCCTAATAATTGTTAGTGGTATGGCAGTTCAAAAGTTCGCACTGGCTGTCTTTAAACTCTGCAGCATTAATGACCAGCAGTTTACCCTTATTCATTTATTTTTAAAAATAAGATTAACATCTATCTATCCATCCATCCATGCATTTGTTTATTTTTGCACTCCTAGGCTGGAGTGCAGTAGTGCGATCATGGCTCACTGCAGCCTTGACGTCCTGGACTCAAATGATGCCCCAGCCTCAGCCTCCCTAGTAGCTGGAACTACAGGCACATGCCACCACACCTGGCTGATTTTTTATTTTTGTACAGATAGGGTCTTGCCGTGTTGCCCAGGCTGATTATTCATATCTTTTTAAAGGTTTGCACACATTAGGGTTTTCAAACACAAATATTAACAGTAAGGATGGCTTACACTCAGAAATGTCAACATTACGAAACAACATTTTATAACAAGCCAATTGGATCACACATTTCCTGAAGGAAGGGGCTTTTGTCTTAAACTGCTAGTATTCTTCACAGAGCCTGGCACATAACATCGAGTACACAAATATTTGACTGGCAGAAGGGAGGGAATGGGGAGAATAACATAACAGGGTCAGCAAAAGCTGAAAAATGGAATTTGCCACAATATATTGTCTTGGAGGATAGGCTGGGCAAGTGGGTTATTCATTTGTTCAAACCATCCTCAGATTTATTTTCATGGTGATGGTCCAAATGAAGTAAATTAAAAATAGACCACATTACCATCAATATGCTATTCTAGCATATTATAATTCAGTAAAATAGTGGTATTTTTCACTTTATATAACATTCACTGTGATCATGCAGTTAGGATTATACATCTTCTAGAATTT
>NW_012120788.1:111592-176922 GCF_000951035.1 Colobus angolensis palliatus | reverse complement strand
ATGTTTTCTAATTCTAATAACTATTAGAAGCTAAAAGTTCCCATACAATTTGAATTTTTGTGTTTGATTATCCTTTCCTTAAGAATATGTAAAGATCAGATCTCCTGTTTTAGGATCATGTAAAGACATAAGAAAACTGCAGCTTTGAAATTTATATGGGTCAGTAACCATGCACACAAAGAGAAAAAACTGAAGACCGTGCTCTTCAGTTTCAGTAACATATCTGCACCTATTTTCAAGATCAGATTAGCTTCTCAATAAAAGTAAGGAAAACGATGACTCATCGTCAGCCATGCATGCTATAAGGAGACAGCCTCTACTCTTCCATAGCTCAGTTTTTCCAAACTTACTGTTTTCCTGCACCCTGGCCACGAAGCCTGTGAGAGGTATCTGTGGAGTCAACTGAGGCATAGGGGGAGGGGGTGGAGCAATAGAAACTGGTAGCAACAACACAGTATGGGGGAAGTAAAACAGATAAAGGAAAGAAAAGGAAACAAACAAAAAGCAGAAGTCAGTTACAAGGACCACAAACATAAGTATGCAAAGAACAGTTTGCAAATGAAACAAAACAAAACAAAAAACAAAACAAAAACCTGCAGAACCTTCGAGTACATTTCCCACAAGCAAACCTAAAGGCCAAGTTATGCTTAGCCAATTAATTAATTTTATAAAAGAACAAATATACTTAATTTAATCCTAATGTTATATTGTTTGGGAAAGATTTAAATTTACCATCACATTCACTTTATTTAGTAAAATAAAATTTTCAAATTATAAGGAAAGACTTCTAAAATAGGTAACAATGAAACACCTACATAGGTTTCCAGAATATTGTGTCTTTGCCATAACTATAACAGGTTTGTCTAGCTTTAAGGTAATGTTGTAAATTGGGACCCAAATAAATAAAACAAATATATAATAGCTGTTTATTTCATATATCAATAAAACTATTAATCACAGGTTTCCTTTAAAGACAGTTCTTATTATATATCTAAATTCACACACAGCTCTCCAGGAAAAACTCTTGTTTGTAAAACAAGGTTGTGATTTTTTTAAGTTGGCAATTTTACTTTTAAAAATATCAGTCCTAAATTTACAAGGGAATATATCATGTTAATCATCCAGTTTCATGGGGTATCTCAAAAGTGACTTTTTTATCACTGTTCTGAAAAAGGAAACCTGATCTCCAATAAGTTAAAATATGTAATTCTTTGCATTAATTTTTAACAACTCATTGGATAGCTTGAAACACATTCACATGTATTTGTGGAGATGACATAATTGACAGGAAATACCAAATACTCATGTATTAAAAAGTATAACATACACTAGAAGTAAACATTCATATGCGTGTGACTTTGTCTCACTTTAACAAGTCAGTAATTGCCAAAGATTGCTTAGAAAAAGTCAGTAGGACTCGATAGCAAAATTTAGTCTGTTGGTAGTCACCAAGAAGTAACACTAAATTGATAGAGAGAAACAATTTATTGGTTACCAAGGATTAATCAAAAGGTTGTTTCAATTAATCTAACGTGCAAATTCTGTTGGTAAGCATAAAAATTTGAAAGAAGCTCAGTGTTCAAAGAAGTAACAAAGCAATTATGTGCATTAATATTCATTGTATAGCTAAAAATAACATTCAATTCACTATGAAACCAATCCTATTTCATTCTAATATGCTAGAGAAGGCTCTTAAATAAAAGGTTAGAGGTTTTGACTTAAAAACAGAAAACTCTCACAAAGCTAAAAAAGTGTTTAGAAACAACTCTTAGTAACTAGCCATGCTGGTTAGTATGTAATGAAAAAGAAAAGCTATGCTGTGAAGATACTAATCATTACTACATTTAGACAAAAGGGAAAATGTGCACATCAAAACACTAAAAACATTCACATACTACTACTAGTAGTACAACACCAACAGTAACTCAGATTGAAGGACAATTAATTTGACAAAACATAATCATTTATTTAAAATTTTAGGCCAAATTTGCTTTCCAATATTCAAAAGAACGTGGTCATTAATTAAAGTATCCTGTTTGAAAATAATCCATGCAAGCATTGCTAAAACAAAACTATAAAACTATGTATTATATAAAAGAGTCACCAAAAATCCTATTTGCAGAGTAAATTAAATGTCTAAAGTGGGGAAAAGGAAAATGATAAACAAAAAGATGGGATCTAAAAATTCAGAATATGAAAAAAATAAAGTTGACAAAACAAGTGAAGTGAATTATTAGATAATCTAGAATATTTAGACAGACACTGGCTACCTTTTGATAGCAAATCTTAGGTAAAATCCTATTTAGTGAAGTTTAACACTTCTCAGTAGCTTTAATATTTTAGTCTGGATAAAAGCTATATAAATTTTGGGATTACTCGTGAATTTTGATATTTCTGCTAAAGTGGTTTTCAATTCTTAGGAACTTTTGCTATAACGTAATTTATCTTTAAATTTTAAACAAAAAACTAATGAGAACTTTCGGCTGGGCACAGTGGCTCACGCCTGTAATCCCAGCGTTCTGGGAGGCTGAGGTGGGTGGATCACCTGAGGTCAGGAGCTCGAGACCAGCCTGTCCAACATGGTGAAATGCTGTCCCTACTAAAAATACAAAAATTAGCTAGGTATAGTGGCGGGCGCCTGTAATCCCAGCTACTCAGGTGGCTGAGGCAGGAGAATCGCTTGAACCTGGGAGGCGGAGGTTTCAGTGAGCTGAGATTGCATCACTGCACTCCAGCCTGGGTGACAACAGTGAAACCCTGTCTCAAAAAAACGCTTTCCCCTAGCTCTGCTTTAAGACACATATACAGGTCATTCATTATAAATACAAAGAGCTTAAAGCAACCTCCTATGTAAATATGGAGAATTCACTGAGTATTAAGTGTTGTTACATAAACTAAAATAACATGTAGCTCTAGAAAGAGCCACAAAAGCCATATAGGAAAGCTTGTCTCAGTCTATGCCCGGTAGGCACAACTGTAAGCTAAAAGCAGTGGACAACAGTTTCATTTCTGATTTTGTTTTCTTTTTTGCATTGAACATCTTAATATGGAAAGTGATATTAATGACTACCCTACACTATTCTAACTTCCTAACATTATATGCTAAAACTATTTTCTTCTCTTATCAGCTTTTAAACACTGATTGCAATTAGTGTTGAGATGTGCAATTTGAGGTAAACAGAAGGAAATCAGAAGAAATTCCCACCATTAGAATTATTCAAAGACAGAGTAATTAAGCAGGCATCACAGTTTTAAATAGTTTTGAACTCATTTCTGAATAGGTTAATGACCTTAAAAGTGATAGCCAGCAATTTCATTATATTAATTTAAAGGAAAACTTTGACAATGGTTGTGTCTTTAATTTTATCATTACTACGCTGTCTCGAACATGCCAATAAATTCAGTTTATTTCTGCAATGTTTTTGTTCTCTAGTTTTACTTATGTAATAAAATAGCATATTAAAGTTAAATTTTAGTATACTCAATATAGACATATCTTGATAAATTTAGTTAAATATACTTGATAAGTCTAAATTTTGGAAGAGAAAGTGGTAAGCGATTACTCTTAAAATGATATGATTCAAGGACAAAATCCTAAAACAAAAATAAACATGAAACAGCATGGTTTTCAATTGTTGTCTATCACTGGCAAGAATAACAGTTTCAAATAATTTCCTTCAAAAGGAGCTCCACTGTTGCTGTATGCCTGCAAAGCACAAGCTTACTTGAATTTTGAGAATAAAGTGGACCTCCATTAACATGAGGCTGAGCAGAAAATTGAGCAGTCACAGAGGGAGTTCGTCTGTATCCACCAGAAGATGTCGAAGAAGTAGTGGAGTTGTGTCGAGATATCTGCCTGGTCATTGTGCCATACTGGGAACCAGGAGCTGAGCCCGGGGCTGCTGAAAAGCATTAGTCAAAGGCAACCAACAAAGAGACTTGAGCATTGTAATCACCTTGGATGGCGGAACAAAGCAGGAGGGGCCTCAGTAAGAAATCTTTATTACTTTTTCAAGACCAAGGCACAAAATAAAGACAAAAGTAAAGATAAAAATCAAGTAACTATATCTCCAAAGTCAAAAACAGAGAGAAAAAAAACAGCTGCATGGAAAGCTGTAAAAGTAAATAAGTAATATTCCCAAGCTTTTAAAAAACATAATCCCAAATGATACTTTGCTAATATTATATATAATTTTTTTGTACATTTTCAAATATATAGCTTTTATATGTAAACTGTCTTTCCAATAAAATAAGTACCAAAAGACAGTGTGAGGTAGAAAGCATCAGTCTTTAGATGTAAGTAGATTCATGTTTGGTTTACAAACTTCTTCCTTTCCACTGACAAAACTTTCAGAATTTTGATTCACATTATAAGACTCTATCTGGCCAAATCCAAGTTAAACAATACATTCTTATTTACTAGTATTTTTGAGTTTTTATTGAATTAGCAGTTATTAGTATCAATACATATTAAGTAAAATCATTTTTTAAGAAAAGTACCATTTCTAGTTTCAAAGCACTTTCATGTAATGTCAGATTTGTTGTAGATCTCCAAATTTTTAAGATTAACATACATTTTCCCTATTACATTTTTATAACTGACAAAAGCAGAACATTTTTTGACTCTACAAAATAAGGCATTTTAAGGGAGTTTTGTTTAGAAAATCTATTCTCTTTCTCCATGCCTGGAGAGCTTCTTTTCCATAGTACATCCAAAGCATCTGCTTTTTAAAAAAAAAATTAGCATGCTCATATATATATTTTCATCAGTTAATATTGAAACTGATGAAAATATTAATACTTAACATTGTATTAAGTGTCATCTTTCCCAACATTTCAAAAGTTTCATATTTAAAACGTTAATAGAGTTCAAAGCCTCTAAAGTTAACTATACTTTCCAAGGTTAACGTCGGGATTATTATTCTTTTCCTTGCCCCATATAAACAACAAACAATGACAGAGTGAGTAAAAAGCCAGCGTCCTAGTTTATCTTCATTCAGTTATTTAATCATTCTTAGAGGTCACACAAGGTATTAGATAAAACCATACAGCAGAGGTTGTTCATTAAGACAACTGCTGATCTAACATTTTGGAACTCCCAAGTTATAGGCAGTCACTAATTATTTGAATCATCCACATGCTCATTTTCTAAATAGAAAACAGTTTAAAAATAATTGTCTATTCAAAAGCCTTAGTGAATAAGTAATTTTGGACAGCTAGGTTTTTCCAGAGAGCCAAGAAATAAGCATTTAAGGGCCAGGTGTGGTAGCTTATGCCTGTAATCCCAGCACTTTGGGAGGCCGAGGCAGGCGGATCACCTGAGGTTAGGAGTTTGAGATCAGCCTGGCCAACATGGCGAAACCCGTGTCTACTAAAAATACAATTAGCCAGGCATGGAGGCACACACCTGTAATCCCAGCTACTCAGGAGGCTGAGACAGGAGAATCACTTGAACCCGGGAGATGGAGGTTTCAGTGAGCCAAGATTGCACCACTGTACTCCAGCCTGAGTGACAGAGCAAGCCTCCGTCTCAAAAAAAAAAAAAAAAAGAAAACAAGAGTAAGTCTTTAACTGTTTTTGTTTTTAGTTTTTTATTTTGGGTAAAGAGTCTGACTCTGTCGCCCAGGCTGGAGTAGAGTGGTGGGATCACAGTTCACTGCAGCCTCAACCTCCTAGAGTCAAGCAATCCTCCTACCTCAGCCTCCTGAGTAGCTGGGGATACAGGAGAGCGCCACCAAACCCAGCTAATTTTTTATGTTTTGTAGAGACAGAGTCTCACTATGTTGCCCAGGGTGGTCTTGTCCTGGGCTCAAGCAATCCTCCCACCTTGGCCTCCCAAAATGCTGGATTACAGGTGTGAGCCACCACTCCCAGCCAACTATTTTTAATAGAAATCTCTGTAAAAGGATTTTACATTTCTCTGGCTTGTATAAAAAAGTGTATCGAATCCGAGTTATTTTTGTTGGTGATTCAAGAACAAAAGCCAATCATTTAGCAATTCTGAGCCTATTTTAGAATTTAACATTTTATCATAAAATAAATAATGCCAAACGGTGTGTGACTTATATGCATCATTATGTGTTATACATGTGAATTATACACATACATGTGTGTATAAAAAAATCTAAATAATATATACAGCTCAAGAAATCGAATATTAACAAGATCACTGAGGCTTCCTGTGTGCTCCTCTCCTGGATTCCGACCCCCACAAGGTGTATGTTAAACATTCTCTTTCTTTTGTAAATAGTTTTTACCATATATATATATATATATATATATACACACACATACACATATATAACCTTAAGCAATACACACAGTTTTTACAAATTTATAAACTTTTGTAATGGAATGAATCTATACATATTGTTGAACTGCTCTTTTTCTTGATAATATTTTCAAAAATTCATCCATGTGACTATGTATATCATTCATTTTTGCTATTTTATTTGTATGTAAATATATCATAATTTATTTATCCATTCTACCACTATTAGACATTTTGGTTTTATTGAGATTTGTGCTATCGATACTACCACTATAAACATTCCTAAATATAATTCCTGAATCTCTAGGACAGTGGTTCTCAAACTTCATCATTGATCAGTATTTCTTCTTAAGGCCTTGTGTTTTGTTTAAGATGGGGTCTCATTCTATCACCCAGGCTACAGCGCAGTGGCACAATCTCAGCTCTCTGCAACCTCCACCTTCCAGGCTCAAGCCATCCTCCCACCTCAGCCTACCGAGTAGCTGGGGCTACAGGCATGCACCACCATGCCCGGCTACATTTTTTGTATTTTTTGCAGAGATGAGGTCTTGCTATGTTGCCCAGGCTGGTCTCGAACTCCTGGATCAAGCAATCCGCCTGCCTCAGCCTCCCAAGGTGCTAGGATTACACGCGTGAGCCACTGTGCCCAGCCTGACAGCTTGTTATAATACAGACTGCTGGCCCCATCCTCAGTTTCCAGACTGAAGTAGGTCTAGAAGGGACCTGTGAATTTGTATTTCTAACTAGTTCTCAGATACTGATTGTCTGGGGATGACACTCTGAAAACCACTGCTCTAGGACAGCAGTTTTCACACTTTTTGGTCTTAGGGTCCACTCTTAGACAACCCCAAAAGCCTTCTGTTGACATGGGTTATAGCTGTAGATAATTACATTAGATACTAAAACTGATATATCTTTAAAACATATGAATACACAAGTACACATTTCATTAGGAGTCAAAGCAATGACTTTATCATACTTCACGCAGCTTCTAGAAAATTCCACCATATAGTTATAACAGAATGAGAATGAAAAGGACAAATAATGAATAGAGAGCTCTGACCTCAAAAACTCCATGAAAGGATCTTGGTAATCCTCAGGGGTCCCTTAACCATATTTTGAGAACTAGTATTCTAGGGTAAATACGTAGAAATGAAATTGATAAATCTAGGGTAGGTACATGTTCAACTTGACTAGGTAACAACAAATTACTTTCTGAAGTGAGTGTACACATTAATAAACTCCCACCAGCAATTTGCTTTCCTCACCAACACTGGGACCAGCAAACTTCTACCTTTTAACCTGTCTGCTGGATATAAAATAGTATTTCACTGTGGTTTTAATTTTAATTCTCCTGATTATTAATTGGGTTGAGGCCATTTTTTTCTCACAGATTTTCTACTAACAATTTCTATTCTTAGGGTCTTCATTTTATTACCTCCTTTCTCTCTTTTCCTTGGTATGTGCAAATGTTTTGAAAAGATATGCTGTTAGACAGCTTTATTTCACCTAACCTGAAACTCAGCTCTCATTATTTGAACACCTCATTATCCATTTCTACCCAGATTACTGCGATTGTGTATTTCTAGACTCAATGGTTTTTACAATGACATTTAAAATACATTTAAAATTCCTTATATGCTCAGTTCAGTCATCCCCAACTTGTGAACAATTTAAATGCATTTTATCGAGAAAACTATTTCATGGCATCCTGAGATGTCATAAAACCTGGGCCATATCAGAGTTTTTCAAACTATGATCCACAGGAAAGCCTCAGAGTACCCCATCCCACACGTATCATTTGCCTTTCAATTTTTCTCCTCCTGTCCCCACTTTCACCCTGATCCTTTGACTGTTGTATATACCAGAGAGTTCCAAATTAAGTTTCACTTGTGCTGGGCGGGGGGATTAGACTAGAAAAATCTAAACAAACAACAAATAAAAAACACATTAAGTTGGTTATAAACCAAGCATTTCATATTATAGAAAAAGTTGTTTTATATTTGTTTACTGTGTAAGTGCAGAAGCCTTTCACCAGAAGTTAGTGATATTAGATTTAATACTTTAATCTTTGTATTATCACCTGCAACCTAATAACTATAAATGCTAGCACTCTACTAGCACAGAGGAGTTTATTATGAATTATGTAAAGTGAGTTCAATGGCTGCAATGGCTATGCAATCTCACCTATCACAGTGCTCACTGGGAGAAGTGGTGCCAGAGGTGGTGCTGGTGGAGCTCCAGAAGGAGGAGGGACAGAAATGTTTTCTAATAAAATAGTTTATAATTCAGGTCAGAGTACAAGAAAAGAAAACTCAACATTTTGAAACAGCAAGGAAGTACAATATATCGGAAATGAAAAGAAAAAAGATACCCACATATAAAGCATGCTCAAATGAGTATGAATTTTGTAGGTAAAGAGGCTACCAAATTTATACCTGCCTTAACTATCAAATATGCCTATGTTTATAAGTGGCTTTTTCTCCTTTTTCAAAAATATGCTTGAAAAGCTAAGAATTTTTTTCTAACATTTTTCATTATCATATTTTAAAAATATACATTTTTAACAATATAAAAAGTCTCCATTTCATTTACTAAAAATCAAGAGGCTAATTTAATGCCCTCCAAGGATTTTTGAAATTTTCATACTTTCTGAAAGTAAAATAACTTTCCTATCTTAATCTTATTTTACATGTATTGCATTTTATTGAAATACATATTGAATATCACAGATAAATGTAGTAAAGTCACAAAATAAGCAAACACCAGAGCAGATACTGGCCTGCAAGGCAACATTAAAACTCCTAGAAACATAATTCACCTTTATAGACACTGATTCTCCAGCTGGAGTATCATAAAATACTGGTTTGCTCTTGAAATAATAAATGTCATTCTTGACTAGTATGCTAGGCAAATACAGTCAGCCCTCCATATCCATGGGTTCCTCATCCCTGGATTCAATCAATAATAGATCAAAAATATTTCGGGGAAAAAAGGGGATGGCTACATCTGTACTGAACATGTGTAGACTTATTTTTCTTGTCACTATTCCCTAAACAATACAGTATAACTATTTAAGTAACACTTATATTGTGTTAGGTATTATAAGTAATCTAGGGATGATTTAAACAATATGAGAGGATGTGTGTAGGTTATATGCAAATACTACACCAGTTTATAGAAAGGACTTGAGCATCCATGCATTTTGGTATCCGCAGGGGACCTTGGAACCAATCCCCTATGGACACTGAGGAATGAATGCATTTCTAAAGCAAAATGGCTAACAAAAAGTTGTTTAACAAAACTACTTAATATACAGTATATATAAGAAACAGCTGGCGAAATCCTATAGACTTTGTGAAAAACAATCTAAAAACATTGTTAAATTTGTTATCAGCCTTTAATCTAGCAACAATCACAAATTTAATTAATAATTTTACTCAATGTGACTAATTTATTTCAGCCTTCCACAATAAAGCTCATAAATATTATCCTGTATTAAACACAGATTAATAAATAACACACCTGGTCCAATAGTGGGTGGCGAAGGTGTAGGCACAGCAATGGGAATGCCAATACTACTGCTACCACTGTTTTCTCGACTTCCACTTCCTCCACTACTTCCACTGAAAAGAAAAAAAAATTGTGAAAAACCAATTCTAGAGACATATTAAAAAAAAACTGTAATCACCCAAGGCCACTGAATACTCCTTTTATGTCATAGAGTCATCCCTCAGTATCCTTGGAGGATTGGTTTCAAGAACCCCCTTGGATACCAAAACCCATGGATGTTCAAGTCCTGCAGTTGGCCCTACAGAACCAGCGGATATGAAAAGTCGGTCTTCCGTATCCACAGGTTCTGCATCCCATGAATACTGTATTTTCAACCTGAGACGGGCTGACTCTGGGAACGCAGAACCTGAGGAAGGAAGGGAGGGAGGGAGAGAGAAAGCGGGGAAGGGAAGGAGGGAGGGAGGAAAGGAAGGAGAGACGGAGGGAGAGAGGGGAGAGGGAGGGAGGAAGGGAATGGGAGGGGGTGTGTGTGTGTGTGTGTGTGTGTAACAAGAATTTTTTTTAACTATTCATCACAAACGTTAATCCTAATATTTCAAATGGTTTCCTCTACTTCTCAACCTATCTGGAACCAATACAATGATAACACAGTACTTAAAACCATCTCTGCTGAAATATTTATCACCAACAAAATCTTGCAGTACAATGAGTCAACAAGTATTTATTCAAAACCTGCTATGAAGAGCAGTGAGCAATGCAGTCATGAACCACACCGTCTGAAGCTCATAATGGGAAAACTGACATGAAAAGGTAATGTAACAGATACAACAAAAGAGAAAGTACAAATAATGTGGAAGTAAATTAAAAGGGTAATCCATCCTAGTCTAAAATTAATATGAAAACTTCCTCTCATCTCAAAGAAAGGTGATAACACAGACATTTTCTGGAAAATAAGCATAATGACAAAGAAAGATAACAGTGAAATTTCAGTGTGGTCATTCTAGAATAGTTGCTACTGATAAACTCTAACCAACTCCTCACTACTATTCTACTTCCTGTGGATGTACTGTCCTGTTAGCTCTAGGACGTGGCTCTCTCTAGTTGTTTCTAGTAAGGTATGGCACAAGCCTTACTTCTTGTAAGGTATGGCACAAACAACTAGATCTTGTGCCATCTAGTTGTTTATAGTAATGTGTGTACATGTGTAAAAACATATATTTGTGCACACGTATCCTTACGCTCCCTATTATGTTTTAAAATCTACATGATTTCCTCAATGAGCCCAGAAATTTAAAGGGCAAAGATTTGCAATGCCTGGATAAGATTTTTATTTTCTTCTGCAATATGATCATTCTATAATTAGATTATCAGATGCTAATGGAAGAAAAAGAAAAAAGCCATTTATATAACAGACACAGCTTAGATGTGAAGACCTCCCTAACTCCCTCAAGCCAGGTGATCAATACTTAGCTTTGTGCCATCACTGCATCACAGACATGAGTATTTATCCTCTTATTATGCTCCTCTTCAATTACTGTCTTTTTTCCAACAAGGGGTTGGCAAATTACAGCCTGTGGGCTAAAACTGGTCCATTGCCCAGTTTTTACTACCTGTGAGTTAAGAATGTTTTTTACATTTTTTAATAGTTAAAAAAATCAAAAGAGGAATAATATTTTGTAACACATTAAAATTATATGAAATTAGAATGTCAGTGCTATAAATAAAGTTTTACTGGAATATCGCCACATTCATTTACGTATTGTCAATGGCTGCTTTTGTGCTATAATGACAGATCTGAGTAATTGCAACAGAAACCATATGGCCCACAAATCCTAAAATATTGACAATCTGGCCCTTTATAGAAAAAGTGTGCTGATTCCTGTTCTAATAGAATGAGCTCTTGAAAAAAGAACTATGCCTTATTGGCAAATGCCTAATATCTAATGAAACAACACTTAATAACTGTTTGTTGAATATGATTAAACTATGCTTCCACTATAGAGAAAACCTATACTTTGATCCAATAGTTCAATAACAACAAAGAGAACAATTTTGTTCCTCAAAGAACTTGACTTGATACAGTATCTGCAGATATCAACTTAACAATTTGTTTATTAACAGTGGCAAGAGTAATAAATACCACTTACCTAGCATCTCACATCTTGATATACCCTATTTAGTGGAATTCCCATAAACCATTTTGATAAGTTCTCTCTCATTTACCAACCTAAGAGTGAAGGCAAAAGAGAGGCTCCCTGCCCACATTATTAAGTGAGAGAGAAAACTAAAGAATAAAACAAATTTGGTTATAAAATAAATTTATCTGGTTTTATAAAGCACTCAAAAATTGAAGTGGCTACATTTTGGAGGAAGAAGGTCGAGGCAATAACTGGGAAGGAGCTTGAGAGGCTTCTGGGTTGCTGATAATGTTCCATTTTCTGATCTGGGTGATGGTTATATGAGTGTGTGTGTCCATACTTAATAAAGTGGATACTTTTCTGAATGTTTGTTATACTCTGTAACTAAATTTTTAAAAATCCACCAGGTAATTGATTTTTAGGACATTCAAAAATAATAAATACAAGGCCGGGAGCGGTGGCTCATGCCTGTAATCCCAACACTTTGGGAGGCCGAGGTGGGCAGATCACCTGAGGTCAGGAGTTAAGAGACCAGCCTGGGCAACCTGGTGAAACCTCATCTCTACTAAAATATAAAAATTAGCCGGGCATGGTAGCGTGCCCTGTAATCCCAACTTCTCTGGAGGCTGAGGCAGGAGCACTGCTTGAGCCTGGATGGCAGAAGTTGCAGTGAGCCGAGATCGCGTCACTGCACTCCAGCCTGGGTGACAGAGCTAGACTCCATCTCCAAAAAGATAATAATAATAATAATAATATAACATATTCTAGTATACTGATTCTCTTGAAAGTCTCCCTCAGATTTAACTTCAATCTTCTTTCCTTCAATCTCTGAAAGTTTAAATCACGTTGTATAATTCCTAGGATATTTAATCTTTTCTCCAAAAGTATTTGAGTGGTTTGCCTTAAATTTTTTTAAAAGAGCATTTTAAAACATTCTTAGGGCCAGGCACGGTGGCTCACACCTGTAATCCTAGCACTCTGAAAGGCCAAAGTGGGTGGATCACCTGAGGTCGGGAGTTCGAAACCAGCCTGACCAACATGCAGAAACCCTGACTCAACTCAAAATTAGCTGGGTGTGGTGGCACAGGCCTGTAATCCCAGCTACTTGGGAGGCTAAGACAGGAGAATCGCTTGAACCTAGGAGGCAGAGGTTGCAGTGAGCCGAGATTGCACCACTGCACTCCAGCCTGGGCAACAAGAGCAAAACTCCGTCACAAAAAAAAAAAAAAAAATTCTTTAGTCTTAACCCAAAGAGTCTGATAGAGTCTGTACCTCTATCAAAAGGAGGAAACACAAACAACCCATTAATAGTACAAACAGGTGTTTTAAAATCTTAAAAAAAAAAAACAGAAGTTATAACACAAATTTACAGGAACATATATAATATTATTCCCCCAACTTTCACATTTGATATTAGCATTAGAGTGGCACTTCACCTTTACTCAGCACCTCCATAGGAGTTTGTCACCAGTCAGTTACACCCACTTTAGAGATGTTCAAATACTCAACCTAAAGGCTTACCTGTGTGTCCTTGGTCTCTGATTTAAAGATGCTGTCCTGCCTGGACTATGCTGACTTCCAAGCCTAGCAGGACTCGTCATATAGTCATTAGGAACTGTTGGGGGTTTAACAGGTTCCAGGGTTTTGTAAGGAGTATTCCGTCTAAAGAAACATAGTGGAAAAAGGAATAATGAATAAAAAATATAAAATTGTATTTTTCCCAAAAATATGTGAGTCTCCCTTTGTGACCATGTATACCAGGATTTAAAAATATACATAACAAAGTTTGTAATTTTAAAAAATATTCTTCACTGGGATATACGAATTTTGTTATTTTAACATGAAAACTAAAATTTGTTTCCTTTTCCTAAGAAAAACATAGGAAAGAGTAATTTAGGCCGGGCGCGGTGGCTCAAGCCTGTAATCCCAGCACTTTGGGAGGCCGAGACGGGCGGATCACGAGGTCAGGAGATCGAGACCATCCTGGCTAACACGGTGAAACCCCGTCTCTACTAAAAATACAAAAACTAGCCGGGCGAGGTGGCGGGCGCCTGTAGTCCCAGCTACTCGGGAGGCTGAGCCAGGAGAATGGCGTAAACCCGGGAGGCGGAGCTTGCAGTGAGCTGAGATCCGGCCACTGCACTCCAGTCCGGGCGACAGAGCGAGACTCCGCCTCAAAAAAAAAAAGAAAAAGAAAAAGAAAAACATAGGAAAGAGTAATTTAAAGTCCTAACCTTATTTCTAAAAATTATGGTTATAATTTTTTAAATGCTCAGTAATATTTTAAATGTACATCATTTAAATGTACTTTAAAATGTACATCATTCTCAGTCCAGTCACTCATAAGCCACTGTTCTCTAAACAGGAAGCTAAATTTCTTTACATAGGAAGCTGCAACTTATTCCTACCTCAGTATGGCAATAGAGACATACATTCTAATCATTAATTTCTCAATAAATGATTTTGACTTTTCTGTTTAATAACTTCATTTTTTTTTTCAGGGGCAGAAGGTTTAATTGATAAAAATGAAAACTAAGACCTTCTTAAAAGAAGACTGATTGTTGAACAACCCCTCCACCAAAAAATAAGAAATCCAATATAATATTCCCAGTGTTAAGAAAAGCAACCTTAAAGAAATGTAATGCCCTGGCAGGTATTTGCTATATTTAGTACACTGAGAATTAAGAAGGAAGAAGCCACTGTTATCTTTTCTACTTGTCCAAATGGCCTTCCCATGGAGCTACTCTAGTATAAAGAGGACTAAGAACACCAGCAGAAGCATAGTTACAAATAAAGTGCATAGTTTCCTAAAGTAAAGAGTCCCTAAGTCTCAGACACCAACAGGGGAAACAGAAGAGCTGTGGACTAAGCCACACTACACAAAAGTAGACCACTGGTCAAAGTTCTATAATATAGATACTGTAAACACATGCAAAGGCATCATTTGGAATACTCTAATCATTCCATTTAAAACAAGTCAGATTTATATTTTTTAAAAATTAGATGACAAGGCCGGGCGCGGTGGCTCAAGCCTGTAATCCCAGCACTTTGGGAGGCCGAGGCGGGTGGATCACGAGGTCAGGAGATCGAGACCATCCTGGCTAACACGGTGACACCATCTCTACTAAAAAAACACAAAAAACTAGCCGGGCGAGGTGGCGGCATCTGTAGTCCCAGCTACTCGGGAGGCTGAGGCAGGAGAATGGCGTGAACCCGGGAGGTGGAGCTTGCAGTGAGCTGAGATCCGGCCACTGCACTCCAGCCTGGGCGACAGAGCGAGACTCCGTCTCACCAAAAAAAAAAAAAAAAAAAAAAAATTAGATGACAAAAAAATAAACAATGCCATTTATACATATATAAAAACTTTCCTGGTACAGATTTTAGAGAGTATTATAAAGCCAGCAAATTCATTTGGGATTCTGTTCAGAAAAATAGGAATTAAAATAAATTTGTAAAAGGTAGTGTCACATAGAGAAGGTAGTGTGGCATGGATCTCATACACTTACTTAAGTCACAGAAACATCTTTTCCTTTAGCATATGAATTCTTTCGTAAAATGCAGTTGAATTCTTACCCCAGTGTTCCCCGGCCTGACATGGGAGGACTTGGCGGTTTCTGAGTAGGAGGATTTGTTCTCGACAGTGTGCCAGTTCTTGCAGGCTGGTTATTTCCGTGCTAAAATGTAGAAAGAAATGCTTTTATTTTTATATCAAATTGTTCTCTTTGTGTTTTAACACCATGTATTATTTTTTTTTAATATCAGAATGTGAATTAAGGATTCCCAGACAGTTTGAATAAAGACTTTGGTACTACAGTTTAAAAAGTCAAGGAACCACTTGCACTTGGTTTTCCTATTATTTTATGCCATTCATATCACATTGTAGCAAAATACATGTGAGATGACTGGATTGTTTATCTTCTTTTATTGTTAAACATGTTCACTGAGATCAGACTTATCTGCATTCAAACACTGGGTTTCCTACAACTTTTTGAAATATGTACATGAACATAAACTATAGATCTTGTCAATTTGCTCAAATACCCATCTGAAAAATCATCTTCATCCTAACAATTCAGTAACAAAGTCACATATGATGTCTGGGAAACCTCCTAATTGTAAGTCAATGAAAGCAAGGCAACTACCGAAAAATGAGCAAAGCAATAAATGTTAGCAAAATTAATGTTCCTATATAAACGTAGATGTCAATATATCTTTGATATATTAACACAGCCAAGCTAAATGTTGCTTATTTGAACTGAATTTGAGTATATTTAATCTACATAAATCCTACAGGGAAAAGCAGACAGACATAAGAAGAGTTTTCAAATTTTAGTGACTCTGCAGCCTCTATCAATACAGAGGAAATACTGTGGATCAAATGATAAGTAATGGCTCTTACCTTGGCTTTTAGCCACTTTACGTTGGCAAAAAAAGAGGGGGAAAAAGTAGACATTAATGCTAGGTAAGTTATATCTGATAGGACAGGTTTACATTTACAGTTATTCAATTCATATTAACAAGCTTTTTTCCAGCCATGTTTCAAATACTTTGTAAAGAAAAAGATATCCGTAAGTACTGGGGAAATACTTATGTGTTTCACATATTTTTCAAAAGAATTATACTCATAAGGAAACCACCACTTAATTATTCCAATCTCATGCAGGCTCAATGATTTTTTAAGTCAGTATTTTATCCTATGGAGCTAATCCAACCGAATCACAGATGATTTTAAAAATATGTTCATTTAAATACAAACACCACAACACATTAGATGTGAAGCTATTTAAACATATTGGTGCATAACACCTAACACTTTACTGGATAATGAATGTCCAAGTATGAGTATTCATTACTTCAATGGTAGTATAGTTTAAAAAGTGATAAATTGCAAATGTTAAAATTCAAAACCACACACTGCTTTCAAAAATGAAAAAAGGACCTAGTATCTCGAAGCTTAAAAAAACTCATCATGCACAGTGATAACTTAGCCAGATTCTAACAAAGAAATAAACAAACAGGGTCTGGAAAACTCTCTCATTCCTAGCTTCTGAACCCCAATCTTGAGCTGGTCAACACTAATAGGAAGTTCTAAGTACCTTTAGTACTAAGTTTTCATTTGAGCCAGTTAAGTCAAAATTCAAAGTTGAAGAAAAGTTGTTTTGATCCCAAAGACTCCTTTATTAAAGCTGACTAGCCTACACAACATGAAACAATGTGTGGAGTCCTAAAGCATCACTACTTGTACAATGCCACTAAAAAATACATATCTTCCGGTTTTAGAGTCTAATTTTTTATAGATTTGGGGGCTTCAAGTTTTTTTTAATAACATCTGACATTCTCAACAAGTAACTACCATTTTTCAGGTGGCCACAAGGCAATATCAAAGGAAAACATCCAAAGGAGAGATGTGGTATCTCTTGGATACATTCTCATTTATAGAAACTGTGCCAGAAATATGGTACACTTCAATGTTTGTTTAAAATGATATTGCTTACTTCTATCTGGAAATAACATCTGGCACCCTACCAACCATGACATTTCACACCTAAAGAATAAAATTTGAGTAACATTATTAGAATCCTTGAAGATAAAATATACTAATGAATACTTCAGCATCTGTATTATGATATATAATATACTTACATACCAATGTATATCTTATAATGTATATACATAATACACTAAATACTATCCTAAAATAACTAAGAAAATATTCTAAATATATCCACGTATCTCCCTTCATTTGTCATTTCAAGTGGATAAGAAACAAAAAAAAGCATTCAAGTATAAGTTGGTCCCAAATGGAAAGAATAAAAGAATTAGACTGGGGATGAAAATTCTACTTGAACTCTGTGCTACTATGCAACGGTGTAAGCTTTAACCTCTTATGAAGTTCAGCCTCTATTAAGTGTTATTATATATGCAGATGTGTCAATGTTGGGGAGTGTTAGTAGGAAATAACCTCTGTATCTTACATCTCAAAATACTAATATTTTTGTCAGAAATCTATAAAATTTTTCCATTTAAATATCCTCAAAACATATCCAAAATGAAACCGTTTTTTATTTCCTTAAGATCTCATTTCAGGCTAGGCACGGTGGCTCCTGCCTACAACTCCCGGCACTTTGGGAGGCCAAAGCAGGTGGACTGCTTGAGCCCAGGAGTTTGAGACCAGCCTGGGCAACACGGAGAAATCCCTTCTCTTGAAAAAATAAAAATAAAAAATTAGCCAGGCACAGTGGCGCATACCCGTAGTCCCAGCTACTTGGATGGCTGAGGAGGGAGGATCACTTGAGCCCAGAAGGTTGTGAGCTGTGCTTGAGCTACTGCACTTCAGTGAGACCCTGTCTCTTTTTTTTTTTTTTTGAGACGGAGTCTCGCTCTATCGCCCGGGCTGGAGTGCAGTGGCCGGATCTCAGCTCACTGCAAGCTCCGCCTCCCGGGTTTACGCCATTCTCCTGCCTCAGCCTCCCAAGTAGCTGGGACTACAGGCGCCCGCCACCTCGCCCGGCTAGTTTTTTGTATTTTTTAGTAGAGACGGAGTTTCACCGTGTTAGCCAGGATGGTCTCGATCTTCCGACCTCGTGATCCACCCGTCTCGGCCTCCCAAAGTGCTGGGATTACAGGCTTGAGCCACCGCGCCCAGCCGACCCTGTCTCTTTTTTAAAAAGATCTCACTTTGTTTCCTTAACATTTACCTTTATGGATGAGTAATTTCACCAATTGCCTGGAATCTGTTTGAAATTCCCTTTGATTCCTCCCTATCTTCTAAGTACATCATAGTTTTGTATGTCATAGGCACTAAATGTCTAATGTTAATTCTTTTTTTTTTTTTTTTTGAGACAGAATCTGGCTGTTCCAGGATGGAGTTCAGTGGCGCCATCTTGGCTCACTGCAACCTCCGCCTCCCAGGTTCAAGCGATTCTCATGCCTCAACCTCCCAAGTAGCTGGGATTACAAGTGTGTGCCACTACACTTGGCTAAATTTTGTATTTTTAGGAGACAGGTTGCCACGTTGGCCAGGCTGGTCTGGAACTCCTGGCCTCAAGTGATCCTCCCTCCTGAGCCTCCCGAAGTGCCAAGATTACAGGCATGAGCCACTGTGCCCAGCCAAGGCCAATTCTTTCTTTGAAATGATTCTTAACTCACTCCTCTGCTTTATAAATTTAAAAAAAAAATCATTCCTATGTAAATATTATAAAGCTTTAGTTTCTACACTGTTTAAAAAAATTAATCAGAAAGCCATTAAGCTGAGACAGCTCCCGCATTCTGGGTTCCTACTTAGGCAAACCAAAACACAACTGAGAGTAACTTAATCAGAAACCTCCAACTAACCTCTAACTAGGAACTTTAGTAATCAGAAACCACAATTAACTTCTAACCAATCAAATATTTTGCTTGTCTTGCTTCTTTGAACTTCCCCCTGCTTCATGTCTCTGTGGTCTGAAGCTGCCCGATTCATGAATCACTGTAAACTCAAACTCCAAAAAAAGTAACGTACCTAAGTTTATCTTTGAAAACCAATAAAAAAATCTAACAACTCCTAGATCACATAATCTTTTGAAGCTTAAAAACAAGCACACAAGCACACACTAATCCAGTCATCCCTTGGTATCAAGAAGGCTTGGTTCCAGGACCCCCATGAATACCAAAATCCAAGGATGCTCAAATCCGTCATATAAACGGGTGTAGTATTTGCATATAACTAACACTACCCTTCAATATACTTTACATCATCTCTAAATTACTTATAATACCTAATACAAGGTAAATGCTA
This sequence comes from Colobus angolensis palliatus, assembly GCF_000951035.1. Lineage (NCBI taxonomy): Eukaryota > Metazoa > Chordata > Mammalia > Primates > Cercopithecidae > Colobus > Colobus angolensis. The sequence goes on along the minus strand of NW_012120788.1, from coordinate 157,223 downwards.
TGTAAATAGTAATTATGTTTATTTGTATTATTTTTTATTCTTGTATTGTCCTTGTATTTTTTACTCTTTTTCTTTCTGGAATTCTTTTTATCCAAAGTTGGCTGAATCCACAGATAGAAACCTAGAGATACAAAGGGCCAACTACATGTGAAAAGTCCTTTGTAAATTATGATCCAGGCTGTTAATTATTATTAGTGTTCATCAAAATAAATGTAAATTTCTTTGCTAAGTATTCAAGCCTTCCCTATTCTAGCTTCCTCTCAAACCTTGTGCTCACTTACAAAGATCATCTTCTTTTCATTCTCCTTCATGAATATGTTCTGGTAGTTTCTCTATGCTGGGATTCTCTTATACATATCTTATTATTATTCCCAAAAATCAAACCAGATTTACTTTGGGATATTTTGCATATTTTTAAATTCCTATTAAACTAACGTACCATTTATTTCACAGCATAAAATGCATTAACACAGTAAATACTATTTAAATAAAATCCAGGTATATTTAAATACAAATACCAAAACACTAAAATTTATATCACAAAATAAGAAAATGCAATGGAATATTAATCTTGGAGTATGGCAATCGTAAGCATAAAGCCTAGTAGCTATAAGAAAAATATTAATATATTTAGATACAATTTTTAAAATTCTGTATGTATATTTTTTAAATACCAAAAAACATCAAAGTCAAAAGCCAAACAGCAATATGAGTAAATAGTTGCCAATATATGAGTGGCTACTAACTCTTCAAACAGAAAAAAAAGGACTCTGACAAGTCAGTAAGAAAAAAAACTTCTAAACAGAAAAGTGGGCAAAAGATACAAAAATAATTTGAAAGCTGTAAGCAATGTCTCACTATCCTCAAAACACTAATTTTAAAATAAACTTAAACTTTTCCTTCTAATCATTTTGGCCTGGCAAATGTTCATTAACTACTACCAAAATTTCTACCTTCACACATCTCTACAACGCTCTGGAAATATTTAAGCCAACAATGATCCTTTAGAGAGAACACAAAACTAAGAAAACAAAGCAGCATTAAGACTACTCGGGAGAAGCAATTGTGTGTACGTGTGTATTTTTCAGTCACAGAAACAAACTATAGACAAATATGCCAAATAATCAGCTTCTAAAATATATTCTTCTTACAGACCATGCACCTTCATCCCTCGCCAAAAACATATTTTAAAATAGCCTGCATAACAATGTGAATGTACTTAATGTCACAGAACTATACACCTAAAAAGAGTTAAATGGTCATTTTATGTTATGTATATCTTACTGCAATAAAAAAATCTAAAAACAAAAACAAAGCCCCCCACCCTTGTGTCTAATGTATCCATATTATGGCTAGAAAGCAGATTTCCAAAATTCACAGTCCTATACTTTCAGCATATATTATGCTGTTTATATCTCCCACTTACACATATACGATGAAATAGTTAAATTTTCTCATCCAAAACTTCCTTGTAAAATTTGGATTCATTTTATACTCAGCTAAGTGCTATGTCTTGAACTGTTAAATACAACTACTAGTTGAGGGATAAGGTAACAGAAGATATTCACTACTATAATGACAGAAAAAAATTTTTAATGAATGTGTACTGCTTTGGTAGGAATAATCAAGGTGAGGCAAAATGGGGAGAAGTGGGTGTGAGTGTGAGTGTGTGTGCGTGCATGTGTGCACGTATACAGGTATATATGTATACATACATGCATGCACGAACATATTGTTTTTCTTTAAATCTCAAGGTGGGTAGTAACACAACAGACATTTTCCCCAGATTCTCAAAGCTCCAACCCCAGAGATCAGTCTAGTTTAAAGCACCTTGAATTAAAACTGAATTTCAGTTCTTATACAAGCCTAGCCACATCTCTGAATAAAAATACAAGAAATAAACAAGCAGTCTCCTCTGCATTTGCAATGTGTTCCAATTTTATATAAATTTACAGACATAAAAAGTGAAGAGGAGATTCCAATACTCTCAGAGAGGAATAGAATAAAGGTCAATGCTTTCAGCTATACTCCTCTCTCAACCAGGAACCCCAAAAAATCCAGAATGTAACAGATCTAGCAACAGCACCAGTCAGATCAATCAGCTAGGACAAGCTTCAAGATTCTAGCTGACTCCTTAACCACTTAAAAAAATTCTGAAGACCAGAATCCAAATCAAACAGTCCTCTTAGAAAGGAACTACCAAATTTCAAAGGAATAGTTTATCCTGAGCAGAGACAGTGAAAGAATTTAGGTCATTCCAAATGCTTGCAAAATGACCCATAAATACCAAAAAGCTGACACACTACAGGTATCCTTCAAGATCAGCTAATTTTCCATGCTTAGAAATGAACACAGGCAACATATCATCTCTCTCCTGAAAATCTGTGGGTTTTTTTTTTTTGCGGGGAGAAGGGTGGGGGGTTAAGACAAAATTACATACAATTTTCATTTTTTAATAAGTTGCTGGCATTACATACACACACAGGTATACAAATATATATACATATTTAGAAATGAAACGATAAAAGTATTTATAAATTATTTTCTAAAGTAATTTTGAAAAGCATGTAGATTTTTATTTTTAAATATTCAGTAGAGAAAGAAAGACATGGAATTCACAACACAAATGGATATTTGTCTAGGATTTATGGTTTAATAACCATTTCAAATTTTAATATCATTTTTAGTATAGCCTATTCCACTGATGAAATTACATCCCAACCTTAGTAAAAATGCATATTAAAAATTGTATAAAAATTATAATGCTAGTTGCTAAAAAGAATCTATTAATTACAATTATCTTTATCACAATATTTCCTATCCAAAATATTTACGGATATGCAAATTAGTTTGTTAATGTAATATAAAATGCTTACCTTGACACCATGGCCCACATCATCCAGAACTGTGTAATCGATGGGTTTCCGAATATACCTTACAGGGCGCTCCATATTCGCAGGTGCTATTATTTTGTGAGTTCTTGACGTATTCTTATTTGTTGTCAAAATACCAATCTCTCTTCGAGCCACTTTCTCTTTATGAATATCCACAGTCTATATTTTAAATTTGAACAAAACAAGAAAATATTATTTGGCATAATATATTTGCTATCCATATACATTGGACCATATTTAGGATGGACCACAGGACTGTACACCACATGTGTACTTTCCAGTGAACACTATTAAATTATACTAGGCTAAAGGAAGAGAATGTTTAGTGGTGGTTTAAAGCACCAATTAATGTAATGGATTTGATTCTAAAACAATTCTCTGGAAAGCAGTTTTTTTTCCTAACAATTTGGTATGTGGGCCGGGCATGGTAGCTCATGCCTGCAATATCAGCACTTTAGGCCAAAGCAGGTGGATTGCTTGAGTTCAGGAGTTCAAGACCAGTCTGGGCAACATGGCAAAACCCTGTCTCTACAAAATGTACAAAACAGCCAGGCATGGTGGCATGCACCTGTGGTCCCAGCTACTGGGGACGTGAAGTGAGAGGATCGCTTCAACCTGGGAGGTCAAGGCTGCAGTGAGCTGTGATTGTGCCACTGCACTCCAGCCTGGGCAACAGAGGGAGACCCTGTCTCAAAAAAAGAGAGATTTGGTATGTGTAGAACAGAAAAGTTGTCCTGGTATGAGTAGCTGACACTTTATTTATTCAGTGTGATGCAGAACCTCCCCGATACACACCCCCAAAAAAGTAATCACAACACAATGAAGCAAGTGCTATAATGACACATGCACAGTTCATTCAAAATTACTATAAAGGTGCTGAGAACAAGACAACTAACTAGGTTGAAAAGGGTTCATTTAAAGGCTTTATAGAGTACATAGGTTTCAAAGGATAAACAGGAGTCAAGAAGTGGATATGAAAAATTTTAAAGGCAGAGAGAATAACATCCTGCAGACAAAGGTTTAAGAGAGAAAAATGGTAAGAGCAGATATACACTGTCAGCAAGCAGCCTAGACACCTGTTTGGCACAGCCTACCTAGGACTGGCCTACAAGGTTTTTTAAAAATATTTTTTTAATTTAGTTGCCAACTTAAAACTGGACAGTAGCCAGCACATGAGAAATAATTATACAACTGCTCAATAACTTAAAATCTGGCTTAATAAGGAAGTGACGACAAATTTAAATTGAGTGACATGATCACCTCTGCATTTTAAGAAGATCCCACTAGCAGAGGTATTGAAGATAGAAAGAACAAGACTACAGAGAGTAAAACCAACTAAGGGGCAATTATGGTAGTCTAGGTGGGATGAGGCCAGGATAGGAACTGAAGCAGGAAAAAGGGGAAAAAAAAAAAGAAAAGGTACTCCCAGGGAAAAGAACAGTTCAATGTTATGCTTGAACCAAATCTGTCACAATTCTGTCGTATTTTATCAGAACTTTTTAATTGAGAAAGAACTTCTAATCAAAAATGCTATCCTAATTCCAAACCAAGATAGACAGAGACACCTCTCCATGAGTATCTATCATTTCTGTACATCTTGTGAGAAGATGCACTAACTCCCTTTGTTCTGGATGTTTATAGAGTAAACAGCCTTAGAAAATACAGCATCTCCTTAGAAAGCAAAGGCAGAATTGTTTACTGTCCAATATAATAAAGCTAACGTAACCCTCCAGGAGAAAGGTTTTTTGCCCATTATAAAAGATGTGGTCCCCTAAATTGGGAGTACTTTTTCTCTAATGCACGCAACTGTGTATGCAAAGGCATCACTTGGCTCTTTGCAGTATCCTGTGGAAACTGGGGCTGTTTTCTAGCACAAATGCTGACACTCTGGCTACTACTATTGCCATGAGTAATGATGTCCTTTGTCTCTGATCCAGGAGTCTCATGTCTTCCAACAGAATCCATGAAATTGTGGTAGGCTAACTCATCAGTTAACAAGGATAAATCTCGGGACCGTCACAATTTTCGATTGTTCTGGCAATGAAAATAGAATGCTGATGGGGACAAAGCTTTCTAGAAATGGAAGGAAAGACCAGTTAGCAGAAATTGAGAAAAGTCCACGAGAATCATTAATGAACATGTTGTCCATATTGTATGGTCAACCAGGCAATGAATGATCCTCCACTTTACTGCCTGTTAATGAGGCTGAAATGAAGTTTCAGGATAAGTACCAGGAAGTAGACAGATTCAAAGACAACAGCCTGAATGATGCCCTGGTTATTGTCAACACTCCTGCAGATGGGAGGACTTCCTTATCAAGCTGACAGTCAGCCTCAGCAGGTATGCCTCGTGAAATCTTCCAGACTAAGATTTGTCGGGAAGGGGGAGACGGGGGGCACATAAGGTTCTGTTTCCTTTGGACAACAGTTACAGAGACATGCATCTACACTGAGTTTGAAAGTAAGAAAATTTGCAACCATTGTTGGCAGAGCCAAACAAATCTTTAGAACTTTGGCTAGTTTGCTTGGAAGATGAGCAGCATGTAATTACATTGTTGAGGCATGTAATGCTTGTTAAAGAAGAATGGCATTTTGCTGGCTAGATCTTAGTGCTCAGCGACTACTGCAGTCTACCTTGTCAACATTCAATCCTTTCAAGATGACTACGAAGGGCCTCAGCATTTTCTGGTGGTATAACCTGTCCACTACAAGGAACCTTTGACACTCTTGGGGAAATTTCCCTAAGACAAACTCCCTTGGACACCAACCAGTCTACAGACTCCTACTGTACTAGATAGGGTTTAAAAAGAGGATCAAGGTGATTCACTGGAGAATCAGAAACTAGCTCAGAGAATCTAGATAATTCTTGCTGTCAGTCCTGCAGCCTTAGAAAACTCCAGTAGCCCTAGTATTGAAATCAAGTAAGAATTTAAGAGATCTTATCTTGACATTATCTTAACAATGGAGCAGCAAAGAGCCTACATTAAGGTAAACTTCTAAAAAATGATGCCATTGTGCAGTTCAAGCCCGTCAGCCAAAGGGTACAAAACCCATTTCCCCCACCAGAAAGCAACAAAGCTGTAGCTGTTCGATCAAGGTGTTCCCAAACAGAAATGGATACCGTCCATAATGATGACCTTTTTTGTGTGTGTAAGACAACATCTTGCTCTGTCACCCAGGCTGGAGTGCAGTGGAACAATCACGGCTCACTGCAATCTTCAAATTCTTGCACTCAAGCAATCCTCTGACCTTAGCCTCCTGAGCAGCTGGGACAACAGGTGCATCCCACCATGCCAGGCTAATTTCTTTAATATAATTTTTAGCAGAGACAAGGTCTCACAATGTTGTCCAGGCTGGTCTCAAACTCCTGGGCTCAAGTAATAATGATCTTGCACAGAATACAGGGTTTTGGTTGGACCAAAATTACTGCAGGTTTATTTGACTGATTAGTACACAGCTATAGTACCACTCAAAACTGAGAGTAAATGTCTCGTGTTCACTGGTGCAAAGCTACTCTCTGCCAGCCTCCCTCATCCCTCAACCTCAGCTGCTTTACAAAGAAAGATGATTAGGAGTGGGGCCAAGTTCTCCAAGTTCCTCAAGGAGACTGAAGATCACACACATCTGGGTAGGCTACATAACTTTGGGGAGAGCACAGATTCAACATTTTACGGTTCTGTTGGATACAGGAGCCCAAGGCACCTTCATACCCATCCTGTGGAAGAATAAGTTACCAGCTTCCAATACTGAAGTCTGGGTAGGGTTCAAAGTAGGGAAGGGATGCTACTGTGACCTTTTGGGTGGGGCTCTTTGGACCATTCACTGTACTACTATTTGTGGCTTCCACTGCTGAGTGTATAGTGGTATTGATATTTTACATGCTGAACTGTGAGTGCTCATAAGCTCCAGGGAGATCATGCTCACTGTCAAGAGCCCACGTAGAAAGGCATTAGTAAGTCTGGGGTCCCACATTCCTTATGACCTGTTTGAGTACAAGTCTGAGCATAGATGACTTTTCTGAGTAGACCCTCTGGCAAGAGGAACAACCTCTTCTGAAGGTAACTCGTGGGTTTGGATTCAATGCCTCCCTGACATAGCTACTAGGTATGCCTCTTTTGAAAAGAGAACGAGTCAACCCAAATGCAATGACTAACAAAGTGGGAAAGGCCCAACAAGCCTCTCTCATCACATGAACTGATAATATTCAAGAATGCAGCCAGTATGGCCCCTAGGGCATCTCAGCTTTACATGAAAAAGTAGCAGCTTCTCCCTTTGAGAACATCTGATCTTGCATTCTGCCACCTAAACCAAATCTGCTAGCTCAGTGAGGCCCTTGATTCACAAAGGTTCCATAAATGCCTGGGCCTGTTTCACTGATTATTCAACTAAGCTGAGACCCTGTGTGCCTAGTGGGCTGTAAACTCCAGTGCCCATAATACAGAACTGAAAATGGGTGTGGTTGCTTTGTTCCACCAGCAAAACTCAAGGACATTCTCACAGATCTGGCCAATATTCCCCTTGAAAACCTTGTTATATTTTTACTGACTATCAGGCTATTACCAACAGCCTAGCTATTTAGTCAGCCACTAGGAAAACTGCAGAATGACATATTAAAGACCGTCTATAAACCATGGAGATCAAGTGTAGTTGCTGATCAAACCATCTGGGTCACTAATACAGATGTTTATGGTAAGAGTCCATTGTCTGATGAGACCAATTATAATCAAGCTACTGATCAAACTGCACTGTTAAGGCTGCTACCACTGCTGCTGGATCCATCATCATACAAGACACAGCAACACATCTATCATCATAGAGTGGATACAAAGTAAAAGACTCTACGTTCTTGATGCAGAGGCTGCCACCTCATCCCAGACTTGTGAATCCTGGAAAAGGACTCATTTGTCTCATGGTGAGAGGAACCACATCACATGCTAATGGCAGATTGGTTGCATCAGACCTCTGACAACCTTTTTCAGGTTATCAGTGGTGTCTCACTGTTGATGACACTTTTCCAGGGTCTGGTACTGCTATTTCAGTTCAATCAGCTGACTCCAGCCATACTATTGTGGTCCTTGATACTAATCTGTGTCCTATTTTTACTTTCCACATCATTTGCAATCTGACAATAGATACACTTTTTATCACAAAAGTCACTCAACAATGAGCTGTTAGTTAAGGTATCTGACACTCTACCATCCACAAGCATCTTATATTGCTTAGTGCTACAATAGCCTTATCAGAAATCACCTCAAAAAATTCAACAACAAAAATAAACCCGACTCAAAAACAGACAAAAGAGTTGAACAGACATTTCTCCAAAGAAGACAGGCAAACAGAAGCTGGGCATGGTGGCTCACGCCTGCAATCCCAACACTTTGGGAGGCCTAGGCTGGCGGATCACAAGGTCAGGAGATGGAGACCATCTTGGCCAACATGGTGAAACCCCGTCTCTACCAAAAATACAAAAATTAGCTGGGCATGGTGGAATGTACCTGTAGTCCCAGCTACTCAGGAGGCTGAGGCAGGAGAATTGCTTGAACCATGGAGTCAGAGGTCGCAGTGAGCCGAGATTATGTCACTGCACTCCAGCCTGGCGACAGAGTGAGACTTCATCTCAAAAAAAAAAAAAAAAAAAAGAAGACAGGCCAATGGCCAATAAGCACATGAGACGACACTCAATATCACTCATCATGAGGGCAATGCAAATCAAAACCACAATGTGACACAACCTCACATCCACAATGATGGCTATAATCAAAAAATCAGGATGTGGAGAAATGGGAGCCCTCGTGCACTTGCAGTCACTGTGAAACATGGTATAGTGAGATTCCTCACAAAATTAAAAACAGAATTAGCACACAACCCAGCAATTCCAATTATAGGTATATACCCAAAAGAACTGAAAGCAGGGTCACCTAGCAGCTTTATTCACAACATCCAACTATCCATCAACAGATCAACGGATGTACAAAATGTGATATATACATACTGTAGAATAGTATTTAGACTTAACAATGAAGGTACTTCTGACACATGCTACAATATGGATGAACCTTGAGGACATTATGCTGAGTGAAATATGCCAGTCACAAAAAGATATATATTGTATGATTCCATTTATATGAGGTAACTAGAGTAGTCAAATTCATAAAGACAGAAAGTGGAGATAGTGGTTGCCTGGGGGAGGAAAGTTCAATAGACACTTGTTGTTTAATGGGTATAGGGTTTAATTTCTACAAGATAAAAAGAGTCCTAGAGATTATTAGTTGCTCAGCATTGTAACTATACTTAACACTACTGAACAGTACACTTAAAATGGTTAAGATGATAATCATATATGTATTTTGCCACAATTTTTAAAAAAATTTTAACCATCTCAAAAGATTTCTGAGTATACCTCTGTCACCTCCTCCTCGTCTACACAGGAGTACAGCAGTTTGGTCGCTGAATGTGGCTGTCTCCAGGAAGAGAACAGCTCCTGGCCAATTGGGATTCCACCCTGACCATTTCTAAGCATGATGCTTCTTCCTTTCCTCTAATGGAAATCCCAGGCTAGCTTGATTGGTCTACTCTCTGGGTGGCAATCCAGTCAAAAGGAGGTCTTTGGTATAAACCTAATTCAGCTTCAGCCACCTGGAATTGACAATCTGGATTTTCTTGCTGGATTTCCTTGGTCTTAAATAATAATGACTGTTGGGATGAACGGAGGCCGGATGGCGCACTTCCGGGTTCTTCATCACCAACTTTTCCCGCGCGCGCGAAAATGCAGCCGGCGCCCAGGAAGGTGCAGACCAACCGGGCATGCGCCAGCTGACGTCAATCTGAAGAGACCAAGATTTACCTGGTCGCACCTGCAGAACGCCCCCGGACACGCCCGTGCCCCGCCTATTGCCCGTCCACTCCTAGAAAAGCCGCTCCCGGCCAGTGGGCCGCGCGGACTTCCCAGCCCCCTCCTCCTGTCGGGACTGCATCAGGAAACCCCCCAGAGAGCCCCACCGGGGGACTCTGTCAGCCTCCTTTGCCGGAGGCCAACAGACCTCTCCCTACCCACCTTCTTTCCCTGAAGCTAGGTGACCAAAAATAAATTTGTAGTTTTGCTCTTACCCTTGCCTACTCGCTGGTTCTTTTGTGCTCGCTCTGGTGGTCTTAAAAAAACAAATCAATGACCACTTAGTTAAGTATACTGCTTCCCCTAGGGTGGCTCATGTGGACTAAAGTAGGAGACATAAAAGGGTCTCTGTAAGTTTAACAAAAAGGACCTTTGTCGCTCTTGCACCTGGCCCTTCCAGAAAAAAGGTCTGGGTTTGAGTCATAGATGACTGGAAAAAAGGTAAAGCTAGCTACTGGAATGGGACACACTGATTTTGTGGCAGTCGAAGGGGTACAACAACCCTGTCTGGCACCTGTGGGGAAAACACCTTAGATGTTGGGAAGGAAAAGGAGGGACATTAGTGATCTGTCTTTTAGAATCATCCCTCACAAAGGACATTTCTCTGCAAATGTGCAAAACCTCAAATTTAACTGACTACTGGGTCTGCCCCTACCCCGCCACACAGCTTTGATCACTACTCAATCATCATTCTCCTTAACTGCACAGTCTCTCGGAAGCAGCAGAAGATGGTCCAAGCTCCCAAATCTCCCACACGAAACACCTGTCCATAACTTCAGGCGTCTTTTCAAGGCACAGTCATTTCAAGGGACAGATGAATGCCATCGAGTTGGTGAACAGATAATAAATAGGACAGATTGGACTGATTGCCTTCAGGCAGTCTCTCCACAAACAAGTACTAGAGAAGTATTCACACTGAACTCGGAACCCTAAGGCTTACCAGCCATCAGGGAGGCCACATTGGAGAAACCATCAGCCTGTGCCCTCTGACTTAAAAGTAGGTCCCACATAACTGGGAGGTGGTGCAGGGGGGGAGTGTGTCGGAGGGGCAGAAGTAGGACAATATAAACAACACATTCTTTATAGGCACAGAGTCCTTGGGAGTATTTCTTGTTTGGAAGTCAGGCATTGCCTCCCTTCAGAAAATGTGATGACTTGCACACCAAGGGAATAATCGCTATAATGGGAGTCATCCAATTAGAAAAGTTTATTTGAAATTTGTTCTGGACTTTAGCTAAAGCAATCAATGACATCACCTTGGGCCTAGAGGCATTCAGGACAGTCTCAAATCACTAACCAGGATTTTTACAGATAAAAGAATAGCCCTACACTTCCTCTTTGTAGACCAAGGCCAAATCTGTGCTATATATTCTGTAGTAACTAGATTAATGCCTTGGGCCAAGAGTAAAGTCAGAGCAGAAACAAAGAGAAAGCCACCACCTGGCTCTCTCAGGTAGACCCTAAAGGTTTATTGCATTTGTTCTGTTGGCTGGGTCTCGGACCCTGGGGAGCATAATTGAAGTCAATATTGCAGTCTGGCCTCATCCTGCTATCCTGTTGATAGTAACTTTAATGAAATGTGTTATAAGAAAAACTGAATGGATCTGGTCCCAGGCTCTGTCGGTAAGACTAATCAGAGTGACCAGTGAAGCTGTATAATCATGGGAAGGAAATCTTACCAGAAGCCAAGAAGGTATAGAAATGAAGGTAGAATACTGTTGGAAGGCAATTATACTTGAGTCTTTCATGTTTCTGTACCTGTTGCGAGTAGAAGGACTGATTACTTTTGTACCATACCAACTTGTTACATATGTTTGTATTATATAAGGAATGGTCTTGAGGGATCAAGAAACAGTGTCTCCCTCGGGAGCAAAAGGCAGGTTTGTTTGCTGTCTAGTACAATAAAGACGTCATTTCCAGTGGGCACGGTGGCTCACGCCTGCAATCCCAGCACTTTGGGAAGCTGAGTGAGGCAGATCACCTGAGGTCAGGAGTTCAAGACCAGCCTGGTCAACACGGTGAAATTCCGTCTCTACTAGAAATACAAAAATTAGGCAGGCACGGTGGCGCACACCTGTAGTTTCAACTACTTGTGGGGGTGCTAGGGCATGAGAATAGCTTGAACCTGGGAGGTGGAGGTTGCAGTGAACCAAGATCATGCCACTGCACTCCAGCCTGGGGGATAGAGTGAGACTCTGTCTGGAAAAAAAAAAAAATGTCATCTCCCTCTAGGGTGAATGAAGGTCAGGTAGGCTTACAACTTACTACCTATTATCAAAGTTTGGGTTCCCTAAACTGGTAGTCCCTCTCCTGTAACAGACTGCAGTGCATTACAGGAAAGGCATCACCACATGCATCACTCAGCCCTTTTCACCTTCCTCTATGGAGCAGTGGGTTTGGGAAACTGGCACAAATGCTAACACTCTGGCTCCCGTTATTCTCATCAGTAATAAAGTCCTGTGTCTCTGGTCCAGAAGTCTTCTGTCTTATACCAGCATCTACAAAAGATGTTAGCTTGCATGGAGGGTAAAATCTGACTCTTAACAGTTCTTGAAAAAACTGTTTTTGTTTTTGTTTTTGTTTTTTTTGAGACAGGAGTCTTGCTCTGTCGCCCGAGCTGGAGTGCAGTGGCCGGATCTCAGCTCACTGCAAGCTCCGCCTCCCGCGTTTACGCCATTCTCCTGCCTCAGCCTCCGGAGTAGCTGGGACTACAGGCGCCCGCCACCTCGCCTGGCTAGTTTTTTTGTATTTTTAGTAGAGACGGGGTTTCACCGTATTAGCCAGGATGGTCTCGATCTCCTGACCTCATGATCCGCCCGTCTCGGCCTCCCAAAGTGCTGGGATTACAGGCTTGAGCCACTGCGCCCGGCCCAAAAACTGTTTTTATAGTGAAACAGTTCACACATTCTGACCACCCCCATCACCAAGTAATTCTGAGGATTATCTGATACAATCATTGATTCATTGATGTTACAAAATGTAAAGAGCCGCATTTTTGTAGAATGCCTCTCTACACTTTTTTTTTTTTTTTTTTTTTTTTGACAGAGTCTTGCTCTGTCGCCCAGACTGGAGTTCAGTGGTGCGATCTCGGCTCACTGTGCCCTCTGCCTCCCGGGTTCAAGCGATTCTCATGTCTCATGACTGCCCAAGTAGCTGGGACTACAGGCATGTGCCCCCACACCCGGCTTATTTTTGTATATTTTGTAGAGATGGAGTTTCACCACGTTAGCCAGGCTGGTGGCAAACTCCTGACCTCAAGTGATTTGCCCGCCTCAGTCTCCTAAAGTGCTGGGATTGCAGGCATGAGCCACCATACCCAGCCTCTCCACACATCTTTTAAACTCCTCCCTTTTCTAATAGGTCCAGCATTCGTACAAATTTTAGCTCAATTCTGCTCAACACAGAATTAAGCTGAGGAATCCCTAACTCCATAGAGGGGAAAATACCGAGACTTCATTGGAAGTTGGAAAAGATGGACCAGTTTTTACCTAGGTTTGTTTCTACCTCTCCCAAACACTCATTCTCTGTCTCCTTTGTAAGGTCATCTTACAGACAGTGTCTCCAGGTTCACTTTCCTCTTTATAACCCCTCAGCAAATTCGTCCACATTCAGGCTTAAATTACCATATATACATACAAACTTTTATTTATCTATTCAAGAACGCTCATCTAAGCTGTAAGTTCATGTATAAAACTGACATTCTCTCAGATATTTGAATGGTAGCTTAAAGTGAACGTGTTCAAAATCAAACACACAGGCCACTCAATACTAATTCAATGTTCCTACTTCAATTCTCTATTAGTTTATGTAAGTCAGACATCTAGCATTTACTTCATGTTTAATTTTACTAAATCCTGTCACATTTACCTTTAAATACCAAAAATCTGTTTCTAACACTTTAATCCTACTCAATCTACTACCACCTCTCACCTTGGCTATTGCAACAGCCTTCTAAATTGGTCCACTTGTACCCAATCTGGCCTTTATCCAGTCTGTTCTCTATGGTGTAACCATGGAGAGCTTTACAAAAGAAGTAAACTTGAGAAAAGAAAATTAAAAATGTGTACATTTCACCTGTTTAAACCCTATTAAAAGAGCATCCCACACGGTCCCCAGTCCTCAAAGGAAAAATTAATTCAAAATGTCTTGTTCTTTCCCTGTTTTTCTCAAGCATCATGGAATCCACAACTCTCCTCCTTAAAATCATCCTTTTTTCACCCTTCCTACTTCACTCACACTCTGCAGAATTATTCAGGACACGATTTCAAATTACTTGAAAAATTCTACTCTGGTCTACTCTCTCTCCATTCTCTCAATTCTGAATCATAAAAGTCCAAAACACAACACGTCCAGCAAAGCACAACCCTCCATATGGCAGGGTGACCAAATAAAGCGGGTAGACAAGGGAACAGGTTTGGAACATTTGTATAACAACAGCATGCATATGTTCACCAAGAGAGAGTTAGCTTTTTCAGAGAGACTAATACTTTCTCATACTTGAATTTCCTTACTTTCACACATTTTTCTTCAACTTTACATAGCAAAAGCAGCAGTCTGACATTAAAAAATAATAATAATAAGCTTTTAGTCTTAATGTATGAGAGTCAAAATCAGAGTAACCCCAGTTGAGAAGAACTAGATGGTCCAGGAGATTACCCTATAGCAGTTCTTAGACCCACTGGTTTAAAAAAAAAAAAAAAAAAAAAAAGCATGCAAACTTGAAATTAGAAAATTATGTTTGAATACTAACTCTTTTGCTTACTGGATATAAAATTTTATACAAGTTTTAATTAATTAAAATTTCATTTTGCTTATAATATTTGGCTCTGTGTCCCCACCCAAATCTCATCTTGAATTGTACTCCCATAATTCCCACGTGTTGTCGGGGGGACACAGTGGGAGATAATTTGAATCACGGGGTCGGTTTCCCTCATACTGTTCTCATGGTAGTGAATAAGTCTCACGAGATCTGATGGTTTTATCAGGGGTTTCCACTTTTGCATCCTTCTCATTTTCTCTTGCTGCCGTCATGTAAGAAGTGCCTTTTGCATCCTGGCATGATTCTTAGGCCTCCCCAGCCATGTGGAACTGTAAGCCCAATTGAACCTCTTTTCCTTCCCAGTTTCAGGTATATCTTTATCAGCAATGTGAAAACAGATTAATACAGCTTATATAAAATGGGAATAGCATATTAGAAACTATAACATTGCTTGATACAAAAAAGTACTAAAAATTAATAAATCTGAATCTTATTTATCAAACTATCCAATCTACAACTCTGCAATTAAGATAAAGCATTTCTAAAATATTAATATGAAAACATGAATGTATCACATTATGTATTTGAAATATGAAGAATGTGATTTAGGTTCCAATCTCCAGTTTTGCCACTGGCAATACAATTTTGAAGAACTCCTCAAGGCCAGTCTAATAAACATTAAGATACCAGCAGTTTGAGGCCGGGCGCAGTGGCTCAAGCCTGTAATTCCAACACTTTCGGAGGCCAAGGTGGGTGGATCACGGGGTCAGGAGATCAAGACCATCCTGGCTAACACGGTGAAACTCCATCTCTACTAAAAATACAAAAAATTAGCCGGGAGTGGTGGCGAGCATCTGTAGTCCCAGCTACTCAGGAGGCTGAGACAGGAGAATGGCGTGAACCCCAGGAGGCGGAGCTTGTAGTGAGTCGAGACTGTGCCACTGCACTCCAGTCTGGGCAACAGAGCCAGACTCTGTCTCACACACACACACACACACACACACACACACACACACACACACACACACAAAACATACCAGCAGTTTGAAAACTCAACTGATTCCAAGGTAAACAAATGCTAAAATTCATTTGGAAAAAAAAAAAGTGAATCCTCATTTTCTTGGCAGGAACTGGTCATGTAGTCCTACTCCCTGTTATGTACAGAGGCAAAGGGAAGAGCTCCAGCGCCCCTTAGCATGTCTTTGGTGCCATGCAGCTTCCTGTCTGCCAGTTCTATCCTCAAGCACCAGGACACCAGGGAAAAGGAAAAAGAAAAAAGAAAGTGGATCTTAGAGGTAGGGGTATCAAAAGTACTAACTAGAGAAAAGATAACAACTCAAAGACAAGTTCTCAATAAATGAAGACCATGCTTGATGCATCAGCACCTGAAGGAGAAAAGACAAAATCAAAATAGAATGTACATGAAACAAATTTGGAAGTAACCAATAGAATGAACACGTACGGGTGAATCAAATTTTAAAGCTTGAATACATACACACATTTGAATTACATATGCTTTATATAATTCAAAGCTCACAAAATTCAAAAAGTATAACAAATGATGGTGTTGCCGTTTCCTGACTAAACATCAAATGACAATAAAAGACATTGTTTAACTACTCCCCTGTTCAGTTTTGAAATTATGCAGTGGTTCACAAAATTTTTAATGTGAGGCAAATCTACACATTTTAAAAGGGATTTTCTGTATTTTATTAATATTTTATGTTTTTATTTAACTTTTAAGCTCAGGGGTACATATGTAAGATGTGTTAGTTTGTTGCATAGGTAAACATGTATCATGAGTGTTTGTTGTACAGATTATTTCATCATCCAAGTATTAAGCCTATATCCATTAGGTTTTTCCTGATCCTCTCCCTCTTCCCACCCTTCACCATCCAGTGGGCCCCAGTGTGCACTGTTCCCCTCTAGGTGTCCATGTGTTCTCATCATTTAGCTCCTACATATAAGTGAGAACATGCAGTATTTGGTTTTCTGTTCCTGCATTAGTTTGCTAAGGATAATGGCTTCCAGTTACATCCATGTCCCTGCAAAAGGCATGATCTCATTCTTTTTTGATGGCTGCATAGTATTCCATGGTATATATGTACCACTTTTTCTTTATCCAGTCTATCACTGATGGGACATTTAGATTGATTCCATCTTTGCTACTGTGAATAGTGCTACAGTGAACATACATGTGCATGTGTCTTTATAACAGAACAATTTATATTCCTTTGGATATATACCCAGTAATGGGATTGCTGGGTCAAATGGTATTTCTGTCTCTAGGTCTTTGAGGATTCACCACACTGTTTTCCACAATAGTTGAACTAATTTACATTCCCACCAACAGTGTAAAAGCGTTCCTTTTTCTCCACGGCCTCACCAGCATCTGTTATTTTTTTGACTTTTTAATAATAACCATTCTGACTGTTATGAAATGGAATATCATTGTGGTTTTTATTTGCATTTTTTAATGGTCAGTGATGTTGAATTCTTTCTCATGATTGTTGGATGCGTACGTACGTCTTCTAAGAAGTGTCTGTTCTCTGTTCACGTCCTTTGCCCACTTTTTAATGGATTTTTTTTTCTTGTAAGTTTAAGTTCCTTATAGAAGCTGGGTATTAGACCTTTGTCAGAAAAATGTGGAACACTTCATGAATTTGCATGTCATCCTTGCACAGGAGGCATGCTAATCTTCTCTGTATTGCTCCAATTTTAGTGTACGTGCTGCAGAAGTGACCACTTATGTTGTATTTTTATCACATAAAATGAAATTGTACTGCAATGAGCTGGTAAAAATGACATAGTTGTAGTTAGTCCAATACAAAGCAAACAAAGCCTCTGAATTTGGGTAATGCAAGAGGTGTAATCTAGAGCTAATATTGGCTGTGCTCAGTGACTCACACCTATAATCCCAGCCCTTTGGGAAGCCAAGGAGAATGGATCATTTGAGTACAGGAGTTCGAGACTAGCCTAGGCAACATGGTGAAACCCCGTCTCTACAAAAAATGCAAAAAAATTTGCTGGGCATGGTGGTACACACTTGTAGTCCCAGCTACTCAGGAGTCTGAGGTGGGAGGATCACCTGAGCCCAAGAGGTCAAGGCTGCAGTGAGCCACAATCACACCACAGCACTACAGCCTGGGTAAGAGTAAGACTCAGTCTCCAAAAAAAAAAGTGGAAAACTCTTTTGGCAGACTCAATATGACAAGCAAAAATCATATCAAGAGTTGTGAGAGAGACAAATGGCAATATGAAACATAAGATAATCAACAGGAATATTCTACAGTAAAAATCACTAGAACACCCTGAATAAAACCCTAAAAACTCTCTCCCCTATTATATTTTACTTCTAGTTATAAATAAGAAATAAGGAAACAGTGAGATAGGAGTTTGAAAGAAAAACCTGGAAAAAAAAATTAAATGGTCTTCAAAACCAGATACAACACACACACCCCCATCTACTCACAACCACATATACACCCGATTGTCCCCCTTCTATCCCATGTTATCTTGATACCAAGTCTTTCCAAACTGATCTACAGCTTCCATTTATTCCAATAAAAATGCCAACAGAGATTTCCAAGGTTCTAAATTTATATGGGAGGGCAAAGGGGAAGGAATGGCTGAGACATGGTCTAAAAGAAAAATTAGAAGGGAGGAGGGTAACTTGCCTCTGGAGATATTAGGAAACCATAGTAAAGAAGATAGTAGGGTTCTTACAGGGTTAAATAAATGGACCAATACAACAGAAGAGAAAATTCAGGAAAAAAAATCATGCTTATAATGAAATTTGGTATCTTACAGTGATAGCACAGTAAGAAAGAATGTATTATTTGAGTAGAGCAAATATTTTGCCATACAGAAAAAAACACTGAAAATGGATCCCTACCTCAAACCATAGGAGAAAACTAACTCCAGATCCTTTAAATTTAAATGCAAATAAATGGCATATTTATACTTGAAATATTATATATTATATACATTAATGAGAATCAACAAATTACTAATGAATGAACTAATGTATATGTAATACGGAAAAATCTTAGAAATTATAATGCTGAATAAAAAAAGTAAGCCATGCTAGGGTACATACAGGATGAATCCATTGTTATAAGC
This sequence comes from Colobus angolensis palliatus, assembly GCF_000951035.1. Taxonomy (NCBI): domain Eukaryota; kingdom Metazoa; phylum Chordata; class Mammalia; order Primates; family Cercopithecidae; genus Colobus; species Colobus angolensis. Next base: position 138,557 of record NW_012120788.1, on the reverse strand, counting down.
CCAAACACAAGCAAAATTAAACAATAATTGTTTAGTGATACACATACATGTGATTTTTAAAAAATGGTAAGTCCAAGGGAATGATAAACATCCCTTTTGTGGCGGGTGAGAAGTATACAGAGAAAAGAAACAGAATTGGTCATTTTCTAGTTTTTAGTTTTAATGATGGATTCAGAGATGTTTGATTTATTATTGTATATGCATAACATATATTACATTTATTCTTTTGAAGAAGTATAAGATAATTTTTGTCTTTAATTACACACAAATAGCACACAGAAAAGAATGATTAATATTCCTGAAGCAACATCAAAAGACTCCATGAAAGAAACCTCAATTTTGCCAGCCATATCTGGCAGGTAAAAGAGAAAAAAGGAGAGTGGGGGGAAAGGTCAAAATCCAAGCACAGCAGACAGCATAAGCCAGGGAAAAAAGGCGTGAAAACACAACACCTTCTCTGAGATTAGAGAAAAGCTAAAATAGCATGAGTAAAAGTAAGTTGAACTCTAATTAAGAGTTAAAGAAAACATTATGGAAATTAGGAAGCCAATCTTGAAAACTTCTTTTTAAATGGTCAAGCAAGGCTTTTATTAAAATAAGCAGATTGGGAATTGAATAAATAAAATTAATTGTATGGTAAGTAAATGTTCTAAAGGAAACATTAAAATATTCTAAAAGCAATTACATTTAGAGAGGAAAACATTTTCTAAAATGTAGAAATAAAATTATAAACTCCATAAGCAGTCAAGATTTTAAAATTATCTTTTAAGATATGAGTATTTTAAACTGCTGTATAGGTTTTCATTTTGTTCTTTTTTCTCTCCCTAGTCACTCTGGAGGAAATAAAAAGAATACATACGCTTCTTTTAAAGAGCTTCCAGAAAAATCCTTCTTAATCACCAAAAGACAGAGAAAGGCAGGCAGGAAAGAAGTATGACATAGCAACACTACTTAATGTTCCATGGATTTTCTACAATATCATCTCAGAAGGCCTACTATCATCCTCACAACTGCCACTGCTACTACAGGGAGGGCATTATAGGTTTTAAGCAAAGAACCTTGTACATAAGTAAAAACACAATAAATGTTTGCTAAAAAAATAACTACAGAATGAAAACCGAAATATTTTTGCTCTGAATAGAGAAAGGAGAGGGGTATAAAAAGGGCAGAAGAAGAGAGTCCTGAGACAAGCTGCACAGAGGAAGCCTTCAGCCAAGAAAGAGACAATCTTTGTCTGTTATTGCTTATTTGGACCAGACTCTGGAAATGGCCTTATGCCCAAAATTCTGTGTTACAGATCTTTGTTCAATAAGCTTGAAACAAGGTCCCAATCAACTTCGAAGTTAACTTGATTCAGAATGACCCATATACACACCATAAAATAGATCTATTTAGAAAAGATGAGCTGCAAAATCAGACTCTGGTGGAAAAACAAAAACCACTTGGATCAGAATTATTCTGAAATATTTTAGCCTGGGAAAAACTGAATCTGTCACTAACATTCTGGTCCATGCCTAATTTTTTAGTACTTCTCATGACATTTTTCTGTCTCCTCCTCGCCTGCTTAATTATATAAGATAAGCTACAAAATACTCTATGTGGTAATCACATACCCACCTCAAAAAAGAAACCTTTTTGCCTAATTTAGTGATAATCATTTTTTTATCCAAACTAGAATCTAAGCTAAATATGAACTTTTAATAGAACATTAGATCACAGTTTATCTTCTAAGCACCAGGTCATGAATTTGTACTTAATTCTTCAACCTACTACTCCTTACCTAACAACTAACACTTGTTTTAATATTTTATGAGTGTCTCTCCCTTCTTAAAAAGATGATACATTTTAAATTCTCCAGCCTGGGCAACATAGTGAGACCCTGTCTCTACAAAAAAAAAAAAATTATTATTTAATTAGCCAGGCAAAGGCCGGGTGCAGTGGTTCACGCCTATAATCCCAGCACTTCAGGGGACCAAGGTGGGTGGATCACTTGAGGTCAGGAGTCCAAGACCAATCTGACCAACATGGTGAAACCCCATCTCTATCAAAAAATATAAAAATTAGCCGGGAGTGACAGGTGCACCTGTAATCCCAGCTACTCAGGAGGCTAAGGCAGGAGAATCCCTTGAACCCAGGAGGCAGAGGTTGCGTTGAGCCAAGTTCGTGTCACTGTACTCCAGCCTGAACAACCCTGTCTTCAAAATAAATAAAAATAAAAATAACTACATTAGCCAGGCAAGGTGGCTCACACCTGTAGTTCCAGCTACACAGGAGGCAGGAGAATTGCTTAAGCCTAGGAAGCCAAAGATGCAGTAAACAGTGATCATGCCACTGCATTCCAAACTGAGTGACACAACAAGACCATGTCTCAATAAATGAAAAACAAGTAAAATAAAACTCCCTACATATGTCAGGCAGTATAGTCTAATGACTAAGAGTTGAGTTCAGGAACCAAACTGTGTCGATTTAATAGCTAGTTGTACCATTTACTAATCGTGTGAACGTGGGTAAGTTACTTAACCATCCTAAGGCCTCAGTTTCCTTACCATACAGATGAGATGTAAAAACAAGCAAAAAAAAACCGTTATCAACTTCACAGTTATTGTAAGGATTAAATGAGGTAATATATAGAATGGATTTTCAACAGTGTCTAGCATGTAGAAAAATCAATATACGTTAGCTTATTATTATTATTGTTTCCCAGTCCTTATTCAAGTGTTTAACTGAGTTTACTTGATGCTATGAAACCAGAAAAAGCTTACAGCCAATAATAAATACAACTCATCTTAGCAATCTTAGACATTAGAAGTTGTTACTTAGGGCCAGGCATGGTGGCTTACGCCTGTAATCCCAGCACTTTGGGAGGCCGAGGTGGGTGGACTGCTTGAGGACGGGAGTTCGAGACCAGCCTGGCCAACATGGTGAAATCCTGTCTCTACTAACAATACAAAACTTAGCCAGGCATTGTGGCGAACGCTTGTAATCCCAGCTACTCAGGAGGCTGAGGCACAAGAATCGCCTGTAATCCCAGCTATTCGGGAGGCAGAGGTTGCAGTTAGCTGAGATCACACCACTGCACTCCAGCCTGGGCAACAGAATGAGAATCTGTCTCCAAAAAAAAAGAGGCCAGGCGAGGTGGCTCATGCCTGTACTCCCAGCACTTTGGGAGGCTGAGGTGGGCAGATCACGAAGTCAGGAGATCAAGACTATCCTGGCTAACATGGTGAAACCCCGTCTCTATTAAAAATACAAAAAATTAGCCACGCGTTGTGGCAGGCGTCTGTAGTCCCAGCTACTCAGGAGGCTGAGGCAGGAGAATGGCGTGAACCCGGGAGGCGGAGCTTGCAGTGAGCGGAGATCGCGCCACTGCACTCCAGCCTGGGCGACAGAGCGAGACTGTCTCAAAACAAAAAAGAAAGAAAAAGAAATTGTTACTTAGTCCACTTAAGATACCCCAAGTATATTGCATGCAAAACAAGCAGCACAAATCAATATTATCAAAAAAGAAGATTCAAATCTAAAAACTTCAAAAGGATTTGGATTCACTTAGTAGTAGCCCTTTCTAGGCACCCTTATTTCTTTCTTCATTATAGGAGTATTTTTGGTCCTATAATTCTTCTTACAAGCAATGACAACATTTGGAGATATTTATACTGAAAGGATATTTAAAAGTACAAGTTGGTACTTCAGTTTAAATTTTGAGGATGGATTCACACACTGATGTCTCTCCCTCCTGTAACGTCACCAAAATGACTGCCAAAGGATTCATTTATTTATACACACACACACACACACAAATACACATTTTTTAGAGGGATAAGGGACAAGTATTTCCAACAAATCTCTGAATATCAGAAAACAAATCAAGGCAAGGCAGCTAACTCATCCGAATAGAAGCAGAACTTAAAACATCTGCACACAGAGGCCGGGCGCGGTGGCTCAAGCCTGTAATCCCAGCACTTTGGGAGGCCGAGACGGGCGGATCACGAGGTCAGGAGATCGAGACCATCCTGGCTAACACGGTGAAACCCCGTCTCTACTAAAGATACAAAAAACTAGCTGGGCGAGGTGGCGGGCGCCTGTAATCCCAGCTACTTGGGAGGCTGAGGCAGGAGAATCACTTGAACCTGGGAGGCGGAGATTGCAGTGAGCTGAGATCACACCACTGCACTCCAGCCTGGGCAACAGAGCGAGATTCCATCTCAAAAAAAAAAAAAAAAAACGCCATCCCAAGTTACATAACTGTGAAATTTCAAAACACCACAGTAAAGACATGCAGTATGCCCAAAGTTTCCAGAGAGAAAAAGATAAGAATATACCAAGGATCTGGAATCAGTGATGCATAAGACATCTCAATGACAATACTGGAAGCTAGAAGAAATGAACTATTTCCTTTAAAATATGTTGACTTCTAAAATACAAAATTGTATTTAACATAGTACTGTAAGTACTAGCAAGAGCCATCAAACAAGAAAAAGAAATAAACAGGCATTTAAAGCAGAAAGAAAGTAATAAGATTATCTCTATTTGCAAATGACATGTTCCTAAATGCAGAAAACCCCAAAGATTCCACAAAAAATATAAACACTGCTAGAAGTAATGAATTCAGCAAAGTTAAATACAAAATCAACATACAAAAATCAGTAACATTTCTATATACAATAACCCAGCTGAAAAAGAAATCAAGAAAACAATTCCATTTATGATAGCATCAAAAAAAAAAAATACTTAGGAGTAAATTTAACCAAGAAGGTTAAAGGTTTATAGACTGAAAACTATAATACACTGATGAAAGAAACTGAAGAAGACAAATAAATGGACAGATATCCCATGTTCATAGACAGGAATAATTAATATTGTTAAAAGAGCCATACTACCCAAAGCAATAAACACATTTAACCCAATCCCTACCAAAATTCTAACGGCATCCTCCACAGAAACAGAAAAAAAAAAATCCTAAAATTCATATAGAACCACAGAAATCCTAAATAACCAAAGCAATACGGAGAAACTCCAGCCTGGTGACAGAGTGAGACCCAGTCTCAAAAAATAAAATAAAAGAGCTTAAAAGCTTGGGAAGTCGAAGCTGCAATGAGCCATGATTGGTCACTGCACTGCCGCCTGGGTGATGGAGTAAGACTCAGTCTCAAAAAATAAAAGAGCTCAAATACACAGAAACAGAGAATGAAACAGTGGTTACCATGGTTATTTTGGGAGAACAGGAAGGGGAGATGTGGGTCAAAAGATACAAAATAGCAGATATGCAGAATAAGTTTAGAGGTCCAGGTACAACATGAGGACCATAGCTAATAAAACTGTATTATAGCCATGTGTCACATAACATTTTGGTCAACAATGGACCACATATATATCACACCACATAATAACAATGGTTCCATAAGATTATAATACTGTATTTTTACTGTACCTTTTCTGTTTAGATATGTTTGGATACACAAATACCACTGTGTTCCAATTGCCTACAGTACTGAGTACAGTAACATGCTATACAGGTTTGTAGCCTAGGAGCAACAGGCTGTACCATAGTGTCTAGGTACACAATAGGCTATACTATCTAGGTTTGTGTAAGTACACTCTATGACGTTCACACAACAAAATGGCCTAGGAACACATTTCTCAGAACATTTCCCTGTCATTAAGCAAGGTATGACTGTATTAAAGATTTTCATTAGTAACTATGTGAAATGACAGATGTGTTTATCTGCTTCCCTATAGTAACTAATTTACTATCTATATGTATTCCACAACACAGCAGTCCCCTTTTTGGCACCAGGGACCGGTTTTGCGGAAGACAATTTTGCACGCACTGGGGGGACAGGGGAATGGTTTTGGGATTAAACTGTTCTACCTCAGATCATCAGGCATTAGATTCTCATAAGGAGCGTGCAACCTAGATCCCTTGGACATAAGGTTCACAATAGGGTTTGTGCTCCTATGAGAATCTAATGCCGCAGCTAATCTGACAGGAGGCAGTAATGCTCACTCGCCTTCCACTCACCTCCTGCTGTGTAGCCCAGTTCCTGACAAGCCACGGACTAGTACGGGCCAGTAGCCCAGGAGTTGGAGACCCCTGCCATAACATTATGTTGTACACCTCAAATATACACAGTAAAATTTATTTTTTTAAAGTCTAAACGAAAATAATTTTTAGTCTAAAATTAAGGACAGTATAGCATAGCAATAACAAGTAGATTCTAAAACCAGACTGCCTGGTTCAAATGATGCCATTTAATAGATGTATTGTCCTGAACAAGTTGCATAAGCTCTTTGTGTATCAATTTCTTCATCTGTAAAATGCGGTTGTTATAAGAACGAATTAATTCATAGGTGTTCGTTTATATAAAAAGTCTGGTATACAATATGCACTCTCTGAGTGCTCTAGAAAGCACGACTAGGGATAGGAAGGGATTGCACTGAATTCTGCTTGTCATTATAATCCCTTAGGTAGTATGTGATTGGTTTTTAATCACATTCACATATTATCACAGGGAGGAAGGGAGGGAGTTGTAAAATGAAGTCCAAAGATAACAGCTTGGTACAGAAGATTATCTATATGCCTTTAGCTCAAATGAGATAAGCAGAAACACAGAAAATTTAAAAATGAGGGAGAATTTCAGCAGACAGTCAAGAAGGGAGGCAAGGCACGGTAGGAAAAACCAGGTCTGGCTGAACAGTGGGGACAGAGCTGTAAACCAAGACATGCTGATTCAGATTAAAGAAAAAAGGCATGGCTTGTCGATATCAGACTAGAACGGAATGTTCATATGAAGAAACTAAGTTTTAATCACAATTAACTGACTTTTCAAAGATGAGATTCACTGAGGGGTTTTGATTGACATTAAAAGCCTTTTAAATTAAAGGATAATAGGAAAACAAAGAAAGAGACTTCACGTCTTGTTAAAGTCATTATCACCTTACTAATATAAGCAATGCCACTGGGGCAATATGGCACATTAGATAACCTGAAATCTCTCCCACTAGAAACTACCTAAAAATGCTTGATTTAAAGATGCTATGAAAGCATCTTTTTAAAATTCACAGTCCAAAACTAAAGAGAGGGAAGAAAATCCAGGGAGACTAGGAAAAACAGAGGATGAAAATTCCGAGCAGAAAACATGAACAAGGCTGCAGCTACTCTGTAGTAGCTTTTTGGCCTCTAGCAAAGGAGCTTGTACTCTTATGCCGCATGGGGACAAAATTAAAATATCCTTTGGGCTTGCTGAAAGCGGGAAGCTAGAACCGATAGAGCAAAAGGGACTTTGCAGATGTGATTAAGAATCTTGAGATAGGGTGTTACCCAGTATTGGTGGAGGAGGGGGCGGTGAAACAAATGAAATCACAAGGGTCCTTGTAAGCCACAGAGGGAGAGCAGAGGGTCAGTACTGATCAGTGATGCCATATGAAAAAGACTCAACTGGCCATTGGTGACTTAAAGATGGAGGAAGGGGTCATGCACCAAAAGTGCAGGTGGCCTCTGGAAGCTGAAAAAAAAAGGCAAGGGAACAGATGCTCCCCCAGTGCTTCTAGAAGGAACACAGCCCTATCCACATATTGATTTTAGCTCAGGGAAACCCATTTCAAACTTCTGACCTCCAGAACTGTAAAATAAAGTTGTTATAAGTCACTAGATTTGTGATAAATTGTTACAGCAGCTATAGGAAACTAAGACACACACACCGAGGTGGGGTTGGGGAATGTTCTAGAAAGTATACACATGTTTCCATGAAGTTTTCCGGTTCAAAAATTATAGTCCTGGGCTGACAGCATCCTAGAACACTTAGCAGAACAGGGAATATACCTTCAGTTTAGCTGATCAACGGTATATCCCTTAGGCGGCGCAGAGATCTCAACAGATGAGATCTTAAAATAAGCTCACAACACAAATTTACAAAACACATAAGGAAACAATTCACCACAAGCAGGAGTCAGCATGTACACACATAACAAATCTCCAAAGGAAGTTAATCCAAAAGAAAGTAAGAAAGGAGAAAAAAAGAGACAGAACAGATGACATAAGTAGAAAACACAAAATGATGTTTCATTTGAATTCAAATACATCATTAACTACATTAAATGTAAATTCAATAAGTACTCCTATTAAAATAAGTATCACTGTATTTTTGTGAATCCAGTTATATGATTAGAAGAGGCAATGTTTTTAACTTTTTTCCAGTTCCATCTCCCAAAGCTCTGTCATCCAAATCTTTAAAAACAGAAAAAAGCCACAAGAATAAAAAAGATATATTCTGCATATTAATATATAGTATATTAATATAATAATATCTAGATGAACTATAATCAGAAAAGATTCTTAGAGGCAGAGTGTCCTGTATTCCATAATTATGCTGCATTTTCTCAAAAATATTTTTAAATAAATTTAAACATTCAATGAAGCCTTTACAATTTACACTTTGCTCTTCAAAAAGAACAAACCAAAAGCAATAAAGAAGTTGCTTGCCAAGTTTCAGGGGAGGGGGAAAATTAGAAAAAATGAGCACGTGCGACTGCCCATAAAACTGCAGGTGGCTAGAAAGGAAACCAACTGAAGGGGAAAAAAATCTAAAAATAGGCTTAGAACAGTGATTCTGACTGCCTTCGTTTGGATGTTCAAATTATTTCAGAGCTAAAACTGAGAGATGAAATGTGTACAATTTGTTTTAACCAAGAAGGCTATTTTAGAAATAAGTTCTGCCATAATTAAATATACTTATTTATGCGTTAGAAGTTCAAGTACCATTTGCAATTCAAAAGCCAAAGAATTTTTCAATTAGAAATGATCTTAATGACAAATTAAAGCAAAATCGATTATTCCCAATTAATTGAAAAAAATTCCTCTAACAGTACATTTTGCTGGTCTCTTCCAAAATATTTTTAGGGACATCACATCTTGATGGGCATGCCAAGTTCTCTACAGGTTTCCTCTAGATTTCAAGACTATCATAGATTCAAAAGACACAATACTAAAAACACTCAGAAAAAAATTTTACAATATAAACCACAAAAACGTTAAAAAAAAAAAAATGAAGACAGTGGGAGTAGCTTTTAAATAGGCAACTACTGCTTTCAAAAAGTAATCTTTAATATATCACCTGAATCGGGCCAGGCACAGTGGCTCACGCCTGTAACCCCAACACTTTGGGAGGCCAAGTCAGGTGGATCACTTGAGGTCAGGAGTTCAAGACCAGCCTGGCCAGCATGGAGAAACCCCGTCTCTACTAAAAATACAAAAAATTAGCTGGGCATGGTGGCACGTGCCTGTAGTACCAGTTACTCAGGAGGCTGAGGCAGGAGAATCGCTTGAACCCCAGAGGCAGAGGTTGTAATGGGCCAAGATCGCACCACTGCACTCTAGCCTGGGCGACGGAGTGAGACTCTGTCTCAAAAACAAAAACAAACACCTGAATCTAATCACAAGGAAGCATTACACATACCCATATGGAGACACATTCTACAAAACAACTGGCTATAAATTTTCCAAAGTATCAAGGTCAGCCCCGCATGGTGGCTCACACCTGTAATTCCAGTACTTTGGTAGGCCAAAGCGGGAGGATGGTTGAACCCTGGAGTTTGAGACCAGCCTGGAAAACATAGTGAGAACTCATCTCTACAAAATAAAACAAAAAATGAGGCAGGAGGATCATTTGAGCCCAGGAGGTGGAGGCTGCAATGAGCCATGACAGGACAATTGCACTGCCGCCTGAGCGACAGACCAGGACCTTGCCTCAAAAAAAAAATCAAGGGGCCAGGCACGGTGGCTCACGCCTGTCATCCCAGCACTTTGGGAGGTCAGGAGTTCGAGACCAGCCTTACCAACATGGAGAAACCCCATCTCTACTAAAAATACAAAATTAGCCTGACATGGTGGCACATGCCTGCAATCCCAGTTACCTGGGAGGCTGAGGCGGGAGGATCACTTGAACCCGGAGGCGGAAATTGTGGTGAACCGAGATCGCGCCATTGCATTCCAGCCTGGGCGACAAGAGCAAAACTCCGTCTCAAAAAATAAAAAATAAAAAAAAAGGATCAAGGTCAGATGAGGTCAAGAGAAGACTGCAGAATTGTGCCAGACTGAGGAAGATGAAGGAGACATGATATTTAAATGTTTCTGAACTGGATCCTTTCCTATGAAACTACTGGAACAACTGGCATACTTGAATGGAATTTGACGATTAGATGGTAGCAATGTATCAGTGGTAATCACCCGACTTTGTTGAGCATACTGCAGTGATGCAGTAAAATGTATTTGCTTCTAGAAAACACACACCATCCCGGCTGGCCATGGTAGCTCACACCTATAATCCCATCACTTTGGAGGCTGAGGCAGGCAGATTGCTTGAGCTCACGAGTTTGAGACTGGCCTGGGCAATACGGCAAAACCCTGTCTCTACAAAAAATACAAAAATTAGCCAGGCATGGTGGTACACACCTGTAGTCCCAACTACTTAGGAGGCTGACGTGGCAGGATGACTTGAGCCCGGGAGGTGGAGGTTGCAGTGAGCCAAGATCGTGCCACTGCACTCCAGCCTAGGCGATAGGACCAGACGTTGTCTCAAAAAAAAAAAAAAAAATGGAAAAAAGAAAATACACACCACAGTATTCAGGGGTAATGAGGGCATCATACCAGCAAGTTATTCTCAAACTGTTCAAAACAAAAAGCTCTTTGTCCTATGCCTGTAACTTGCAATCCAATAAAATTTCTCTAAAAAGATGGCTGATTTTTCATTAACTGAAGTTAAAAGGGGATGGCCTCATTCAAAACAGTGAAGAATTCTAATGGCCCTAAATTCTGCATCATACTCCTCCAAAGAGATGATGTGATTATCCTTCCACTCTAACCTCCTTCCCTTTTATTTGTTGGATAAATGCATGCATGCATGCTAGACAACGGGAATAGAGCAATGACCATAATAGTCCTCCTGTGGAAGGGACATACCAAACAATCAGACAAATAGCCATATAATTCAAATAATAAATGCTATGAAGGGAAAGTATAGGATGCCACAAAAATAGTTAACAGAGACTCCTAATAGCACGTGTGCTGGCAAGAAACAGGTCAGAAAGGAGAAACGGGAAAACCACCCTTTTAAAAAAGTTAGGTTAATAAGAACTAAATGAAGAGTGGGCATTAGCTAGGTGATGCATGTCTGTAATAACACATGTCAAGACACTAACATGGGAGAGAACATTTGTTATCCCTGGAAGTTAAGAGTCCAAGAAGAGTTAGGAAAAGGCAAAAAATTAAGGCAGACGCCAGATGCTAGACCTTTAAAGAACCTTTAAATGCCATTAAAAATAGTTTAGGATTTTTTCCCTTGTAGTCACTAATTTTCAAATTTTATTATTGTTCAACACTAATTTCAAATCAAGTCTTACAGAGAATCGCAATATATAATATAAACTAAAACAGCACTGTCCTATCTAATGTGGGTAGAGTGCTTTAGAATTTCAACCGAGGCTCCTGTTCACCTAAAATGAGGGCAAAGGCAAAAACAGGCAATTGTTTGAGAGAGAGAAGGCAGTATCACAAATAATGTATGTTGGGGATATACTAACTAGACTTCTAATCAAAAACGAATACAATATTTCAATGAGGATCATTCACAGATTATTTACACACAAAAGAAGTAAACACAATGGAGTGATGAGGGGAAAGGGGAAAACATGGGAAATATAGGAAGTAGCACTAACAGCAGGAGCAGTACTTCTAAATCCAAATGGCACGGGATGGGAGAGATTACAACAATGTGGAACAGAAAGTCACATAGAGAAGGCCACCTGGAGGGGGGCAGTACCTGTGTCAGGACACTGCCAACCCAAGGTAACCTCACAGCGAAGAAACCAGGGAAATAAATATTCTGAACTGGCCTTTCTCACTGCTTCCAATCTACCTGTTTTCTACACTAGCTGAACTGTGAAGTCCAAGTCACAGACACTGATTGACAAAATCCATACAAGTAAAGCCCACTGGGCAAAGAACAGGACAGAAAAAGAAACATAGATCAGGAAGATCAAAGAGAAGCTATCTGTCATGCAGGGGTAATACAGAAGTATTAGGAAAAATCAAACCTAGTCTTCTGGGAGCAAGGAAAAGGTTTCCATTAGGCAGAGACAATTACGGTGAAGCCTAAAGAATGAGCAAGAGTTAGGCAGAAGAAATAGGGCAGACAGACATTCCAGGCAAAGGGACTAGCACTACAAACGTATACTTCCAGAACAGTAAATAAATTAGGATGTTTGAAGCACAGAGTATGAGGGAAAAAAGGGAAAAGAAGAAAACTAGAGAGGTAAGGGTAAATAAGATCAATCTTTTATACCATGCTTCCCTTTACCTTTAGCCTAAAGGCAAAGTTTAAAGATTGACATGACCTCATCTGACAGAAATGGGTGTAGGTTTTTAATAAAGGTAACAGGCACAGGGATTTTTTAATGACTGAAGTCCATTTGCTCTCCTATTTCTTGGTTAAATAGCTCTTGCCTGGTCATTTCACAAGAATTGCAAGGCAGAGTGGAAATGTAGAGAACAATGCAAACACCAGTAATACTAAATTATTATACAAATTCTAATCTACGTCATCCTTTTTAATTTCCCACATTTTGACTTTTTCAGGAAACAGGCAGGCAAAAATGTTTAGTGATCACATTAAGTCATCTATTTAACATTCTGAACCAAATAATTGATAATTGAACTTTTACACTAGAGTGTATGCATTCTGCTTCAAAATGGAGAACCTTTCTAAAAACAAACTTGACACCTGGGCCCTATTTGCAAAGAACTGCAGACTTTCTAAAGTGACACACTGAAAATTTAGAGACTTGAGGATCAACCCCTTGCCAGGCCCTACTGAAGATACTAGGGATACAGTGACATACAAAACAGGTAAGGTTCCTGTCATCATTAAATTTAACCTCAAAAGAAAGAATAGCCATTAAATAAGTAAGCATACAAATAAACATAATTACAAACCTGGTATGTACTACAAAGGATGAAGCAAAAAAAAAAAAATTCTATTACATTTAGAACAAAGACATAATTGACAACTCTGCAAAAGCAATGTCCAGGGAGTGGAAGGAAACAAAGTCAAATACAATAGATCAGCCGGGCGCGGAGGCTCACACCTGTAACCCCAGCACTTTGAGAGGCTGAGGCAGGCAGATCACCTGAGGTCAGGAGCTCGAGACCAGCCTGGCCAACATGGCAAAACCCTGTCTTTACTAAAAATACAAAAAGTAGCTAGGTGTCATGGTGCATGTCTGTAGTCTCAGCTACTTGGGAGGCTGAGGCACAAGAATCTCTTGAACCTGGGAGATGGAGGTTGCAGTGAGCTTCGATCACGCCACTGCACTCCAGCCTGTGTGACAAAGCAAGGCTCTGTATTTTAAAAAATTTTTTTAAATCACAATGGATTGAGGCATACATATGTTTGAAGGAAGATGCTGCCAGGAAATAGCAGATTCAAGAACTCGGTTGTAAACTGACAACAGAGAAAGGCAATTTATCAAAAGGCATGGTTAGGAAAACTTAAGATGGGAAGACATACGCATGTTAAATATTTATTGGAAGTGGGAACACAAGAGAGATTGAATATAAGAGAAAAAAGGGATGACAGACGTGATGACTAATAATGCCAACACTATGTAAAGGTAAATGCTTTATGTGCAATTCCTTATTTAATCTCCAAGATTAGCACTATTGTCCAAATTTTGCATATGAGATAACTAAACTCAAAAAGTTAAGTAGGTAGGAAAAAATCACACAGTGACAGAACATGGCTTCAAACACAGGTCTTTATGACTCCAAAGTACACCACACTGCCACATATCCTTATCAAACTATGTAAGTGCCAGTTACTATGTAATAAAGATATAGAGATGAATAAAACATGGTCCTTATCTTTAAAGAGTAAGGTAAGGAACAAAAACATATACCCAAAAATCAATGTAAAAGTAGGAATAAGTTAGAAGGTATACAACAAAGAGAGAGCCAGTAACTCTATCCTGAGCTGATTAGTGAAGACCTCAGATGGTGTTCCTATTAGGCAGAACAGAAACATGACAAACTGAATTCCAGGTAAGACAAACAGATAATGGAAAAGCAAAGACGCACAAATTTATAGCTCTGTCTGCACACTTCAAGAAGCTGGGCATGGCAGAAATGCGAGAGTTGAAGAGACCACATCAATGAGCCTTTTATGCCATGCTATGGTATCTGAACTTCCAACTATAGGAAGTAAAAATCCATTTCCAGACTTTAAAGCAAGATTAGGCTACTGTGAAGACTGAGACTTCAGAGGTCTGAGCAGTAGCCTGGTGAATGAATGGCTTACAGACAACCAAAAGAACATGAAATTTGGAAGGAGACTCCCAAACTAACTGTTTATAATCAGCTTAAGGACAGTTCCAAAGTCGCTTTTTATTTTTATTTTTATTTTTAAAAAGGTAGTTTTTATTCTAAGTGAAATGAGAACACTCCATTGTCAAATTTTAGGACATAACAGAGAAATGGTTTCACCTACACTTCGTGATCAACAGGGAGGGATTGAAGGTTTGTTTCCTTAACCCCACAAATATAGATTATTTGAGGCAGAATGCAGGCTTAAGTGATTCATTTCTCCAAAAAGCATATTGAACAGAAGCAGGATTGCCAGCTGTTTACCCTAAAAGCAAAGAACAGAGTCTCCACTTTCCAAAAGATACTGCCTTTCCTTTGATTCAGGGCATATCACGTCAGTCTGCCATCTGATGGTTCAGGAAGACTGATGCTTACTTCTGCTAAGCATATTGCTCTGACTCAGAAGCTGTATAATTCCAGCACCTAGCAGATATAAGAAGCAGAGAAGAAGCCAAAGGATATCAGCCACTACCCTAGCACAACACAATTAGTCAGCCTCAGCAATGAAACCAAATCAAAGGAAAATAAGCTATAATTTAGAACTTTAGGTTTTTGCAAACTGATCTCCAGGTACTTTCCTCATTGCAGAAATCATACCCTACATTCTAATCACCCTGAAAAAACCATCCACGCCTTTCTCTAATGTCATTACCTCAGACTGGAATGCATCTATACTCCGTATCAACATGATAAATGCACAGGCTTCCGTTAAGCCCAATTCAACTGTTATTCCTTCAAGGCATGATGTAAAACCAGCTCATTCAATCTTAATTCTACCCTCCCGATCCTTGCCCCAGGAGTATCTGCTTGCACTGCAGAAGCTAAAAAGCTAAAATCAACACTGTCCAGTCGTTCTCACCACCAGGCTTCTGGATATAATTTCTGATCTATCAAAAAATACTTTCATGGGATTTAGGAACTGAAAGTAAAGTGGAGATCCCTTATTACCACTTTACGTTTCCTATTGGCAAAGCAAGACAAGAAATAAGATTTTTTTTTCCAAATTGATGCTCCAGTGTCCATTCTCCAACTGTCCAGATGTTTACAGGCAACCACACTGGAAACAACGGCTAGACTCCAAGTTCAATGCCGAGTCACCAGGTCTGTGGGCGTCAAGAGGCAGTTGAGGCAGCAACAGCGGCAGCAGCTTTGTAAGCAATGGCCTGAAACCCGTGCATAAGGTTCTTAAATTCAGTAATTTCTATGGCACCATCAGTGGTTATAGCTTCCCCAGCGTATCAGTTTTTGAGTTCTGGAACTTATTTGTGGAGAGCAAATTTATATTTAAGATAGTTAGAATGGTGTCTATTTCCTCATCCTTGACTCACGTACACTAAACAAGTTAACACCTTACAGGGGAAGAAGCACACCAAGAAGGAAAGAAAATGAGTAACATCAGTACAAGAGGCTAACAAACTGGTAAGTGCCAGTTAGACCTTAGATACATGAGAAAAACAATGAATTAGACTAGAATCAGTACCCTAAAATTCCCTTTGACTAGAAAAAGTTTTAAATCCCTAAAACCCTAAGTAGTCACATGTAAGAAATCATCATTTATCCAACATGCATGTAATTGCTAGTTTTATCTCAAGTGATTATCTTTTCTCTTGAATATTGGCCATGTTTTCATGGTTCTTCCTAAGTATGGTAATTTTAGATTACATTCTATATGTGGTAAATGATATCTTACAGAAACCCTAGATTCTGTTATAGTCCTTTAAAAAATGCTTTGATTTCCAAGGGCAGGAAAAATAAAAAGATAAGAAGTAGAAAAGAAAAAACAAACAAAAAATGTCTATAGCAGGCCGGGCACAGTGGCTCACGCCTGTAATCCCAGCACTTTTGGAGGCAGAAGGTGGTGGATCACTTGAGCCCAGGAATTCGACACCAGCCTGGGCAACATGGCGAAACCCCATCTCTACAAAACATACAAAAAATTAACCAGGTGTTGTGGCGCATGCCTGTAGTCCCAGCTACTTGGGAGGCTGAGGTGGGAGGAGGAGGCTGAGCTTAGGAAGACAAGGCTGCAGTGAACCGTAATCACACCACGGCATTCCAGCTTGGGCGAGGAGCGTGAGAGCCGGCCTCAAAAAAAAAAAAAGTTTATATTAAACTTAGCTTGACTTAAACTGCAAACTTTCTCCTCCAGGATGGACAGCAGCTGAAATCTTTGTTCAGTTCTTTTATTCCTGGCTGAGTTGCATGCGGTTTGCTCCACACACAGCTCAGCCTATAATACATTAAATAAAGTTTAATGCAAAATTGGCGGATCTTTCCCTTCAGGTCTCTCTTTCCACTCACTTTCCAGCTGTTGTGGTCACCATGAACTCTGCCCTCTGGGTCACAAGCTATAAGCAGTTTCCTAACTGAGTTTTAGCTGTCTAGCATGGTGCAAAACTAGCTACAAAAATTAGCAAACCCAGCCGGGCGCGGTGGCTCACGTCTGTAATCCCAGCACTTTGGGAGGCCAAGGTGGATGGATCACTTGAGGTCAGGAGTTCGTGACCAGCCTGGCCAAAATGGTGAAACCCTGCCTCTATTAAAAATACAAAAATTAGCTGGGCATGGTGGTGCATGCCTGTAGTCCCAGCTACTTGGGAGGCTGGGGCAGAAGAATTGCTTGAACCCAGGAGGCGGAGGTTGCAGCGAGCCGAGATCACACCATTGCACTCCAGCCTGGACATCACAACGAGACTGTTCAAAAAATAGCAAACCAACCAGGGCTGTTTCATTTTTAAAAGTGTATAATAACACCTTCTTCTTGGTAGTTTCTGTCTGCTACTAGTTGTTCTTCAGGTACTCTTTGTTTTTTATATTTTGTTCAGAGTTTAAGTTATCTGTAATAAGATTGATTTGATAGGAAGTATTCTGTCATTACCACAGGAAGAATGTTTGGTTGGTTTACTCTGGAAAAGAAACTAAATTCATAGCATTGCCCCTATTCTCTATCCTAAAAATAAATAATATTCTGGCCCCATAAGGGTGATGGTTCAAGTTTCATTCTTTGTTTACTCAGGGGTGGGATGGTGGGTTGGTGTGTATGCATGTGTTAAAATAAGGTAACTGGGTCCCAGCACTTTGGGAGGCTGAGGCAGGTAGATCACCTGAGGTGAGGAGTTCGAGAGCAGCCTGGCCAACATGGTGAGACCCCATTTCTGCTAAAAATACAAAAAATTAGCCGGGCACGGTGGCACGTGCCTGTAATCCCAGCTACTCAGGAGGCTGAGGCAAGAGAATGGCTTGAACTCAGGAGGCAGAGGTTGCAGTGAGCCAAGATCATGCCACTGCAATCTAGCCTGGGAGACAAAATGAGACCCCATCTCAAAAAAAGAAAAAAAAAAAAAAAAGAAGGTAACTGGGAGATGGAACAGTCCGGGTTATTCTAACTATGGATTTCACAGATTAATAAATTGTTTTTAAAAGATTCCAGAAGGGGGAGGGGACAGGGAGGCGAGGCAGACAGACAAAGAAAAGGAGTAGGGGAGAAGGGGGAAAGGTAATAGAGGAGGGAGAGAGAGACAGACAGACACACAGGGAGAAGTACAAAGTATTGCTGCCGATTTTATTGGCCAATAAGGACATTTTAAAAAAACAACTGGCTGGGCGCAGTGGCTCAGGCCTGTAATCCCAGCACTTTGGGAGGCCGAGGCAGGTGGATCACCTGAGGTCAGGAGTTTGAGACCAGCCTGGCCAACATGGTAAAACCTCGTCTCCACTAAAAAAACAAAAATCAGTTGAGCATGGTGGTGGGTGCCTGTAATCCTAGCTACTTGGGAGGCCGAGGCACGAGAATCACTTGAAACTGGCAAGCAGAGGTTGCAGTGAGCCAACATCGTGCCACCGCACTCCAGCCTGGGCGACAGAGTGAGACTTGTCTCAAAAAAAAAAAAAAAAAAAAAACTAGTCCTCACAGTAATCCCTACACTTTGGGACACCAAGATAGAAGGATCATTTGAACCCAGGAGTTCGAGACTACCCTAGGAAACATAGTGAGACCCCATCTCTACAAAAAGATGAAAAAATCAGCCAAGTATGGTGGCATGCACCTTCAGTCTCGGGAGGCTGGGTGGGCGGATCCCTGGAACCAGGGAGTTTGAGGATACAGTGAGCTATGATCACACCATTGCACACCAGTCTAGGTGACAGAGTGAGTATCCAAGTAAATAAATAAAAGAGTAAAAATAAAGCAAACATATTACTATAAACTTTCATTTTCACATCAAAAAGGGGGGAAATCTTAGAATCGATATAAGCCTTACCTGACAACAGTTCATTAACTTACAATACATATGAACACTAATTAGTCTTACTTTTCTTTCTGCACAAACCAAAAACAACTGTGAGAAAACAGCACTAGCCCTGATAAAACTCTAGACACTGAAGCCTGGTGGAGCTTCCTGGATGGTGAACACATTGATGAGTCAGGAGGGTAGCATGCCCTGATTCCATGGGAAGAGGCATGGAAGCTCAACGTTTGGAAGCTCCCAGACTTTGCCCTGTGTTTCTTCATTTGGCTGGTCCTGATCTGTATCCGTTAAATAAAATTGCAATCATATGGGTAGTGTTTCCCTGAAATCTTTAAATCATTCTAGTAAATTATCAACCCTGAGGGGGGTTGTGGGAAACTCCCCAGATTTGTAGCTAGTTGGCCATAAGTATGGGTAGAATGGGGACCCTACTTGCCACTAGCACCTGGAATGAAGGCAGACCTGTGGAACTGGGCCCTTCCCTTGTGGGGTCTGCACTAACACTGTGTGATCAGTATCAGAACAGCACTGCAGTTCTCCACTGGTGTCAGAACACCAAACCCTAACAGAATTTCTTCCATCATATCTTATACAAGCTAAGCCTATATGCTGAGAATATAGTAGGAATGAAGCCATAAACATGTACAACTTGTATCATCATGCAATCTGCACCAGCCCAGTCTTCAAAATTTCTGGCTCCTTAAGGAATTTCAGCAAATCCACCTCCAGAAAAATTATCTTTAAAAAAAAAAAAAAAAAGTTACTTACTATAAATAGAGAAACTAGTGTTAAATCCCAAGAACACTTTTTAAATTTTTTGAAGTAAATGTTTGTATAACACATCAGGGATCAGCAAACTTTCTGGACACAATCACAGAGTACATCTTTAAGGCTTTGCAGGCCATACGGTTTCTGTCATAACGACTCAACTTTGCCATGTGTCAGCCAAAGCAGCCCCAACAATATGTAAACAAAGGAACACAGCTATGTTCCAATAAAACTTTATTTATAAAAATGGAGGGGGAAGGACTAGATTTGGCTCATGGATCACAGTTTACTGACCCCTGCACTAGATTATTTATTCAATAAACATGAAGTATGTAACTCTTCTGATGGCATGAAGGTCTGGTTACCACACCAACAACTAATAGTCTGGGAGAGTTTAGTATACCTGTTCATTAAAAAAAAAAATTAGGCTAGGTGCGGTGGCTCAAGTCTGTAATCCCAGCACTTTGGGAGGCCGAGACGGGTGGATCACGAGGTCAGGAGATCGAGACCATCCTGGCTAACACAGTGAAACCCCGTCTCTACTAAAAAATACAAAAAACTAGCCGGACGAGGTGGCGGGCGCCTGTAGTCCCAGCTACTTGGGAGGCTGAGGCAGGAGAATGGCGTGAACCCGGGAGGCGGAGTTTGCAGTGAGCCGAGATCCGGCCACTGCACTCCAGCCTGGGCGACAGAGCGAGACTCCGCCTCAAAAAAAAAAAAAATTAACTGATACAAATTGTATTTTAGCCAAAATGTATTTCCTTGGCAGGAAATGTTAAAGGAAGGAAAAAAGGAAGGGGGTAGGGAAAGAAAGAAAAAGAGGAAGAAGGGGAGGGGAGGAAGGAGAAGGAAAGAAATACAAAGGAAGAAAATCTAATGATATCAGAAATCACTGGTATACTTTAGAGTATTTTTTACTTCATAAATTTCAGATATCTAAAATATATTAAAATTCATAAATTCCTGCAATTAACATGAAGTAACTTACTATAAGTAAGGTTATAAGTAAGCTTATAGTAGTACCAGGCTCTCTGCTAGGTGCTATTAAGAATCCCTGTAGAATAATTTTGAAACAAATGTTTATTAATATAATAATTAAGAAAATTTTATTTTAGATAATGCTGAAATAAAATTTAGTGCCAAGATATGGCTTAGTCCCTCTAGCCCCCAAATAAGAATGTATGTGTTCTGTAGCATGTATTTACATTCAGAGAAGAATCTACATTCTACATTAGTGTATCTCTACTATAGCTCATTCCTCTATAAATATACCTTGTTAATAACTACAATTAAAGCAAGCATGCTTAATTAATCTGAATTAATAAAAGGTGTCATCCCTCCAAAGAAAGGGAGTTAGGAAATTTGCTCTAAATCATTTTACTATTGGTCCTCAATATTTACAACAGGAAAATTAGCAACTGTTTTGGTTAGATATCAGTCTTAAAACAACAAAGCTGAAGATAAAAAAATACTATTTCATAATAGGGCTTTGGCAGGAAACGAGGAATTTTTCATGTTTTCCTTATGATGTTAAGAATATTATACAATTTTATAACATCCTTTTAAAATTCCAATTTAAATCTATTTCATGAAGAACCAAACTCTAACAAAGATTTGTATAAATTTGTATAAATTTATGCAAAGATTTGTATAAATTTCTTAGCAGAACTTTATCCTCTTCACAGTTCTGGTGGCCAGAAATCTGAACAAAATCTTATAGGATCAAATCCAAGAGTGAACAGGGCCAGGCTCCCTGAGAAGGCTCAGGAGGGGGTGTTCACTTGCCTCTTCCAGATTCTGGTAACTACCAGCATTCCTTGACTTGTCACCACATCATTCTAATCTCTGCTCCTGTTTCCACACCACCTTCTGCTCTTCTATGTTAAACCCTCCTCTGCCTCCCTCTTATCAGGACATCTGTGATTACATTTATGGCCCACTGCATAACCCAGGATAATCTTCCCATCTCAAGATCTTTAATTTGTACTTGCAAAAAGCCCCTTCTGCCAGAAGGTAACATCCACATTCCCAGGGATTAGGAATATCTTTTGGCAGCATTACTCAACACAGCATAACATGGTTCATCTTAGAAACACTAGATGTGCATACAAACCCACCAGAGTACTGACTAGTACAGTTAACGTACTTTTCTCACAGTAAATCAGCCATATCAAGTGAGTGCTAATGAATGCTCCTAGCCATTGGGCACTGACTGAACATGTCATGCTTTTCTGATTTTGAATGACAAACGACACAAATCAATCTACATTATATCTTCCTGTCCACATTGAAGGTTCTGGCAAAAGTTTACATCCATAATAGTTGGAAAAAAGTATAAAAGTGATAGTGCTAAGGACAACCTAAGAGGGCTGTATTAGTTTGCTAGGACTGCCATATCAAAGTACCACAGGTGGGTGGCTAGGAAATTTACTTTCTCACGACTCAGGAAGCTACAAGTCCAAGATCAACATGTTACGAGGACTGAATTCTTCTCAGGGCCCTTCTCCTTGACTTATAGATGGCCATCTTCTCTTTGCGTCTTCACTCTCTTCTTTCAAGACTACCAGTCATACTGGACTAGGGCCTACTCTGTAACCTCATTTTAATTTAATTACCTCTTCAAAGACCCTATCTCCAAATACAGTCACACTCAGGGACTGGGAGTTATGACTTCAAAATATAAACCTGTTGGGGCAGCGGGGGGGACACACACAACTCAGCCAGTAAGTGCCAAGGAAGAGTAAGCATGCTTGATGTTAAAATTCATGAAATGGCCAGACGCAGTGGCTCACACCTGTAATCTCAGCACTTTGGGAGGCTGAGGCAGGTGGATCACTTGAGGTCAGGTGTTCAAGACCAGCCTGGCCAACATGGTGAAACCCCATCTCTACTAAAAATACAAAAATGACCTAGGCATGGTGGTGCACACCTGTAATCCCAGCTACTTGGGAGGCTGAAGCAGGAGAACCACTTGAATCCAGGAGGCAGAGGTTGCAATGGACCAAAATCACGACACTGCACTCCAGCCTGGGCCACAGAGCAAGACTCCATTCCCAAAAAAAAGAAAAAATTCATGAAATACCTTTAAGAAACTGGTTGAGGAAATCTAAGATAAATACCAACAATCCTTTAGGAATCTGAAGAAGCCCCTTCATAATGGGGATAATGGCACCAAAAATATCACTAAGTAGTCAGTAAGGATGAAACAAAAAATGTATGATGGAGAACCAAAAGAAACTACAGGTGGAGATGTATTATCAATTTGGATGACTCTTTTAAAATGGGAGCATGATGGCCTGCGTATAATATTCACAATACATATCCATAGGGACTAAACTGTAATAACCACATAAAGCAATAGTTCTCTGATAAAGACTCTTGAAGTCCCCAAGATGCTGTCTTTGCTAACTACATATTTTTGTCAAGCAAAATTTCCTCACATACTTCAACCCAAACAACAAATCACAACAGAGTGAATGAAGAAGCAGACATGAGAACCCCGTGATCTTCAACTAAACATTTTAAAGACATTTTCAGAAATGTAAAACAATGCCACTCTTCTCATAAATTTATTGGTTTTGGATAATAGGTTTTTTCATTAAAATGTTATTTGTATGAACTAATAGTGGATTTCTTTTATTGTTAAATGAGTTAAATACTTTTAAAATTTGTTTGAATATCTGATATGATAAATACTGGAAGATCTACCCAAAGAATCCAAAGCCTATTTGGATCCTCAATAATTTAAGATGTAAAAGGATCCTAACAAAACATTTGAGAAATCGGAGCACTGACTCAGTTAGCATTTCCATTCTAGGTAGTCACCCTACCTCCCCAGTGCCCATAGTAACTAGGTTTTTGCCTATATAAAACTAAACAGTCTCCTAAAAGATGCAGTTACTTTGAAGGTTTGTTATATAAGGTTCTGTGAGCCCACTACAGAAATAGACTGAATGGGGCAATTCATCCAATTCCTAAATTTTGAAGACTCTGATTATAAATTGGAGGCATTGTAGTACAGAAGAGAAAATCAAGGGATCATCTATGAGTCGATGCCCATCTTTTGATTTCTAATGTTATACTAGCTACCTACAACTTCAGGCAAATCATTTATTTCTTTGGGCATCAGTGTCATGACCTATAAAATCAGAGAATAAACCAAATGATCTAATGTCCCTTCCAGTTCTAAGTTCCATGATTTGAGGAAAGCCCAAAATTGCCAATGGAAAAAGAAATCATAATGGACACTGCTAAGCACTCTACTAAGCAAATACTTTAATCGTGAAAAAGCTGGTGATATAAAAGAATTTAACAGTTGCATACTTTCTCCTAATATTACTTGCTGTATCTTCCAGGAAAAGTGACTGGCTACCTTCAGATGACTACTGTGCCACAAGAAATATCACTATAAGAATCTTTTAAAAACTTACAAAATAAGAAGTGAATATTGGTTACAGAAAGGACTTCTCAGTAATTACCAGAGAAAGCTACTAATATTTGGTAACTACTAATCTAAGATGGGAAAAATGGGGGGTACAATTGTTAAAGTAGAAAACTTTATAAATCTAAAACATGCCAACACACAAACAGAAAGTTAAAAGCTCCACATTGAAAGGAAAGGGACTCTTTCCTGAAATAATTAAAGATTTAATTTACCCAAGTCCTGATGGAACTGGAGATGATTTTTTTTTTAGTTCAAAAATTTTTTGAAACTGAAAACTCAAACAAGCTCTGAATTCTAAATTTTGAGATTATTTCCTAATTGGCACATAATCTATGCTAATATTAAGAGATTATAAAGCGGAATTTTAACTAAAAACACACCACTCAACAGGCAAGGTATGACAGATGTAGATCCCTCACAAAGCTCTGAGAGATTTAAAAAAAAATTTCTTTCACTACAATGCATTTACTTAAGCAATGTTTTAAGAATAGCAATTTGGAAGAGCAAGAAAATACTCTTTTTACTTCCCCAATTAAGAATAAATGCCCCCCAAAAAGCCTGTTTTTAAGTAAATTTAGCCACCAGATTTCAGCTTCATTTAAAAGTTCCAAGTAATTCAATGTAATTTACAGAATTACAAAAGCTTCATTTACTTAGTCACCTTAATTTTATGATTCAGTAAGTCAACTGATAGTATTAACAGCTTTATTTTTAAATCTACTGAAATAACCAGATCTGTATGAATTAAGACATCTTCCAGAGAATGAGAATTGAATTTGGTAAGCTCAGCAGAACACAGAGAATACTCATAATTAAATAAAGAGGAAAAATAATTTGAAATGTTTTGTTATTGAAGAAACAAAATATAGGAAGTTGTTTTGCACAGTTCTGATATGCATGAATTTCAGTTACCATATTTTAGTTAACACCAGTCCTCCAACTACACAATTTAAATTTCAGTTACAGTCAGGTGCAGTGGTTCACACCTGTAGCGCCAGCACTTTGGAAGGCCAAGGTGGAAGTATCACTTGAAGCCAGGAATTTAAGACCAGCCTGGGCAACATAGCAAGATCCCATCTCTACCTCACCACCCAAAAAAATTAGCTGGTTATGATGGTGTGCACCTGTGGTCCCAGCTACTCAGGAGGCTGAGGCAGGAGGATCACTAGAGCCCAGGAGTTTCGAAGCTACAGTGAACTATGACTGTGCCACTGCACTACAGCCTGAGCAACAACAGGACTCTGTCTCAGAAAAACATAAAAGTAAATTTCAGTTACCACAAGAACTATAAATAATTACACAAAGTACAAACTTTGCTGCTAGGTCTTAAGTCCACATAAGTAACAGATGAGCATCATTACTGATGACCAATCGTGTCTTTGTTTCAAAGTTTATTGGTGGATGTTCTCTGTACATCTGATATTAAGTTCATCCACAGACTACAAAGTACATGGTCATGCTGCTTCCTTGTCCCCTAAATGATAAGCCATCGTGACATTTTACATAAGTGGCTATCAAAGAGAGAACTGGCCAACAAAGATGAAAATGCAGCAAAGACATGAAAAGTGACAATGCTAGAGGTGAAATTTGAATTGAATGTAAATGGGATTAAAATAGAAATAATGCATATAGGAATGTTGACATTGCTGCCATTCAGGAGACTACAGATATGCAGCCAGAAGAATATCGTGAAGGCACTTATTAACATAAATGAACAAAGTGGCTGAGATGAAAGGGAAGAAGATACTACAGATAAAATGATACCCATAAAAATTTTACATTAAAGAAACTCTAGAATACTTCACAACATTTAAAATCCAAAGGATAAAATGTTGAGAGGAGCTGATCCACACAGACAAAGGAGAAAGACAATTTGCCAAGGCACAGAAAAAATGTGTGCTTCATAACAACTTATACAGTGAGAAGGTAGCAAGTGCTATTCAAACTACTTTTTTAACAAAGAAAGAAAACCCTTTAATTCTCAATACTTCGAATGTTTTACATGATGGTATACTAAATGTTAGCATAACTTTTTTTCATTTCTCTATTCATTTATAACAAAAAGAGAAATTTTAATGTTTTGACAAAAAATTTTACAGACCACAGAACAACCATAATTTTAGCCATTGATTAGTAAGATTGTTTTGTATACCTTCAGCTTACATTACCATTTTTTTATAACCTCCAATAACCATTCAAAATTATGACTGCCTATACATAAAATGTACAGTGATCCTCTGGTTATAATCCATATATAAGAATCAACTAAAAACTAGGTTCTATTATACTTTTCCTAAATAATTTTGCAAAGACTTTTGTGTGTATGTGTGTGTGTGTGTGATAGAGTCTTACTCTGTCACCCAGGCTGAGGTATAGTGACGTGATCTCAGCTCACTGCAACCTCTGCCTACGAGTTGAAGTGATTCTCCTGCCTCCGGAGTAGGCGGGATTACAAGTGCCTGCTAGCACACCCCGGCTAATTTTTGTATTTTTAGTAGAGATGGCGTTTCACCATGTTGGCCAGGATAGTCTCGAACTCCTGACCTCAAGTGATACACTCACCTTGGCCTCCCAAAGTCCTGGGATTACAGGCCACCTTGCCTGGCCAAGAGATTTATTTTAATTCAGTAAACACTTACTGCAAACCAATCATTTGCCAGACATTGTGCAAGTCCTGAAGATCCAGCATGAACCACTTTATACTAGATTCTGTTCTACAAAAAAAATTATTTGAGCAAAGTTCCAATCTATACCAATTTTGTTCTAAAATCTAAAAAGGCAATAGGATACCACCAAACATGAAAATAAGCTAGGCACAATGGCACATGTCCATAGTCCCAGCTACTCAGGAAGCTGAGGTGGGAGGATCACTTGTGGATGGAGAGTTAGTGCTTAACAGGTACAATTGTTTTGGTCTGGAAAAAGGAAAGAAGTTTTAGAGATGAATGGTGGTGATAATTACAAAACAATGTGAAGGTACTTAATGCCACCGCACACTTAAAAATGGTTGAATGATCAATTTTGTCTTAGGCATATTCTGCCACAATAAAAAACAGAGATAAAAAGCAAAAATCTCTTTCAGACATACAAAAGCTG
>NW_012120788.1:96100-110947 GCF_000951035.1 Colobus angolensis palliatus | reverse complement strand
CTACTCAGTAGGCTGAGACATAAGAATCACTTGAAACTGGGAAGGTGGGGTGGGGGAAGTGGGGGGCAAAGGTTGCAGTGAGCCAATATCATGCAACTGCACTTCAGCCTAGACAACAAAGCGAGCCCCGTCCCAAAAACAAACAAACAAAAAGAGCAAAGCATCATGGGGTTTAAAACATACACAAAAAGAAAATGCATGACATGAGCCAGTCACGGTGGCTCACACCTGTAATCCCAGCCCTTTGGGAGACCGAGGTGGGTGGATCATGAGGTCAAGAGTTCAAGACCAGCCTGGCCAAGATGGTGAAACCCTGTCCTCTAGTAAAAATACAAAAATTAGCCAGGCATGGTGGCGGGCACCTGTAATCCCAGCTACTCACTCAGGAGGCTGAGGCACAGAATTGCTTGAACCTGCGAGGCAGAGGTTGCAGCGAGCCGAAATCATGCCACTGTACTCCAGCCTGGGTGACAGAGGGAGGAGACTCCGTCTCAATAAAAGAAAAAAAGAAAAAAGAAAGTGCATGACACCAACAGCCCTAAGACAGGAGAGAAGTGGAATCAACTATTACAAAGTCTTAGCACACTCCTGAAGTAATAACATAGTGTACCTTCAAGTGATATTAATAAGTTTAAAGGTGTTTACCAGAAGCCCTAAGGCAAACATGAATGAAATAATAAGAGAGAGAAGCAGAACAAAGTGTTACAGCAAATCAGCCCCCCACCCAAAAAAAAATCACTCCATTAACACACAAGGAGGCAGAAAAAGAGGATAAAAGGAAAGCTGGAATGGCTGTATTCACATCAGACAAAACAGATTTCTGAAGAATACTACGAAGATAAAAAGAGTCTCTTTACAAAGATAAAGGGTCCATTCATCAAGAGGACCTAACAAGCCAAAGCATTTGTGTACCTAATATAGTATCACTTCAAAATACACGAAACAGAAAAAAGACAAAAATGCAAAGAAAAAAGACATTCAAAATTAGTTGGAGATTTCAATTTACCTCCCTTAATAATTGATAAATCAGACAGAATCAGTAAAGACACAGAAGAATAGAATATTATCAACCAACTTGACCTAATGAGATTTATAGACATTCCACCCAACTAGAGAAAAATACACATTCTTCTCAAATACACACAAAACATTTACCAAGACAGAGCATATTCTGGGATATATAACAATTCTTAATACATATGAAAGCACTCAAAGCATATAAAGTATTATTCAGAATAGCCAAGACACAGCATCAATCTAGGTGTCTATCATTGGATGAACAAAGAAAATACGGGGGGCAGGTATACATACATATTTATTTAAATGGACTATTATACCTATTATTCAGCCTTAAAAAAAGAAAATCCTGTTATTTGCAACATGACACAAACTGGGAAGGACCTTATGGTAAGTGAAATAAGCTAGGCGCAGATGGACAAAAACTGATCTCACTTTTTCAGATGTGGAATCTAAAAAAAATCAAAGCTCATTGAAGCAGAGAGTAGAATGGTGGTTGTCAGGGATTGGGGGTAAGGGAAAAGGGGAGCTGTTGCTCAAAGGGTATAAAGTTTTAGCTATGCAGGATGAATAAGTTCTGGAGATCTAATGCACAGCATGATGACTATAGTTAACAATATAGTGTTGTAGACTTGACATTTGCTAAAAGAGGCGATCTTAAATGCTCTCGCTGCACATAAAAAAAGTAGCTGTGTGAGGTGATAGATATGCTAGTCAGCTTGATGGTGATAATCATTTCACAATGTATATGTATCTCAAAACATCACATTGTACATCTTAAATATATATGCTTTTTATATCAACCATACCTCAATAAAGCTGGGGGGGAAACTACTTAATGTAAAAAAAAAAAAATCATATGAGGTATATTTTTCTGACCAGTAAGAAATTAAATTAGAAATCAACAGCAGAAATATCCTTGCAAAACCCCAAAATACTTGCAAACTAAGTAACACATTTCCAATAACCCCTGGGTCAGAAAGAAATAAAAAAGCAAACTTAGAAATTATTTTGAGCTAAATGAAAATGAAAGCACAACATATCTAAATGTATGAGACACAGCTAATACACTACTTTTTTTTTTAATTTTTTTTTTTTTTTTTTGAGACAGAGTCTCGCTCTGTCACCCAGGCTGGAGTGCAGTGGCACAATCTTGGCCCACTGCAGATTCAAGCAATTATCTGCCTCAGCCTCCCGAGGGAGTAGCTGGGATTACAGGTGCCCACCACCACATTCGGCTAATTTTTGTATTTTCAGTAGAAATAGGGTTTCACCATCTTGGCCAGGCTGGTCTTGAACTCCTGACCTCATGATCCACCCGCCTCGACCTCCCAATAATACACAATTTAGAGGGACATTTACAGAGCTAAACGCCTATGTTAGAAAAGATTAAGGGTCTCAAGTAAATGATCTTGGCTTTCACCTTAATAAAGTATAAAATAAGGCCAGGTGTAGTGGCTCACACCTGCAATCCTAGCACTTTAGGAGGCCAAGGAAGGCAGATCACTTGAGCCCATGAGTTTGAGATCAGCCTGGCCAATATGGTGAAACCCCACCTCTACTAAAAATACAAAAAGTTAGCTGGGCATGGGGTGCACCTGTAATCCCAGTTACTTGGAAAGGTAAGGCACAAGAAAGGCCTGAACCTGGAAGATGGAGGCTGCAACGAGCCAAGATCACGCCACTGCACTCCAGCCTGGGCACCAGAGCAAGACTCCATCTCAAAAAAAAAAAAAAAAAAAAACAGTATAAAATAAGAGCAAATCAATCCCAAAGTAAGCAAAAGAAAAAGAAATAATAAAGGTCACATGGAAATCAATGCATCAGAAAACAAAAAAATAGAAAAGTAATAAGGCCAAAGATGTTTTTTAATATTGATAAAGCTGGTAAACTAGCCATAATGATTAGTTTAAAAAAGAAAGATGACACCAGTTACCAATATGAAGAATGAGCAATGTGAAATTATTATAGATTCTACAGATATTTTTTAAGTAAGGGATTAGGCAGGGTGTCATGGTTCACACCTGAAATCCCAACACTTTGGGAGGCCAAGGTGGGTGGATCACCTGAGGTCAGGAATTCGAGACCAGCCTGGTCAACATGGCAAAACCCCATCTCTACTAAAAATACAAAAAATTAGCCGGGCGTGGTGGCGATGGCCTGTAATCCTAGCTACTTGGGAGGCTGAGGCAGAAGAATTGCTTGAACCCAGGAGGCAGAGATTGCAGTGAGCCAAGATCACACCATTGCACTCCAGCCTGGGCAACAGAGCAAGATTCTTGTCTCAAAAAAAAAAAAAAAAAAGCAGGGGGATTATTACAAAAGTTTTATGCAAATAAATCTGTCAACTTAGGTGAAATAGCTAAATTCCTAGAAAGACAAAAAGCTCACTCAAGGAAAAACAGATAAACAGAATAGGCTTATATACACAAAAGAAACTAAATATGTAGTTAAAATCGTTTTCACCAAGAATACTCCAGGTCCAGAGGGAATACTGCCCAATATAGTCAATAAAACCAGCATTACACTGACACCAAAACCAGACAAAGGAATTACAAGAAAAGAAAACCACAGCCCAACAGCACTCAAGAGTACAGAAGCAAAAATTCCTAATACACACACAGATCAATGTCATTCACAATATTAATAGACTTATATATATACATACATACACACACACATATATGAACATTTCAACAAATGCAAAAAAGGGTTTGATAAAATTCATCACCCATTCCTGATAAGAACACTCAGCAAACTAAGTGGTATAACCACTTTGGAAAACAATTTGGCAGGTTCTTCTAAAGTCAAACAGACACCTACCACATGACCTATTCATTCTGCACAGAGGTATTTACCCAAAAGAAATAAAAGCATATGACCACACAAAGATTTGCATACAAATGTTCTCATGGGATCTGTAATAGCCAAAACCTAAAAACAACCCAGATTTCCATCAACATGTGAACACATAAACAAAATGTGTAACAATAGAAACTACTCAGCAATAAAGAGTGAACTACTTTTACATGCAAAAACATGAATGAATCTCAAAATAATTATGCATAGTAAAACATGCCAGACCAAAAAAAAAATAGTAAATACTGTATGACTCCATTTATATAAAAATTTAGAAAATGTAAACTAATCTCTAGGGACAGAAACCCTAAGGACAGGGGACAGGAGTGAGGGATTACGTAGGAAAATAAAGAAATTTGGCAGGGGGAGAGGGGATGGTTCATTATCTTGAATGTGTTGATGGTCACATGGGTATACATCTGTGTCAAAGCTTATAAAAATTCTCTTCTTTAATTATGTACAAATAACTTTACGTCAGAAAAGCTCTCAAGAATAGGACAGTGGTGGCAGATGTACTATGTGAATGTACTTAATGCTACTGAATTATACACTTAAAAATGGTTAAAATGGTCGATTTTATGTTATGTTTACTTTATCATGATAAAAAAAGGACTAAAAGAAAAACAGCAGGTTTACCAAACTAAAACATGATAGTGATTATCACCAGTAAGATGAGTTAGAAATCCATACATGCGGGCTATTTACTTCTTTGGCATATGCTGCAGTTTAATGAAATTGAATTTAAAGCATTTTATAAGCTGTTACCTGTGAGATATGATTGATGGAAGATTCCATTCTCCGAAGCTGAGAGGCTTGGATATCCAGCAATTGGAGTACATTGTTGGCCAATGCGTTTATTTGATAAGCAACACTCGCTAGAGATTGGGTTGTATAGGCTTTGGTCTCTTCTAAAGCTTTCCTCTTGTCTGTAGCCTGAAATAAGAACAAAAACAACAAATACTTATTTAGATTAACATGCATTAAACATATATTCTACAGAAAGGCAAAGCTATACTATTTTAACAGAGAAGCTCAATTAAAACAAAAAACAAAAAACAAAAAAAAACCTCGCTGTACCAATATGATAGTCTCAGGATACTACTGAATTAAGCCATGGCAGAAATCCCCATGTGCCAGCAGGGAACCACTCTCTCCTGAATAGCTCATCCACTAGAGGGGCCACTAACTGTAGCCACAGTATCAGAGACACACTGCACCAATTGGTTCTCCTTGCCTAGACCATTTCCATCACCAATTCACTGCATTACATGGTAAGGACTTTACTGTCAGCCTCAAGCTCCCAATCCACTTACAATGAAATGGACTAAATCCAATCTGCCTTATATTCCTGCGCCCACTAACCACCATCAGAAATCCAACCTCCTTGTTATCTATGATGAGTCAAGCCCATCATGCCCCACAAAAACTACTGTGAATCTTACTGCTCCAATTCCTTCCCCACCCACCCCTTCTTCCCAAACTCCTATAGATAACTCAGTCAGAAGGCAAGAACTCCTCAAAGAGGAGCAAAGTTAAAAGGTGACAAACTGTATGTGGGTGAGAAGGGGAATCAACAACTTATACCAGAAAGAGTAAATATCACTAACATATAATCTAAAAATGAAAAAAAAAAAAAAAAAAGGCTATCCTACCTATTTACAACTTCAGGAAAATCATTTATTTCTCTAGGTATCAGTGTCATGAACTCAGAGACTAAACAAAATGGTCTCATGTCCCTTCCAGTTCTACACAGAAAAAAAAAGGGAACAGAGATCTAACAGAAAGCTCAACAAAAAAGCAATGGAACCACTCTTAACCACTGAAAAGATGTTCAACCTCACTCATTATGGGAAAGAAATGCAAGTGCAAACCAATATGAGATACTGTTTCTCACTCACCCAAATGGCAAATATACAAAAGTCTGATAAGACACTCAGCAAAGCTGTGAGAAAAAACCCTGACTCACTGGTTAATGATATCCAGCAGTATTACACATAGATTTACTTTCTGACGCAGTAAGCTCACTTTTAGGTATGTATCTCAAAAAATCACTGGCAAAAATACAAAAAGATATGTACATAGTTATTCACTGCAGCACTATCTATAACAGCAGAAGACTGGAAACAACCCATATGCAGGGGACTGTTTGAAGAAGCTATGATATCTCCACACAATAGAGTATTATACTGCCGTAATAAGGACAAGGAATTCAAGGAATATCTCTGTTACCATGACTCCATTATCTCCAGAATATTGCTAAGGTGAAAAAAAAAAAGAAAAAAAAAACAATGTGGGGAAAAAAAATCTTCTTAACAGAGGGAAATATGAAAATACATGCTTATTTTTTTAAAGGAAAGATAAACCTCGACATTAAAAAACAAATCATATGCAGGAGGAGAGGTAATAAATAGGATAGAGAAAACATGGATAGTAGATAGAATCCCTTAAGCATATCTTGTTTCACAGATTTCTCTTTGGAACCACATATAGGCACACTGCAAAGATACTGTGGTTTTGGCTGGAGACAGCGTATATATAAAAGTTATGTTTATATTATGCTGTAGTCTATTAAATGTGCGATAGTACTATGTCTAAAAAAACTAGGTACATGCCTTAATTAAAAATACTTTATTGCTTAAAAAAGAATGCTAACCATCTTCAGAGCCTTCAGAGAGTCCTAATATTTGTGTGCTGGTGGAGGGCCTTGCCTCCACGTTGATGGTTGCTGACTGATCAGAGTGGGGGTTTCTGAAGGTTGGGGTAGCTGGGGCAATTTTTTAAAATAAGACAGTAATGAAATTTGCTGCATCTATTGACTTTTCCTTTAACAAGATTTCTCTACAGCATGCAGTATTTGATAGCATTTTACCCTCAGGAGAACTTCTCTCAAAACTGAAATCAAGCCTGGGTGTGGTGGCGGCTTGTACCTGTAATACTGGCCAGTTGGGAGACTGAGGCAGGAGAACTGCTTAAGCCCAAGAGTTTGAGGACAGCCTGGGCAACACAGTGAGAAACTGTCTCCGACAAAAAAAAAAAAAAAAAAAAAAAATTTGGCCGGGAGCAGTGGCTCATGCCTGTAATCCCAGCACTTTGGGAGGCCAAGGTAGGAGGATTACTTGAGGTCACGAGTTCGAGATCAGCCCAGTCAACATGGTGAAACCCCATCTCTACTGAAAATACAAAAAACAGCTGGGCATGATGGTGCATGCCTGTAATCCCAGCTACTCAGGAGGCTGAGGCAGGAGAATCGCTTGAGCCCAGGAGGCAGAGGTGGTAGTGAGCCGAGATCGTGCCACTACACCCCAACTTGGACAACAAGAGGAAAACTCTGTCTCAAAAAAAACAAAAAAATTGTTTTAATGAGTCAATCCTTTCAAGCCTACCAATGTTTTATCAACTAAGTTTATGTAATATTCCAAATCCTTTGTTGTCATTTCAACAAGGTTCACAGCGTCTTCAGCAGGAACAGTATTCCATCTCAAGAAACTACTTCCTTTGTTCACCCATAAGGAGCAACTCATCCATTCAAGTTTTCTTGTGAGATTGCAGCAATTGAGCCACATCTTCAGGCTCCACTTCTAATTCTAGTTCTCTTGCTGTTTCCACCATATCTGCAGTTACTTCCTCCGCTGAAGTCTTGAACCCCTCAGCATCATCCATGAGGGTTGGAATCAACTTCTTCCAAAATCCTGTTAATGTTGATATTCTGACTTCCTCCCATGAATTACTAATATTCCTAATGGCATCTAGAAGGGTGAATCCTTTCCAGAAAGTTTTTAATTTACTTTTCCCAAGTCCATCAAAGGAGTCACTATGTAAGGCAGCTATAGCCTTATGAAATGTATTTCTTAAATAGCAATATTGGAAAGTCAAAATTACTCTGTGGGGCTACAAAATAAGTATGTGTTAGTAGGCATGAAAACAACATTAATCTCCTCATACATCACCATGAGAGCTCTTGGATGACTAAGTGCACTGTCAGTGAGCAGTAATATTTTGAATGGAATATTTTTATCTGAGCAGGTCTCAATGGTTGCCTTAAAAGATTCCACAAACCATGCTGTAAACAGATATGCCGTCATCCAGGCTTGGTTGTTCTGGTTAAAGAGCACAAGCAGAGCATATTTAGCATACTTCTAAGGGCCCTAGGATTTTCAGAATGGCAAATGAGCACTGGCTTCAACTTAAAGTCACCAGCTGCATTAGCCCCTAACGAGAGAGTCAACCTGGCCTTTGAAGGCCAGGCATGGGCTTCTCCTCTCTCCCCTGTAAAAGGCCTAGATGGCCTCTTCTCCCAATAGAAGACTGTTTCGTCTACATTGAAAATCTGTCATTGAGTGTAGCAACCTTCAATAATCTTAGCTAGATCTTCTGGGTAACTTGCTGCAGCTTCTCCATCAGCACTTGCTGCTTTACCTTGCACTTTTACATTATAGAGATGGCTGCTTTCCTTAAACCTCATGAACCCATCTCTGCTAGGTTCCAACTTTCCTTCTATAGCTTTCTCACCTCACCTCTCTCAGCCTTCACAGAACTGAACAGTTAGGGCCTCATTCTGAATTAGGCTTTGGCTTAAGGGAATACTGTGGCTAGTTTGACCTTTGTTTTTGTTGGGGGGGGGAGACAGAGTCTCGCACTGTCGCCCGGGCTGGAGTGCACTGTCACAATCTTGGCTCACTGCAACCTCCACCTCCCGGGTTCAAGACATTCTCCTGCCTCAGCCTCCCAAGTAGCTGGGACTACAGGCACAAACCACCCACGCCTGGCTAATTTTTTGGATTTTTAGTAGAGACAAGATGTCATCATGTTGTCCAGGCTGGTCTGGAACTCCTGACCTCAAGTGATCCGCCCACCTCAGCTTCCCAAAGTGCTGGGATTACAGGAGTGAGCCACCGTGCCCAGCCTGGTTTGACCTTCTATCCAGACCACTAAAACTTTCTCCCTATCAGCAATAAGGCTTTTTTTTTGAGACGGAGTCTCACTCTGTCACCCAGGCTGGAGTACAATGGAGCGATCTTGGCTCACTGCAACCTCCGCCTCCCGGGTTCAAGCGATTCTCCTGCCTCAGCCTCCTGAGTAGCTGGGATTACAGGCATATGCCACCTGCCCGGCTATTTTTTGTATTTTTATTAGAGACGGGGTTTCACCATGCTGGCCAGGCTGGTCTCGAACTCCTGACCCTTGTGATTCCACCCGCCTGGGCCTCCCAAAGTGCTGAATTAGAGGCATGAGCCACCGCGCCCGGCCGGCTTTTCTCTTTCTTATGATTCACGTGTTCAGTGGACTAGCCCTTTTAATGTCCTTCAAGAACTTTTCCTTTGCATTCACGACTTAGCTAATGTTTGTAGAAGAGGCTTAATGTTCGGCCTATCTCAGTTTTTGACTTGCCTTCCTCGCTAAGCTCTCATTTGTAGTTTTTTATTTTAAATGAGAAACATGCAATTCTTTCACTTGAACACTCAGAGGCCAACATAGGGTTATGAATTGGCCCAATTTCAATATTGCTGCATCTCAGGCAATAGGGAGGCTCAAAGAGAGGGAGAGCCAGAGGGAATGGTCGGTTGATGGTACAGTCAGAACATACAATTATTAAGTTCACCATCTCACATGAGTGCAGTCTGTGGTGCCCCAAAACGATTACAGTAGTAACATCAAATATCACCATAACAGATACAGTAATAATAAAAAGGTATGAAATATTTTAAGAATTACCAAAATATGACAGAGACATACAAAGTAAGCACATGCCCTTACAAAAATGGAACCAATAGACTTGCTCGATGCAAGGTTGCCAGAAACCTTCAATTTGTAGAACACGCAGTCTGCAAAGCACAGTAAAGCAAAGCCCAATAAAGAGAAGTATGCCTGTAAATAATTCACACAATTATAAAACAAAATTTAAATTTAAAAAGGAATTACACCAAAGTAAAGGTAAATTAATCAAATGAGCTTAACTGTGCATCCAATTAGCGGTCTTAACCAGAGAGAAAGCACTCTAGAAGTGGCTTCAAAGCACAGTAATTCAATTGTACATTCTTAATAGGATTTACCATTAGAACAAAAGTAATTGAAAGAAGGGAAGGAAAAACTAAAAAAAAAAAAAAAATTGTTTTTAGTCTCTTTATTGCTGGTGTTAGTACTGAAATTATTACCCTGATACTGTTATTTGCATAGGGTGGGATATAGCAAATCATTAATTATGTCATTGAGAACTGAGATTTGGGGCATGGTTCAAAACAGATTCTGACATAAGAAAAGACAGGTTAAGAAAGAATCCTATAGTTCTAGACTTAAACTAAAAGCACCAGTTTAAACCTAAAATGTATTTATCATATCATATCTTAATATCCCAGCTCTGTCCAATTAAAAGATCTAAGAATAAAGACTGTCTAGTAGCCATGGAGCACTACCCGTTATCCGTATAGTGATGCACCTAAAACAGGCTGTATATCAAAAGGTACCTGGTTACAATACGGTGACTATAGTTAATAGTAACATATTGTATACTTGAAAATTGCTGAGAGTAAATTTTAAGGTTCTCACCACAAAAAGAAAGTATGTGAAGCAAGGTGTGTTAGCTTACCTTAGACATTCCACAATGTATGCACATTTCAAAAAATATTGTACACCATAAATAAATACAATTTTTATGTGTCAATTTAAGTAAACAAACAACAAAACAAAAAAGCCACAAAGGAATTTTCTAGCATCATGTCCAAAGGGCTCAATGTAAGGATCAATGAGGATCATAACTGCGATGGAATGAAACACACAAAATGTTTACATTTAAGACTTCATAACAATATTAAAAAGTTAAAAAAACAAAAAGTCACTAGTAACTTTTGTAGGATGCTATGGATCATCTCATTTTTTTCTTGGATGAGGAAGGGAGGTCAGCATTAAGTATGAAGTGCATATATTAAAACTGTTAAACTTTCAGTGTACAATTCAATGTGCTTTGATAAATGGGTACAGTAGTATAACCACCGTGATAAAGAACATTTCCCTCGTAACTCCCTCCCCATCCTCTGGACTCTGGAAAAAACTGACTTCCCTTCTGTCACAATAGTTTTGCCTTTTCTAGAGTTTCATATAAATGGAATTGAAAGCTATAGTCTTCTGTATCTGGCTTCTTCCACTTAGCAGAATGTCCTTAAGATTCATCCTTGTTACCGCTAAGAAGTATTCTATTGTATGGATGTATCACAATTTGTTTCTCCATTTATCAGCTCATAGACATTTGGGTTGTTTCCAGTTCTGGGCTACTATGAATATTTGAGTAGAAGGTCTTTGTGTGGACATATGTTTTCATTTCTTTTGGGTAATACCTAAAGATAATAACTTCTGAGTCACACGGTAAGTTAAGTGTGTATTTAACATTGTAAGAAACTACCAATTGGGCATGGTGGTTCATGACTGTAATCTCAGCATTTTGGGAGATCAAGGTGAGAGGACTGCTTAAGCTCAGGAGTTCGAGACCAGCCTGAGCAACATAGTGAGATCCTGTCTCTACAAAAATAAAAAATCAGATAGGTCTGGTAGCATGCACCTGTGGTCCCAGCTACTTGGGAGCTTGAGGTGGAAGGATCAGTTGGGCCAGGGAGGTTGAGGCTGCAATGAGCTGTGACTGCACCGCTACACTCCAAGTCTGAGCAACAGAACAAGACCCTGTCTCCTTTAAAAAAAAAAAAAAAGAAAGAAAGAAAGAAAGAAAAAGAAACCACCAAACTATTTTACAAAAAACAGAAACAATATTATTTGGCATTCTCACTAGAAACTTATGAAAATTCTAGTGCCCCACATCCTTGACAACACTTGGTATGGTCAGTCTTTTTAATTTTAAATATTCTAGTAGGTATATAATGATACCTCGTTATGGTTTTAATTTCCATTTTGCTATCAAATCACAATGTTTTCAAGTGCTTATGTGGCGTCCATTTCTTCCTTGATAAAATGTTCAAATATTTTACCCATTCTGTAATTTTAGAGACAGAGTCTTTCTCTGTACCCAAGGCTGGAGTGCAGTGGCACAATCACAGCTCACTGCAGCCTTGATCTCCTGGGTTCAACTGATCCTCCCACCTCAGCCTCCTGAGTTGCTGGGACTGAACAGTCTACTAACCCCACTTATATAACAAAACAAGGGTCTCATGTGCATTTTTTTAAGTTTTCTACCATTTTGTTTCCACGTCTTTAACTCTCCTCCCATTCTTTCTAGAAATGTCACATCTGTCACACCATATTTGTCTAACTTTTAACTTATCTCTAATCCAAACCTGTACCCAAATTTCTCCAACTTCAAAAAAAAAAAAACCTTTCTGTGGCTGGGCATGGTGGCTCACGTCTGTAATCCCAGCGCTTTGGAAGGCCCAGGCAGGTGGACGGCTTAAGGTCAGGAGTTCAAGAACAGCCTGGCTGGCATGGTGAAACCCCATCTCTACTAAAAATACAAAAATTAGCCAGGAGTAGTGGTGGGCACCTGTAATCCCAGCTACTCAGGAGGCTGAGGCATGAGAATCGCTTGAACCCAGGAGGTAGAGGTTGCAATGAGCCGAGATAGTGCCACTACACTCCAGCCTGGGCGACAAAGTGAGACTCTGTCTCAAAGAAGAAAAAAAAAAATCTCTTTACATATGTTTTATTTTATTCCATATGATCTAAGATCTAATCAAAGATTGTTCACAGCTGTTGACAGTCATATTTCTATTTCGTATCCTTAAATATAGAACACACTCCCAACCCTGACCCTTTTTTCCTTTCAAAACATAGAAATTATTTTTAAAATCCAAGCATCTTGTAAAAAATCCTACAACCAGGATTTATCTGATTGTTTCCTCATGATTAGATTCATATTGAACACTGTGGCAAGAATACTATATATTAATAGTTGATGCTGTGAACTTCCCATTACAAATAACGGAACATCTAAAATAACGTTGCACAGCTATTTCCAGAGTTTTCTTCCCATGATTTTCTTCCAAGCTGCCAACACCAATTCTGCAAATGCTGATGAAGCTAATTTATTGATTTTACCAGAAGATGTCAAAAAAATGTTTTACGACAAAAACTTGGCTTCTATCCTATCCTCCAATGGTCCTTAAATGGTTTGTTGTTCAAAAGGTTAAGGGTGCAATAATCCAGTTAAGCCACAAGGAAAAACAACCAAATTCACATAAGCACAAACAATGACAAATATGCCATGACCGCTGACTGGCTGATGACTTTTTAAGGACATGATTACTTGTAAAATGTTTCCCAATTTCAGAGATACTAAGTAGGGGAGGGGCAGTTACTAGAATTCATGAAATACAGTATACAAGAAACAGTTCTATATTTAAGGCCTTTTAAAAAATAAAGTATGTTAACACCAATGGAAAGGATTTAAAATCTCAGGTTTTAATACCTGTGGCAAGAAGAATATTATACACTATAAAGTACACAAAAACAAACATCTACTTTGCTGAAGGCCAACAAATGCTTTGGTTGGTTACAGACCTGAGAAACCTTCCAGGAAGAATCCATAATCACTTCATGGAGAGAGAGGACAGGATCAGGGAAAAAAGAGCACATGGACCAAATGCTGGTTCATTACTGACAAATAATCCATTACAGTACAGTCATGGGGACTGGGGCATACATACATGCAATGCCTAGCTACCACTAAAAGGATCTCATTTTCTCCAACAGAATGCCTATTCCAATCAAAGTGAAAACTAAAAAGAAATCCTGCCAGGTTATGGCAAGTATCCAGCAAAAAAAATAAGTTTTTTGCCTAACAATTCAGGTTGAGACCTTTCATTAAAAGCTTTAACACAGCCTCCCTACCGCCTCCCACTTACACAACTGCTAAGGGCTCTGGGAGCCCGTTCATTCCCAGCAACGTCTAGGGAAGCCTCTGCTGCCTGTGGTGTCACACAGTTGTGACTGACAGGAATGCCAGCTGGGGCGTACTCTCTTCTTTAACAGGAGAGCTACACAGAACAATCAACTGCTAACATACATATTCAGTATACAGAATTCCAAGTTCAACCATAATGCAGAGTATTTTTAAACCTTTTCACTTCAATCTGCATCCCCAGAACATTCCCAATAACTAGATAATTGGCCTCTGAAATTTTAAGTTTGACCATAGCTATAGCCTAAGACAATGACGCTTTCCCCAAACTAATTCTTTTGCCATCCTACGCCATACTACAAGGCTTATATTTCAAAAACAGTCTTACTGCAAAACCTGAAAAACCCCAGCTCTAGAAAGAACTCCATTCAAACACATAATCTGTTAAATACTTAAGTATTACTAATAGAAAACAGCTCATATTAGTCCAAAACATTCACTTCCTTCCATTAACTCCTTCCATGTTAACAAGTTATCTTCTCATATAATTTTAATTCTTCTTAAAAGGAATTATGCAGCAAGAGCCATGATGATCAAGAATATAGCTTGGGCAAATACTATCACATACTACTAAAAAATACAATCAGATAATGTATATCACAAAATTTAAATACATATGTGTGTGTGTGTATATATACATACACACACACACTTCACTACAAGAAATTCACCCAAAAGAAATAAATGGCCAAATGCAAAAAATCTGTATGTTCAAGGATGTTCATGCCACCTTTATTTACAACACCAAAAAAACTAGAAGAGATCTAAATAGCCAATGACAAATTATTAAAAAATTAATATACTGGGGCCGGGTAAGGTGGCTCACGCCTGTAATCCAGCACTTTGGGAGGCCAAAGTGGGTGGATACCTGAGGTCAGGAGTTCGAGACCAGCCTGGCCAACATAGTGAAACCCCGGCTCTGCTAAAAAAACAAAAATTACCCAGGCATGGTGGCGCATGCCTGTATTCCCAGCTACTCAAGAGGGTGAGGCAGGAGAATTGCTTGAACCCGGAAGGTGGAGCACTCCAGCCTGGATGACAGAGAGAGACTCCATCTCAAAAAAAAAAAAAAAAAA
>NW_012120788.1:95353-95785 GCF_000951035.1 Colobus angolensis palliatus | reverse complement strand
CAAATCAAAACCACAATGCAACAGACCAGGAATGGTGGCTCACGCCTGTAATGCCAGCACTTTGGGAGGCCAAGGCAGGCGGATCACCTGAGGTCAGGAGTTCGAGACCAGCGTAGGCAACACAGTGAAACCCTGTCTCTACTAAAAATACAAAAAGTAAGCCGGGTGCAGTAGCTCAAGCCTGTAATCCCACCACTTTGGGAGGCCAAGGCAGGCAAATCACTTGAGGTCAGGACTTCGAGAACAGCCTGGCCAACATGGTGAAACCCCATCTCTACTAAAAATACAAAAATTAGTCAGGTGTGGTGGCACTCACCTGTAATCCCAGCTACCCAAGAGGCTGAGGCATGAGAATCACCTGAACCCAGGGGGCAGAGGCTGCAGTGCCATGCACTCCAACCTGGGTGACAGAGCAAGACTCCATCTCAAAAA
>NW_012120788.1:94430-95303 GCF_000951035.1 Colobus angolensis palliatus | reverse complement strand
AAAACCCACAATGCAATATCATCTCACCCCCAGTTAAAATGGCTTATATCAAAAAGACAGGCAATAAAGGATGCTAGAGAGGACATGGAGAAAGGGGAACACTTGTATCCTGTTGGTTGAAATGTAAATTAGTACAGCCACTATGAAGAACGGTATGAAGATTCCTCAAAAAACTAAAATTAGTCAGGCACAATGGCTCACACCTGTAATTCCAGCACTTTTGGAGACCCAAGTGGAAGGATCACTTGAGTTCAGGAGTTCAAGACCAGCCTGAGCAACACAGCAAGACCTTATCTCTACAACAAATTTAAAAATTAGCAGGGTGTGGTGGTATACACCTGTGGTCCCAGCTAATTGGGAGGCTAAGATGGAAGGATCACTTAAGCCCAGAAGGTTGAGGGTCCTGGGAGGCTAAGATGGAAGGATCACTTAAGCCCAGAAGGTTGAGGGTCCAGTGAGCCATGATCACACCACTGCACTCCAGCCTTGGTGAGAGACTTAGACCCTGTCGCCATAGGGAAAAAAAAAAAATTATTCTATATCTAATTTTAAATACATACACACAAATGTTCTAAAAGGAAATATATTGATATATGAGTGGTTATTTCTGAGTTGTGAGATATGGGTAATTTTTACTATTCTATTTTTCTGTATCCAACTTTTTCAACAATCATTACTTGAAGGGAAAAAATATTTTTATGGCCAGGTGCGATGGCTCACACATGTAATCCCAGCATTTTGGGAGGCCAAGGCAGGCGGATCACGAGGTCAGGAGATGGAGACCATCCTGGCTAACACAGTGAAACCCCGTCTCTACTAAAAATACAAAAAAGTAGACAGGCATTGTGGCGGGTGCCTGTAATCCCAGCTACT
>NW_012120788.1:81874-93933 GCF_000951035.1 Colobus angolensis palliatus | reverse complement strand
TCAGCTCACTGCAACCTCCGCCTCCCGGATTCAAGCGATTCTCCTGCCTCCGCCTCCCGAGTAGCTGGGACTACAGGCATGAGCCGCCACACCTGGCTATTTTTTGTATTTTTAGTAGAGACGGGGTTTAACCATGTTAGCCAGCCTGGTCTCAAACTCCTGACCTCAGGCAATACACCCGCTTCAGCATCCCAAAGTGCTAGGATTAGAGGCGTGAGCCAATGTGCCTGGCCTCTTGATAGTATCTTAATGGAAAAGAACAACATATATTTGTGTAAACAGTGTGACCTAATTTTGTTTGATAT
This sequence comes from Colobus angolensis palliatus, assembly GCF_000951035.1. Lineage (NCBI taxonomy): Eukaryota > Metazoa > Chordata > Mammalia > Primates > Cercopithecidae > Colobus > Colobus angolensis. The sequence continues at coordinate 93,628 of NW_012120788.1, read as the reverse complement.
AATTAGTACCTGTATAAACTAATATGCCAATGAGAAGATAACGCATGTAAATAGTTGGATTATGAGTGATTTATGTTTTCATCCTTTCCCTCTTGTGACATTTTCCAAATGATCCACAATAACCATGTAACATTTTTGTTGCAACCATCTTGCAGATACCAGGAGACTAAGAATAAGGCTAACAGTACCTCCCTACCACCTCACCAAAATTGAGGGTGAAAATGTAAAGAAAGTGAATCCTTGATGATACTGAGCTGAAGAATTAACCCTAACCCTAACCCTAAATTCCTACCTTGGAATTTGTTACACGAAATAGTAAATGTTCCTTACTGTTTAAGTTAACTGAGTTGTATTACTTATAACCAAATGCATCCTAAATCATTTAACTTTTATATGGGAGGAGAAAGTACTTTCATAAAAAGGGTCTTGGCTAAACCAGAAAGTAACAATTTACAGTAATACCCCCCTAGTTACACAGACAAAAGATCTACTAAGATAATTCTCAAATTACTGAGGCTGTTTTCTAAACTAGTCCAGGAATTTACAGCTGGTTGTGTTACTCATTAAAATGTTACCTGAGAAATCACTCTAGTTTGCCTTTCCCACAAGGAAATTATATTTTAATCTGTAGTAGTCGGCTTGGGCTGCCATTAACAAAATACCACTGCATGGTTTCAACAAGAGAAATTTATTTTCTCACAGTTCTGAAGGCCAGGAAGTCCACAATCAAAGTTCCAGTAGGGTCTGGTTCTAGCAAGGGATTTCTTCCGGGCTTGCAGACAGCTACCTTCTCGCTGTGTCCTCACATGGCAAAGACAGACCAATCTCTGTTGTGACTTCCTCTTTTATAAGTACACTAGTTCTATGGGATCAGGGCTCTGGCCTTACGACCTCATTTAACCTCCTTATTCACCTCCTTAAAGGCCCTAGCTCCAATACAGTCACATGGTGGGGGAGACAGGTTTGAGGCTTCAACATAAGGATGGCGGGGGGACACAATTCTGTTCACAATTAGAATAATCTTTAACTTTAAACATTAGGAAATGATGTCTTCTTACAAATACCCAAAATATATACTTGACAGCAATACTGTTAACAGTTACATATAATTAGGATTTAATTTTCTTTTTTTGTTTTTGTTTTTGAGACAGAGTCTCACTGTGTTGCCCAGGCTACAGTGCTGTGGTGCGATCCATCTTAGCTCACTGCAACCTCTGCCTCCAAGGTTCAAGCGATTCACATGCCTCAGTCTCTTGAGTAGCTGGGATTACAAGTGTGTGCCACCACACTCAGCTAATTTTTGTATTTTTAGTAGAGATAGGGTTTCCTCATGTTGCCCAGGCTGGTCTCAAATTCCCGGCCTCAAGTGATCCACCTGCCTCAGCCTCCAAAAGTGCTGGGATTACAGGCATGAGCCACCACACCCAGCTTAGTTTTCAAAGCATTTTCACAGTAACCTAAGCAGATATCTTGGTTTCACAGATGAAGGCACCGATACTGATCTTTATACAGCTCTTAATCTTTTTTTTTTTTTTTTGACATGGAGTTTTGCTCTTGTTACCCAGGCTACAGTGCAGTGGCATGATCTCGGCTCACTGCAACCTTTGCCTCCTGGGTTCAAGCGATTCTCCTGCCTCAGCCTCCCGAGTAGCTGGGATTACGGGTGCCTGCCACCATGCCCAGCTAATTTTTGTATTTTTAGTAGAGATGGGGTTTCACCATCTTGGCCAGGCTGGTCTCAAACTCCTAACCTCGTGATCCACCCACCTCGGCCTCCCAAAGTGCTGGGATTACAGGTGTGAGCCACTGCGCCCGGCCAACTCTTAATCTTTCATATGCATCTGAGGTATGGGAACTTCATTTCACCTAATGTTCTAAACATCAGAAGCAGTTTAGGGGAAGGGAAGAGGAAGAAGCAGAAGATGGGGTTCCAAGTAGAATGAAATGAACAGTATCGGTTTAAAGGTGAGTAAGCCTATAACAGTAGACGCAATGGGGGAATATACCACAGGGCTGGAGAAACACTATAGGCCCTTGAGAGCATTTTAGGGAATGTAGATTTCAGTGTAAGGCTAGTGGGGAAACATTGAAGAATTTTTAGGAAGAAAAAAAGTGACTAGTTTTAGGCTTTAGAAACATCACTTCAGGTGCAGTTTTATAAACTAGATTGTGGAAATCAGAGGACACAAAAAAGGAGACAAGGATTCTGTTGTAATATGTATTCTGTGATATGTACACAAGAAAGACAGCTTTAAGTGAAATATCCCACTTAGCCTAGCAAAAAAAGAGGTAAAAGAAATTTGTCGTGGTTAAGTAACTTGCCCAAGATAACACTGCTAGGAAAAATAGAACCACTACATCTCCCAAAGACCAGTCTGCCACTATGCCACACTGCCTCCATTTATAATTCTAAAAATGAACAAAATATAATTCTAATGTGGCCTCTAAGATGAACCACTCCAAGTCATCATTAACCACTCTGCAAACCATATGAATTTTAATTCACTGGGAGGGTAAAGAGAGGAGAGTGAGAAAGAAAATGTTCTCAGGATAACTGAGAACGTTTTTGATCTATGAAACAATTGATGTTCTACACATAGGGTTCTATAAATGGAAGAAACGAAAATTAAACATTTAACACGTTTCTAGGTTATCCTTCACTGAAGTGACAAAATCACATCTTTAATTCATGCCCACATAAATTTAACTAGCCAGGCATAGTGGCTGACGCCTGTAATCCCAGCACTTTGGGAAGTTGAGGAAAGTGGATTGCTTGAGCTAAGGAGTTCAAGACTAGCCTGGAGAACATGACAAAACCCTGTCTCTACAAAAATATAAAAATTAGCCAGGCATGGTGGCATGAGCCTATAGTCCCAGCTACTGGGGAGGCTGAGGTAGGACTGTTTGAGCTCAGGAGTTTGAGGCTGCAGTGAGCCGAGATCACACCACTGCACTCCAGCCTGGGCAACAGCAGGACCCTGTCTCAAAAACAAAAATAAAGAAAAAAAAAAAAGGTAACTTTACTAGGAAATTACTCAAGCAGTATAATGCATCTTTTAACAAACTACTAGGTAGGGTGGTAGTTAACACTGTCACAATCAGCACCACCCTTAATTGACTTGAGAAAAATAAGTACTTCTGCTTTAAAAAAAAAAAAAAAATCGTGCCAGGTTTGGTGGCTCACACCTGTAATCCCAATGCTTTGGGAGGTCAAGGGAGGAGGATCACTTGAGGCCAGGAGTTTGAGAGTAGACAGAGGAACACAGCAAAACCATGTCTCTACAAAAAATAAAAATAAAAAAATCTTTAAAGTTAGCACTTTAAAGATGGTAAAGACGGTAAAAATGGTAGCACGTGCCTGTAGTCCCAGCTACTTGTAAGGCTGAGGCAAGAGGACTGCTGGAACCAGGACTTTGAGGCTACAATGAGCTATGACCACACCACTGCACTCCAGCCAGGGTGACATAGAGAGATCCTGTATCAAAAAAAAAAAAAAATTCAAGATTCTATGAATACTAGCAAAAGTACCTTGTCCTACCGATTATATATTTCCTCACTGCTGTAGTTTAGATGTTGGTCCCCTCAAACCTCATGTTGAAATACGATCCCCAATGCTGGAGGTAGAGCCTAATGGGAGGTGTCTGGATCATGGGGGAGGATCCCTCATGAATGGCTTGGGGTCCTCAGGTAAATTCTTGCTCTATTACTGCCAAAGGGCTGGTTGTTAAAAAGTGTCTAGCACCTCCCCACCTTGCTTCTTGCCAAGAGATCTCTGCAAATGTCAGCTCCCTTTCCTTCAGCTACAAGTGGAAGCAACTTGAAGCCCTCATCAGAAGCAGATGTTGGCACCATGCTTCTTATACGGCCTGCAGAACCATGAGTCAAATAAATTAGCCAGCCTGAAGTATTCCTTTGTAGCAACACAAACAGACTAAGACACTCACTTAAACCAGCTTACAACACAGCTTCACAGAATTAGTCTTAGCTATATCCAGCCTAGTGATTCATTAGTCACATTTTCCAAACTAAAAATCAGGACCACCATGACACACTACCTGACAAATTCCGTGTATCCTAATTTCTTAATCTGCTGTGGTAAAGTATAAAAATTAAAAAACTGTAAGTATCAATCTCTACTGTAATCAATTGAATTTTCTACATTACTGCTATTCCAAAAAAATCTGAGATGTGAACAGAGGGATATTCTGTTCACACATGTACATTATAAAATAAAAATGAGACCAAAAGATAAAAGTATTTTTTTTTTTTTTTTTTTTTGAGACAGAGTCTCGCTCTGTCACCCAGGCTGGAGTGTAGTAGCCGGATCCTGGCTCACTGCAAGCTCCGTCTCCCGGGTTCACGCCATTCTCCTGTCTCAGCCTCCCGAGCAGCTGGGACTACAGGCGCCCGCCACCTCGCCCGGCTAGTTTTTTGTATTTTTTTTAATAGAGACGGGGTTTCACTGTGTTAGCCAGGATGGTCTCGATCTCCTGACCTTGTGATCCGCCCGTCTCGGCCTCCCAAAGTGCTGGGATTACAGGCTTGAGCCACCGCGCCCGGCCCTAAGATAAAAGTATTATATTAATAAATTATCATATCAGATCCCAGGCAAATAGATAATTTAATCACTTACAAATCTAAACACCAATTAACAGGAAACAAAAGCATTTTAAAAAAGGCATTCATCTCAGTATGTGGGCCATACCAATACAGTTTTGGTCCGTCATCAACCACTACCGTTAGATTCTAGCATAGTAATTAAAATTCAGGCTGTAAAATAAAGGTCAAGAAACTATGCCCCTCAGTCCAAATACTTCTCCCCATTTTTGCAAATAACATTTTACCACAACATGGCCACATCCATTCCTTTACATATCATCTATGGTTTTCTTACTACAATAGCCGAGTTGAGTAATTGGGTCAGACCATATGGCATGCAAAGCCTAAAATATTTACTATCTGGCCCTTTACAGGAAGCACCTGCCCACTCTTGCTCCAGAAAATTGATTCTCAACTCTAGGTGGACATCAGCACTACCTGGTGAGCTTTTATTCTTTTTATATCAACCACATATTTTATTTCATTTTTTTAAAGACATTTTATTATATATACTTAAAGCGTACAATTTGATGTTATGGGATTTCATATAGAAGGCAAAATGGTTACCGCAGTGAAGCAAATTAACATATATGTCATCCCACATAGTTACTTTTTTGTTTTGTTTTTTTTTTGGTTTGTTTTTGTGGCAAGAACAGCTAAAAATCTATTCATTTAGCGGGAATTCCAAATATTAGCTACAGTCCTTTCATTAGCTACATGTTATACATTAGATCTCTAGGCTCTTTCATCCTACAAACTTGCTATTTTGTTACCGCTCACCTACATTTTCCATCCCCCACCCACTTGCTCCTGGTAACCACTCTTTTATTCACTCTGTATATTTGACTCTTCTCTTAAAATTTTTTATAAGATTCCACATATGAGATCATGCAATATTTTTCTTCCTGTTCCTGGCTTATTTCACTTAGCATACTGCCTCCAGGCCATCCAAGTTGTGGCAAATGGCAGTATCTGCATTTTAAGGCTGAATAATATTCCATGATATATACATATCACATGTTCTTTATCCATTCATCTATCAGTGGACATTCAGGTTGTTTCCACAGCTTGGCTAATGTAAATAACGCTGCAATGAACATGGGAGTGCAGATATCTTTATAAGGTGGTGATTTCACTTCCTTTGGGTATATGACCAGATAAGGAATTGCTGGGTCATACGCTAGTTCTATTTTTCATTTCTTTAGCAACCTCCATACTATTTTCCATCATGGCTGCACCAATCCACACTCCCACCAACAGGGTACAAGGGGTCCATTTTCTCCACACCCTCGCCAACATTTGTTATCGCTTCACTTTCTTATGACAGCCACCCTAGGGGTGTGAGGTGGCGCCCACGGTGGTTTTGATCTGCATTTCCCCATGACTAATGCTGTTGAGTACCTTTTCATATACCTGTCAGCCATCCTTACGTCTTCTCTGAAAAAATGTCTGTTCAAGTCTTTTGCCCATTCTCAAATCAGATTATTTTTCTATTACTGAATTGTTTGAGTTCTTCATGAACTTTGGATGTTAACCCCTTAACAGATCAATGGTTTGCAAATATGTTTTCCCAGACCACAGGTTGTTACATTTTGTTGATTGTGTCCTTTGTTTTGCAGAAGTTTTTCAGTTTGACATCTTTCTGTTTATTTATTTTTTCTTTTATGGCTTAAGTTTTTGGTGTGGAATCCAAAAAAAAAAAAAAAAATTCTAGCTGGGCACTAGCACTATCTGGTGAATTTTTTAAAAATTCCAGAGCCTGAGAGCCAATCTAACCCTCTCTCCCTAAAAAGATGCCAATTTCATTGGTCTAGGGAAACGCCATTAGCTATTGCTATACCAGTACAAAAATGTGTACAGTTAAACAAGAAAATTCAAAATACAAAAATCAGGGTTTTATCACATAATATAAAAGATAAAGGCAAGATGTTAATATACAGACCACAGAGTACTACATAATAAATTAGAGCCACAAGAGGCTAGGCGCAGTGGCTCAGGCCTGTAATCCCAGCACTTTGGGAGGCCGAGGAGGGTGGATCACAAGGTCAGGAGATCAAGATCATCCTGGCCAACGTGGTGAAACCCCACCTCTACTAAAAATACAAAAATTAGCCAGGCATGGTGGTGCACGCCTATAGTCCCAACTACTCAGGAAGCTGAGGCAGGAGAAATGCTTGAATCCAGGAGGAGGAGGCTGCAGTGAGCCAAGATTCAGCCACTGCACTCCAGCCTGGGAGACAGAGCGAGATTCTGTCTCAAAAAATAAATAAATAAATAAATAAATAATAAATTAGAGCCACAAGTTTGGCTCTGGCTTTTGCATGAATCCACCAAGATAAAGGAAAAAAGATTATATGATTTATAGTATCCATAAGGTCAAAATATCTTGGTGGGGCCCAGCATGGTAGCTTACACCTATAATCCCAGCACTCTGGGAGGCTGAGATGGGCAGATCACCTGAGGTCAGGAGTTCGAGACCAGCCTGGCCAACACAGTGAAACCCTGTCTCCACTAAAAATACAAAAATTAGCCGGGCATGGTGGCACGCACCTGTAGCCCCAGCTACTTGGGAGGCTGAGGCAGGAGAATCACTTGAACCTGGGAGGTGGAGGTTGCACTGAACTGAGGCTGAGATCGCACCACTGCACTCCAGCCTGTATGACACAGCGAGATTATTATATTTAAAAAAGTATCTATATATATGTGTGTGTGTGTGTGTCTGTGTGTGTGTGTAGAAGCAAAGCTTTTCCTAAAACTTCCACTTGACTATAAAAGGAATGTATTGCAATTCTCCTCAGTGATGTACATATTAATATATCACATATTCTTCCCACCTTGCAGCACCGTACCTCCTCACCCAAAAACCAAAAATGAGAGTGGCAGGATTTTCATAGAGATAGGACCATGCCACCTCTCTTCTTCTTCTTTGTGGTAGTGGGGCAAGGTAGGAGAGGCAGGATGGGTGGAAGAAATATACAATTGAGTTGGAAAAAAAAAAAAAGTTATATATACCACAAGGTATTAATAAGCACTAACAATAAAGCCACTCATGCAAGCAGTCTCCAAGTTATGACAATTAGCTCATACAAAAGTGATTGATTCAGACCTATAACTCATTTATCTTATATTTAACCACTCATCCAATGGTTTCCGTTGATTATGCGAAATGTGTCTAGACAAATGAACAGAATATGTCAGGACACAGCAAAAGCACAATTTCATCTTACCAGTGTTAAACTGAAAACACGGTTTCTATTTTCAAATCTGGGAAACACTGACCTGATCTTCTACAGTTTAGTGACAGCAGTTCAAGTATGTTTTTGACTAAGACTTCATCTCCTGCACCTTCCCTTGCACTTGACACTACTCACAGCTCTCTCAAACATGCCTTGCTATCTTTCTGTTCCTACTACCTATATATCCCTTGCCTCCCAATCCCCCTTCCCCTCAACTCTTTACATTAATGACTCAGCTAAACTCATTCTTTAGGAGACACTTGCCCTGAGAACCCCCAAACACTGCACTGTTCCTCAGAATTCTCTCTAAAAGTTCCTTTCAAAAAGAGAGCATTTTCAATCCACATATCATATGTATTCAAAATTTCTAAAGACTCTACACATATAAAAATACCAACAATCTATAATGCAGAAGGTTAGGATAGAACATCAAAATTAACATCAAAAGACACATGCACCTCATGCCACAAAAGTATATAGCCAGAGAAATTGGAATCCCTTTCCTCTCCTCTTCCCCCTTCCTCTTCCCCGTTCTGCCCACACAGCCAGCTAGCAGTCAAGCTTTATTCCTATTCTCCAACCCACTGCTCTGCCAATCAATTCAATTGTGGAGGAGTAAAAGCTGGAAAGTGTCAGAAACCAACTGTGTACTAACGGCTGAAAAAGAAGGGGTCTATAGATTTACTTCTGTGACTGCAAATTACCTTCTGTAGGCGCATTAGCTTTATGCTGCAGGAAAATAGATACCAGTTAAATAAGCCTTCTTTGGATTCTCCTTTTCCCCCCAGCCACCTATATCTCCTTCACCAAGGCTTGCTGATTCTTCCTTTTCAATCTTACTATAGCTATCTCAATTCATGAAATACTCTTTACAGTGAGACAAATGTGACAGTCCTCTAACTGGTCACTGTCCATCCAGTCTCCCTTCTCCAATCCATCCCACACCAATTCAAGATGAATCTTCCCAAAGCACATCCTTTGTACAAAAACTGGAAAGGCAGAAAACAAGCATACAGTTTGAGGGGAGAGGATAAAAGCAGTATGGTGAGAAGAAGAGACATTTAAAGTCTGACTTTTAATACAACTGTATTGACTCTTTTACAGGAACATATTACCTAAATGCTTTAAAAAAAAATGCAGCTTGACATATTCTCTTTCCATAAGCAATCTTCTGACTGTCGTCAAACTAAAATCAAAAACCTTTCAAAAATAACAATTATTTTTCTTCCATACGGAACATTTCCTCATTTAATTATAAATACTATAGACCAATTTTTCTTTTGTTAGATTTAAGGCTTTTCAATGATTTCTACATAGCTTATAAATAATAGAGACACAAGGCAGGGTGTGATGGCTCACGCCTATAATCGCAGCACTTTGGGAGGCTGAGGCGGGCGGATCACCTGAGGTCAGGAGTTCAAAACCAGCCTGACCAATATGATGAAACCCCGTCTCTACTAAAGCTACAAATACTAGCTGGATGTGGTGGCATACGCCTGTAATCCCAGCTACTCAGGAGGCTGAGACAGGAAAATTACTTCAACCCAGGAGATGGAGGCTGCAGTGAGCCAAGATCACACCACTGCACTCCAGCCTGGACAACAAGAGTGAAACTCTGTCTCAAAAATAATAGTAATAATAATAATACAGACATCATACCACCACCTCATAATACCTAGCAGACAGTCTTCCATAGAGTAGGCAATTAACTATTTGTTGAATGAATTTCAGTTCAACAAATCCCAACAGCCTCAAACACTCCTCTTTTTAGAAAAGAAAAATAATAAAGAGTCACAGTCTACCATGATGAGTTCAGGCACTAAAGATTTTAGAAAAAATGGACAGGCATGGTGGCTTATGCCTGTAATCCCAGCACTTTGGGATGCCAAGGCAGGCAGATCATCTGAGGTCAGGAGTTCAATACCAGCCTGGCCAACATGGTGAAACCCTGTCTCTACAAAAAACTACAAAAAGTAGCCGGGCACGGTGGCAGGCACCTGTAATCCAGCTACTGAGGCTGAGGCAGACAGACTTGCTTGAAACTGGGAGGCAGAGGTTGCAGTGAGCCAAGATCACACCACTGCACTCTAGCCTGGGCAACAGAGCTAGACTCCGTCTCAAACAAAACAAAAGATTTTAGAAAAACCACCACCAATTGCTACCATCACCTCTAGACTAGCCTCCCTCCAATCTGCTCTGAACTCCTTCCAATCTGTACTCAATCCTCCTTCCAATCTGTTCTCCACTCTAAACAAAAGGAACCTTCATAAAAAGTAAAAAAGGTATCATCCCATTAAAACTTTATTTTTCTTTTCTTTTTCTTTTTTTCTTGAGGCAAAGTCTCACTCTGTTGCCCAGGCTGGAGTGCAGTGGCACGATCTCAGCTCACTGCAACCTCCGCCTCCCGGGTCCAAGTGATTCTCCTGCCTCACCCTACTGAGTGGCTGGGACTACAGGCAAGCACCACTATGCCGGGCTAATTTTTGTATTTTTAGTAGAGACGGGGTTTCACCATGTTGGCCAGACTGGTCTCGAACTCCTGACCTCAAGTGATGGGCCCACCTTGGCCTCCCAAAGTGCTGGGATTATAGGGATGAGCCACTGTGCCCAGCTGGCTTAAAACTTTCAATGCCTTCTCATCAGCCTCAGAAAAAGAAAACATCAAAATCCTTATCAGGTAACTATCTTCCTCTTCACAAATGACTCTGTTTACTCTGAAGTACACAAGTGTGTAACTTGTTCAAAATCACTCTGCCTTCACTCACCTTTGAGCCTGTATGCATGCTGTTCCCCTCTGCAGAGACACTGTTTTCCCTTCCCCCAAATGTTCTCTGTTAACATATATTCACCCTTCAGATCTCAACTCCAACATTACTTCTATGACACACTAAGCTAGGTGGCAGCACCTGATATATACTTTCATGTCACATGTACCTTCCCTAGGTGTAATTTCTTTCTTTTTTTTTTTTTTTTTTTTGAGACGGAGTCTCGCTCTGTTGCCCAGGCTAGAGTGCAGTGGCGCAATCTTGGCTCACTGCAAGCTCCGCCTCCCAGGTTCATGCCATTCTCCTGCCTCAGTCTCCCAAGTAGCTGGGACTACAGGCGCCCGCCACCTCGCCCAGCTATGTTTTTTGTATTTTTAGTAGAGACGGGGGTCTCACCATGTTAGCCAGGATGGTCTCGATCTCCTAACCTTGTGATCTGCCTGCCTCGGCCTCCCAAAAGTGCTGGGATTACAGGCGTGAGCCACCGCACCCGGCCGATGTAATGTATTATAGTTTGAGTTATTTGATTAATGGAGGAGGTCAACTATAAATCACTTAAGGGTAGAAACTGATTCACAAAACAGTCTGACATATAATACATGTAAAAAGTCGCAGAATAACTGAGTATGTGACAAATTAATAAATTCTGTCATACTAAGAAGCACAATACATACAGTTATACATCTATTTCATTTTACTGTGCATTTCTTTTGGAACTCCTGTGGTTCCAACTTGGGAACCTATACATTTTTGCCAGTTTTCTTTGGCATCTTTATGGTATTATCTGATTATTCTAAAAGAATAAGAGTATCACCAGTTTGTCTTCCCATTATTCAAAGCAAACTCTGAGGACCAGGCACAGTGGCTCACGCCAGTAATCTTAACTCTTTGGGAGGTTAAGGTAGGCCGATCCCTTGACCCCAGGAGTTCAAGACCAGCCTGGGCAACATGGTAAAACCCTGTCCTTATTAAAAAAAAAATAACAAAAATTAGCCAACCATGGTGTCGCACACCTGTAGTCCCAGTTACTTGGGAAGCTGAGGTGGGAGGATTGCTTGAGCCCAGGAGGTTGAGGCTGCAGTGAGCTGAGATTGCACCACTGTACTACAGCCTAGGCAACAGAAAGAGACCCTATCTTTAAAAAAAAAAAAAAA
>NW_012120788.1:66317-80939 GCF_000951035.1 Colobus angolensis palliatus | reverse complement strand
TTTTTTTTTGAGACGGAGTCTCGCTCTATCACCCAGGCTGGAGTGCAATGGTGCAATCACAGCTCACTGCAACCTCTCCCTCCCAGGTTCAAGTGATTGTCCTGCCTCAGCCTCCCAAGTAGCTGGGATTACAGGCACGTGCCACCACGCCCAGCTAATTTTTGAATTTTTAGTAGAGACAGGAGTTCACCATGTTGGCCAGGCTGGTCTTGAACTCATGACCTCAGGTGACCCACTCACCTTGGCCTCCCAAAGTGCTGAGATTACAGGCGTGAGCCACCGCGCCTGGCCAAGACTTTCTACATAAGAAACTTTACATTTTTTATTTTAATGGTAACTACATTAGTCAGGGATTCTCAAGATACATAGTAGTATACAAAGATATTTAAAATTCTGACTCCCATTACCACAAAAGGAAGGTATTAAGTCTACTGAACCAATCATCTATCCCAAATGTTGTCTAGTGTGCTCTGCAGACCCCTGAGGATTCCTAAGACCTTTACACGGGGTCCACAAGGTCAAAATTACTTTCATACTACTACTAATGTTATTTGCTTTCTTTCCTAAGTTGACATTTGAATTGAGGGTACAAAAACAAAGGTGAGTAAAACTACAGTAGCCTCTCAGGCAATCACGGCAACATCACCGACAATACTAGTAGTCACCATGTTCTTTACTGCCAACCATCCACAGAAAAAAGAAGAAAAAGAAGTTTAAGAAAGCCAGTTTCACTTTAAAATGCTCTTGATGAAGCAGGAAAATTTATTAGTTCTATTAAATCTTGACCCTTGAGAAAATGTCTTTTAATATTGTGTATGACAAAATGGAAGTACACATATAGTGCTTCTGCTACATACTAAGTATGATGGCTCCTGTTAGGAAAAAGCACTTGTGCAGTTTATTTGCAAGCAGAATAAGCCAATTATTCATGGAACATCATTATTACTTCAAAAACAACTCACACGTAAACTAAGATTATTTAGACTTCAGCATCTGGCAGACATTTTCCTAAAAATGAATATGTAAGCCTAACACTTCAAGGAAAATAACTGGCAATATTTGTTGCCAATAATAAAATGTAAGCTTTCAAGCAAAAGCTGCAATCTTAGAAAACTTGCATCCATCAATGTGAACTTGAAAGCTTTGCGATACTTGAAAATTCTTCGAGTGAAATCTGTGTTAATATTAGTGATTGTAATTCTTTCACATTGTATAATGAAATGTGTCAACATTCAGAAGGTCTGCATAACTCAGTGAAAAATATTTTCCAAATGGCCTATGCAATGTATTTTAATGCAATGGAGTATAAAATGTTTATTGATATGGTTTCAGAATCCACACTGTAACTAACCTTTAAGAAACTACCATCTACCAAGTTTTGTTGTAGTATCAAAGAAAATTATCCACAACTATGTGCACGGCGTATTACAATAGTCCCCCTTTTTCTACTACATAACCATGTAAGGACAGATTTCCTTCACATACTTCAACCAAAACAAAATGAACAGATTAACTGCAGAAGCAGATATAAGAATTTTGTTGCCACTGAGATGTGCAATAATGTAAATTAATGTTACTCTTGCCCTAAACATTTTTGTTTTGGAAAACTAAGGTTAGATTTTTCATAAAACATATTATTTATGTTAACAATAAACCCATTAGATATCACTTTAAATGAATTAATAAATGTTTTAAACTGCTCAGTTTTAGTTTTAGAACAGTAAATGCTAATAGATAGAACCCACCTAAAAAAAAGTTCTCAGCCGGGCGCGGTGGCTCATGCCTGTAATCCCAGAACTTTGGGAGGCTGAGGTGGGCGGATCATGAGGTCAGGTGTTCAAGACCAGCCTGGCCAACATGGTGAAACCCCGTCTCTACTAAAAATACAAATTAGCCAGGTGTCGTAGCACATGCCTGTAGTCCCAACTACTTGGGAAGCTAAGGCAGGAGAATTGCTTGAACCTGGGAGGCAGAGGTTGCAGTGAGCCAAGACCGCGCCATTGCATTTCCAGCCTGGGCAACAGAGTGAGACTCCGTCTCAAAAAAAAAAAAAAAAAAAAGATGCCCAGGTTTTCAGTGAGTCCATACAAAGCCACTTTAATACTTAATAGTAAAAGAGAATAATGGGCCAGAGAGTAATAGGAAAAGCATGAAAGAAACATATATCAGAGAAGCCAAAGGATTAACTTCTCAAAAAAAGTACAAAAAATCAACCATGCAAAATGATGACAAGAAAACAAGCACGATGAGAACTAAAATGAGAAAGAATTTTGCAACACGGAGGTTATTAGCATTCAGAGAGCAGTGGAAACACAACAGGTTAAAGAGTGAATGAAAAGTGAGAGATGGAGGAACATGCCTGGTTTTTTGTTTTTATTTTAAAAGACAGGGTTTCACTGTTGCCCAGGCTAGAGTGCAGTGGCGCGATCACACAGCTCACTGCAGCCTCAAACTCCTGAGCTCAAGTGATCCTCCCATCTCAGCCTGCCAAGTAACTGGGATTACAGACTAAGCTAATTTTTTTTTTGAGACAGGGTCCTGCTTTGTTACTCAAGCTGGTCTCAAACTCCTGGGTTCAAGCAATCCTCCTACTTCAGCCTCCCAAGTAACTGGGATTACAGACTTGAGCCACTGCAGCTAGCTGACAATAGTGTAATAAAACTAGTTAACCCATAAAGGAGAGATAGGTCGGTTACTAGATGGGTATATGAAGTCAAAAGAGTTTTCAAGTATGGCAGCGATCTGAAATGTTTTAATTCTGAAAACAGAAATTCAGTAAACAGAGGAGGTATAAATATATCAGGAGCATAAGGTTTATGAAAAGGCAGGAGAGAATGTGACCCAGAGTTAGGACTTCAGCTAGGAGGAAGAATGCCTCTCTTCCATTATAAAAAGGAAGTAGAATAGGGTGAGCGAGGATAGAAGGTTTGGAGATGCAGTGGTAAGAAATTATAGGTCTTACATGATGAAGTCTATTTTCTCTATGAAACAAAAAACAAGAAAGGAAAGAGTCAGATTTCAAAAGGGGATAAAAAATTTAAAATAGTTTGTGGCAAGTGGAAGAATAAACTGGCGAGGTTATCTAGTGGGACTGCCTAACTATGCTGAGGGCCCACTTTAGAGTAACAATCACGATTTTAAAATGACACCCGTGAGCTGAGCATGGTGGGAGGGGCTTGGGGGGAATGTCTGTAGAACCAGCTACTCAGGAGGCTGAGATGGGAGGATCGCTTGACCCCAGAATTAGAAGGACAGCTGGGGAACATAGAAGACCCCATCCTTCATAAAAATTAAAACTAAAATGGCACCCATGTACTCTTTTCTCTGCATTGCCTTATTAAAATAAGCATCTGGGCTGACCGCGGTGGCTCACACCTGTAATTCCAGCACTTTGGGAGGCCAAGGCCGGTGGATCACCTAAGGTTGGGAGTCCAAGACCAGCCTGACCAATGTGGAGAAAGCCTGTCTCTACTAAAAATACAAAACTGGCCATGCGTGGTGGTGCATGCCTGTAATCCCAGCTACTCAGGAGGCTGAGGCAGGAGAATTGACTGCACCCAGGAGGCAGAAGTTGCGGTGAGCGGAGATTGTGCCATTGTACTCCAGCTTGGGCAACAAGAGTGAAACTCCGTCTCAAAAAAAAATAAAATAAAAAAAGCATCTGTTGTTACAACTCTTAAGTTGCTAATATTTGACATAGTAGAAAGCACCTTTTTCTATGATGTAATATATACATTTCTGATGTTTAAGTGGAGGGCATTAATCTCTCATAGGTTCTGAAAAAGTGCCACACTCGCCTTTCCATAGAAGGAAAAATAAAATGTGCCAAATACAATTTTGTCAAATAATGTAGAAATTATTAATAAAAATTAATTATAAAGCATTGAGGAAATGAGTGAATTAAAGGTAAATTGAAGTTTTTCAAAACTATATTTGTGCTGGTCTGGCATGGTGGCTCACACGTGTAATCCCAACACTTTGGGAGGCCAAGGCAGGAGGATCGCTTGAGTCCAGGAGTTCAGGACAAGCCTGGGCAACATGGCGAAATCCCATCTCTACAAAAATTACAAAAAATTAGCTGGGTGTGGTCCCTCATTAACAGATTTTCTTCATAAACACAGGTTCACTACTAACTATGTCTGAGAAAGTTTTATTTTGTAAATGGAGAAAATTAATAGATCCAAAGTTAAAAGTACTTATTTGGGTTGACACACAGTAGTCAAATTTCAAGTCTCCATTCTAAGGGATGGATGTTTACTGTTAAAAAGACCAAGTCAACTATTTCCTTTAAAAACAAAATTCAATAATTGCTACTTTCCTATTGTCGTATTTCTCAATGACGTCCTTTTTTAAAAAATCCCTTATTTCTAACATGATGTCTTATTAAATATTAAGATCTACAAAGTTTGTAGTTCTGGGGTTTGACTATTATTTCTTCTACAATGAAACCATAATTTCAATAAATATTACAATCAACACAAGATGATATTACGAAAAATATACAAACTCCCAATCAAAACTTTTTAAATGCTTCAAAATTAGCATTTAACTATCATTTTTACCTTACTTTTTTTTTTTTCTTTTTTTGAGACGGAATCTCGCTCTGTTGCCCAGGCTGCCAGTTCCGTGGCACGATCTCCGCTCACTGCAAGCTCTGCCTCCCGTGTTCACGCCATTCAGCCGCCTCAGCCTCCTGAGTAGCTGGGACTACAGGCGCCCATCACCACACCCGGCTAATTTTGTTTTTGTATTTTTAGTAGAGACAGGGTTTCACCATGTTAGCCAGGATGGTCTCGACCTCCTGACCTCACGATCTGCCCACCTCAGCCTCCCAAAGTGCTGGAATTACAGGCGTGAGCCACCACGCCCAGCTTTTACCTTACTTTTCATGACAACACTATTTTCATGGATTTTATAGATTTGTATCTGCACAATCTCCTAGAGTTTGGTCCAACCTCTTATCCCAATATGAACACTTCCTTTCTGGCTAACATATTTTTGACTGTTAACTGTCTTAATTCTTAGGACATAATTTCACTGAATATAAATAAGGTTAGTACAAATGGCCACACAGCAGATCCCCAATTGCCTAAATATCTCCTTTCCACAAGGACTATTAGCATTCCTGAGCTATCAGAATCAACTGGAGAAAGCAGAAGCACATAAGAAAAATTTGAAAGTATCCTAAGGGATTATTTCAACAATTTTCTAAGAAAACTCTCCAAAAGACAGAAGCATGCTAAAATTGAGGTTCTGAACAGACCAGGACTAGAGAGAAGTATTACATATAAAGCTGTTATTAGTATTAAAGCTACAAAAGAAAAAAGAGACATTAGTTTAAATACAAATTTTCAAATATTATGTAGCCCTAAAAATATTCAGTATTCACCTTGAGAGTATTAGCAAGAATTGATATATGTGATATGAACTTTCATAAGAACTGATATGCTGGGTTCACAGACATATTGTGAAAGAAAAAAAAAAAATGAAAGAAAAAAAAAAGAACTGATATGCTAGGTCAGATCCTGCTCTACCCAGCCCTGTATCACCTTGACACAACAGTATGAATAAACATGTAATGACATGGCATGGGTCAATTTAACAAGGATCTCCCATAAAATTATCTAACCTTCTGTTAAATACATTTACATTTCCAACCTATATCTCTAACTTTGCTAGCCACTGTTTTACTCAAACTTCAAAGTGCAATTCTAAGAATTCAAATCATTCCAATCTATCCTAATCTCCTGAATCACTTTGTTTCTCTCCAAACCTGGTTTGTATAGAAATCACATCTACCCAGAATATTTCAGCACATTTTTTGTTAATCTCTACAAATTCGTCTCCAAAATTTCTTAGCACAATTGCAACACAGACTAAGAATAGAAAAAAAAAAACAGGCAAGGATGCAGGAAAGGAAAAAGGATCCAGGGAGCTCAGTGAAAAACTAGCCTGTAATTCCTATACAGCGTTCAGTATCCTTAATCTGGAAATCTAAAACCCAAAACTTTTTGAGCATCAACATGACACCAAAAAAAATGCTCATTAGACTATTCTGGATTTTAGATTTTCAGATTAGGGATGCTCAACCAGTAAGTATATAATGCAAATATTCCAAAATTCAACAAAAAATTCTGTAATCTGAAACATTTCAGATGCCAAAGTTACCATCCTTTGGTGATATGGGCAAGTCCCTAAATTACAAACATACCTCTTCTTATATTTACAAACCGGAAACAATGGTAAAGAGTTGTTAGGTTCCCAGGCTTGCCCAATACCAGTCTAATCTGTTAATTCCACGGTATTCCTAAACCAGTCTTGAGTTCCAGATTCATTCATGTGGAAACAGTATATGAAAAGAGCACAGCCTATGGAGTCTGCCAGAGTCAGAAGGAAGTCCTGACTGCCAATTACTAGCTCTATGACTAAACAAAACTTAACTTTTATGAGTCCTAATTTCCTCGTATGTAAGACAGCACTGCCTGTCGTGTAGAGTTTGTAAGGATTAAAGATAATACAAAACCAACCAGCAGAGACTGCAATGGAGTAGGTATTCAATAAATAGAGGCAATTACATTACCCTCTACCCTTATCTATTCGCGCACTGTTTTTATACCCTATGTTGCCATAAGAACCCCATTCAGGTCCTGGCGCGGCAGCTCATGCCTGTAATCCCAGCACTTTGGGAGGCCGAGGTGGGTGGATCACCTGAGGTCAGGAGTTTGAGACCAGCCTGGCCAACATGGTGAAACTCCGTATCTATTAAAAATACAAAAATTAGCCAGGCATGGTGGTGGGCACCTGTAATCTCAACCACTCGGGAGGCTGGGGCAGGAGAATCACTTGAACCCGGGAGGTGTAGATTGCAGTGAGCTGAGATCGTGCCACTGCACTCCAGAGAGAGACTCCATCTCAAAAAAAAAAAAAAATCCCATTCCAGACTGGGCATGGTGGCTTACACCTGTAATCCCAACTCCATGGGAGACTGCAGAGGGTGGATCACCCGAGGCCAGGAGTCTAAGACCAGCCTGGTCAACATGGTGAGACCCTGTCTCTACTAAAAATGCAAAAATTAGCTGGGTGCAGTGGCACGCACCTGTAGTCCCTGCTACTCGGGAGACTGAGGCAGGAGAATCGTTTGGAGGTTGCAGTGAGCTGAGATCGTGCCACTGCACTCCAGCTTGGGTGACAGAGTAAGGCTCCATCAAAAAAAAAAAAAAATTCAGGATTTATTAGATGCAATTTGGGATTTGGAATCGAGAAAATCTGGGTTTGATTCCAGGCACCACCTCATACAAGCTACTGAACTTTAGGTTGGGTATTTAATACCTCTGAACCTCTAATTGTCCATCAGTTACTCAAAAAAAAAAAAAAAAAGAAGTGACGCAGTTTATAAACTGGCATAAAGTGTACAGTATCAGAAATGTTAGCTTTTACCTACTCCAAAGGGATCCTGCTCAAAAATTATCCGCCTTCTGAGATTAAATGTGCTAATGAAGGAAATGTCACAGAAGGAGGAAAGCAAGCTGAAGTGAGTAGCTCACAGTAACATACTGGGATGATATCCCCTTCATACTCCCAGACTTTAGAACATATTTGTTAACCCAAATAAAGCTCCTGGTAGAACTCCAGACAAAAAATAAAATTAAATTTTAAAGTTAAGCTGTATGAAGACTTCTCTGTCCTTACCCCAGCCTACCAATCTGCATCCTGACAAATCTTCTTAAGCAGTTTCTACTCCTTTTCACTCAGCTTTCCTTCCTATTTCCCAAAATAGTTCCCATAACAAAGGCAGTATGAACTAACTCTAAGGTACAGCACAGAGAACTGGCTAAACATGTGTGTTCAAGTTAAGCACTGTCCTTGGCATGAAAAATTCAATCTGTTCGTACTAAACAAAGATGGAAAAGTCTCCTCTGTATGTCTACATAAATACTATACAAAAACACTTTCAGTCAGGCATGGTGGCTCACATCTGTAATCCCAACATTTTGGGAGGCCTAGGAGGGCAGATCACCTGAGGTCAGGAGTTCGAGACCAGCCTGGCCAACATGATGAAACCCTGCCACTGCTAAGAACACAAAAAATTAGCCAAGGGTGGTGGTGGGCACCTGTAATCCCAGCTACTTGAGAGTCTGAGGCAGGAGAATCGCTTGAACCCAGGAGGCTGAGGTTTCAGTGAGCCGAGATCACGCCATTGCACTCCAGCCCGGGTGATACAGCGAGACTCAATCTCAAAAAAAAAAAAAAAAAAAAAAAAATGAAAAACACCTTCTGACAAGGTGCAGTGGCTTATGTCTGTAATACTGGCATACTGGGAGGCCAAAGCAGGCAGATCGCTTGAGCCCAGGAGTTTGAGACCAGCCTAGGCAACATGGCAAAACCTCATCTCTACAAAAAAATACAGAAATTAGCTGGGAGCAGTGGTGTGCACCTGTAGTCCCAGCTACCTGTGGGGGCTGAGGTGGGAGGATCTCCAGAGCCCAGGAGGTTGAGGCTGCAGTAAGCCATGATGGCATCACTGCACTCCAGCCTGAGCAACAGAGCAAGACCCTGTCTCAAAAAACAGAAAAAAAAGAAAAAAAGAAAAAACGCTTTCTATTTTCAATATGATTTATCCCATGGCAACTTTTAAAACCCTGTCCTTGCACACACGTGTGGTCTCAGCTACATGGGAGGCTAAGGTGGGAGGCTACATGGGAGGCTAAGGATTGCTTGAGCCCAGGAGGTGGAGGCTGCAGTGAATGGTGTTCACACACCAATGCACTCCAGCCTGGGTGACAGAGCAAGTCTCTGTCTCAAAAAAAAAAAAGAAAAAGAAAAGAAAGAAAAAAACTGTCCTTTTTAACGTAGAATCTTTTCAGATGTTTTGCTATTAATAATTACAATCTAATAAAGCCAACAGAACCAAAGAACTAATAAACTGCCCCAAGAACTTAAATGCACCACAGCCAAAAGAGTTTCTCAGCTACACACCTTAGCTAAACTGGACTACACTTTCAAACTATAGAAAAATGAAATGAAAAGTGAATCTCAGAACAAAAATCACCCAATCAATAACTTAGCTCACCTTATTTAAAAATTCTCAAAGCACACATCAACTGCATACTTTCACTGAGAAGAGGTATATTTATGAAGAGTATTAGTTATAAATAACCCAATCAGGTCACAGGAAGGATATAGAAAGACCTCAACAGACACCCTAATGGATATTTCTAATATTATTCATTCCCCATTCTTAGCACCAAAGTCATCAGCACCACCTACCACATCAACTTCCACATCACTTTCTGAGTCTGACCCTGTCTGAGTCCCTTAGGGAGGCAACTAGTGGCCTGGATCATGCAGCCCAATGAATAAAGGCTACTAAGGTATTTAGATCATCATTGCTTTGTGTGAATTCTTTTTTTTTTTTTTTTCCAGTATAAACAAAACACCTCACTGGTGTCAGATTTAGAATTATACCCCACCCCACCCCCGCAAAAAACGAAAATAAAAAAACGGGGCCTGCACCATGGCACTAACATTTTATAAAGTGAGAGACTGTATGAGAAATAACATGACTTAATTAGAGATATTAGCAAAGAAGTTTTAAAGTGCTTCAAAGTTACATGATCGTAGCAAGAGGAGTAAAGGAAAGGGGTCAGAGAGGGGTAAAAAAAGCATTACAGCATACAACTACCTGAAAAAGAAATAGTACACAGGTTAAAACACGTTTACAGTTACCAACAGTTGCCAACACATAGTTACCACACTATATACTCGTCAGATTTCCCAACACGCAAAACAAAAAGAAGCCACCCTGTATGAAGTACTTATCTACTGACTGCTACAGAGAAGACATAACTTTTCTGGAAAGGGAGCAATTTAACTTACTGTGCTCTCCTTTTGGCTTTCAAAAATCTTTAAAACTTTCAGCAAATTAAGGTTCTCCTCAATTTCAAGGCTTTTCATGTTAAGTTGAATAAAAGTTGCCTATTTTTAATATTGATAAACTACAAGATCACTTTTATATTTGCAAACTATACCCACTTTTCTACTAGATTTTTAAGTTTCGAAGGGCTAAATATAAAGTTTGCATAAACAAAGTGATACAGTAGATGTGGCAGGTATTCAACAAGTTTACTTATCCGAAGAATTCCTAAAGTAAAAACTTGACAAAAAAATTGTGAAGATAAATTCCGAGTAGTGCTACTGAAGATACAATGTTACTAACATCAAAATTGAGAAATATTCAAAACATTCTGAAAACAGCATCTCCCTCTAAAAATAAAGAGGGAAAGCATTTGCCAACACAGAAACATTGGTTCTTAAAAATTATAATCACATGGGAGGCATTTCTATAAATAATTTAGTTCTGAATTGCAATAACCCTAACCTTTCAAAGCACGTTCTGGCTTTGCCTTACCAAAAGCAAGAGCATTTCTGGTGGCTTTATATTTATACAAAGGACTGTGCTACTTTGTTTCTAGTGCAAACTGTTGGTTTACACAGTTAAAGATCTTCAAAACAAACTACCACACACAATTCACTTCCAATCATCCAAAAAGAAATGAACAAACCAGCAAGATTCTGTCACAAAGTCCCAAGAGTTTTCTAATTTACAATAACTGATATTTTTACGTTGTAGTTCGGAGTATTTGGATTCATATACTATACATTTACTTAGCTTGTTAAGGGAGAAACCTCAGAAAATAAGCAACCAGCGATGACACCAGTCTATTTTAAGTTACTTATGAAGCCTACAGTTCAAGAACTTTTGGGAGAAGGGAGAGTATTTAAGCCGTTTTTCCAAGGAGTTAAAAACAATTCGTGTTTGATAATTAATGATAGCAGCCCTAACAACCTCTTAGAATACATTACGGTGGCGCGGAAGTGAAAACGATGGTGGGGGGGGGGGGGGGGGACCCGACTTGAAAATGGACAAGCAGGCAGCTTTACAAACCTTCAATTAAAGGAATTTTAAGATTAACTTCTCTCAAACGCCCTCCCTCACTCCCCACACCCGCTTCCTCCTCTCCTCCGGGAGGTCGGTGTAATGTGACTCATGACAAATTTTTTTTAAATAAATAAATAAATAAAAGACACACCCTCTGGGGGCTGAAACTGACATAATCGCCCCCACCCCACCCTCCGCCGACACACAACACACACCCCGCTGGTCCTATCCCTTCTGCGGCTTGAGCCTGGTCCCTGCCCTCTCCTCTCCCTTCTCCCGTCCCGGACCTCCTCTCCGGGCGCAGAGGCGGCGCGGCGGCAGCAGGGGGGTCTCCGGGACGCCAGCCCCGCGGACTGGAGGCTACCTGGGGGGCGCGCGACCCCGGTGGCCCGGCCCTGGGGAAAGCGGACGCGAGGGGGGCGCCGGGCTGCGGCAGCGGCGGGCTCCCGGCTCCCTCGCCCATTTTCTCTCCCCTTCCATCGATTTCCACTACCACAGCCACTTCCTGTATCGCAGCCCGACTACCTCAGCCCGGCCACTCGCTCTGTCCCCGGTTGGGGCTGGGGTTGGGGCTGCGGTAGGGGCTCGGGCTGGTGGCAGCCGCTGAGGTCAGGGCAGTTCCCCACCCCGCCCAGTGGGCTGGTCACTCCGGCGGGTCCTCGACCCGGCCAGCGCCCGCCGGCCGCCAGCACGCCTCACCTGTATGTAGTTGTTTTCACAGTAGTCCGCCACCCGAGTCAGGTTCTGGTAACTCTCGATCAGCGCCCTCTTGCCAGACGGGATCTCCTCCTCTAGTAACATCTGCAGCTCTGCCATTTTCCACCCCTCTGCATCGCTTCCTCTCGCGTTAAAGAGACAGAGGCAGCAAGGTCCGCCGAGGTTCCGAGCACCTCACAGCCCGGATACAAACCGACTACCCGCCCTCCCGCCTGGTATTGTGGGACGGCACCTCCTCCCCTTCTTCCTCACTCTCTCGGGTCTCCCTCCACCCACTTCGCGCAGCCGCCTGAACCTCGTTCTCTCGCGAGCCTTCATTTCTTCCCCCCTCCCCACGCCGGGCGGCGGGATTTTTTTTTTCTTTCGCACTGTCTTCTGGGAATTGTAGTCTCTCTTAGACTAGGCTGTCCGTCCAAAGCGCATGCGCGCAGACACCTCCGAAAACAACGAGGCAGAGCGCAGAAAGCGGAGACCGAAGGTGGAGGGAGGGGGCGGTGTTGGGGGGAAGTCCGGAGTTTCCTCACAGCTCCGGAAGGTGGCGCCACAGGGTGATTCTGGGGGAATGAAATCGGTTCCCCAAGTTTCATGTGAAACTTGGCAGAACTTGGTTAATTAGGAAATGTCAGTGAATCAGGGACATCCATTCACAGAAGGATTAACAAGGGACAGAGTACGGAAAACTAGATTTTTACTTCCTCTGCCTTCTTAGAAATAACGCGAGTCAGATTTACTTTCTGAACTTTCGCCCCCATCAATTAATTTAAAATTTAGCAAAGATTTCTTGATTGCCAGCTGTTTACCAAGCGGTGTACTGGACACTGCGGGTACCAGTTGAGTACGAATACTCCATACCCTTAAAGACTCAATTATAAAATAAACATACATAGCTTGTAGGGCTTTCCTGTCCTAATTTTTCTTTTCTGTGACTCTCCTTGGCATGTAATCTTCCTACACTTTTAAAGTCAAGTGCACAGTTTTTTAGGGGTGAGGGTTGCTTGTTTGAGACAGGATCTCACTCTTACCCAGCCTGGAGTACGGTAGCGGTGGCGCAATCACGGCTCTCTGCAGCCTAGACCTCCTAGACTCAAGTGATCCTCATGCCTCAGCCTCTGGAGTAACTGGGACTACAAGCGAGGGTCACTATACTGGGGCTGAGCTTTTTAATTTTTTGTAGCGACAGGGATCCAATTTTGTTGCCCTCGCTGGTCTCCAACCCCTGGCCTCAAAGCAATCCTTCTGCCTCAGCCTCCCAAAGTGCTAGGATTACAATCATTAGCCACCCACCCTGGCCCTTCGTTTTTTGCTTCTGGATTTTTGTTTTGTTTTTATCACCTGCTTTGGTATAGTCTCAAAAGGCCCTATATTTCAAGCTCTTCACTTCAACGGGAACATTAGATGCTTCAGATATAATCAGCTACGAAAAGTGTTGTCCAAAGGCCGAAGAGGAAACTAAAGATCATTGTAAAATCCATATGTCCATGTATCTCCATAAAGTTATTTAGAATCAAAATAACTATAGGATTAACAACATCACTCAACCAAATTAAAAATTGCCATCACCAGGTATTTATTGAATATTGCCTTTACTAGGGCCTTATTCAGGGCCCCAGGGAACTAGTTTCCCTCTTCAACCTCTGAAAGGAAAAATTCAGTTTCCTACTAAAAGCGTTAACTTCCCCTTGCCACTGGTGGCAAACTTCCCCTTCTCCATCAAGGATTCTGTGGTCTATAAATCAATAATAAATGTATTACTTTCCATGATACCTGGAATAGGTATAATAGTTATCTTTTGATATTTATCGTTAACCCAAACACGACTTAATCCAAGTTATTAAAATTTAATGTATTATTGATCTCGGTCTCTACTTGAGGTTTAACTGTACAAATCACTCGGTTTGCATGTATCCAAATATTGACACATTTCAACAACATTGGGGAAGTGATTAGGGAGGTAATACTGATTTACTATTTTCAACGTACTTTCCATGCAGTTGAGCTATGAATGAATAATAATAATAATCATGATAAATACAAACAAAAAGTACTGTCAGATTTCTTCTCACAACTCTGAGAGATAATATAAATATTTTCCTTTTTTATCAAATAAGGAAATTTAAGCTTACATAGGTTAAGGAATTTAGCTAAGGGTACTGAAAATGCCGTCAAGTTTCCTAGGTTACTGATTGATATAGTTTGGATCTGTATCCCGGCCAAATCTCATGTTGAATTGTAATTCCTAATGTTGGAGGTGGGACGTGGGGGAAGGGCGAATGGATCATGTGTCAGATTTTTCGTGAATAGTTAGGCAGCATCCTGTTGGAACTCTTCCCGTGATCTTCAGTGAGTTCTCCTGAGATCTGCTCATTTATAAGGGTATGACATCACGCCTGTAATCCCAGCACTTTGGGAGGCCAAGGCGGGCAGATCTCGAGGTCAGGAGATCAAGACCATCCTGGCTAACACGGTGAAACCCCGTCTCTACTAAAAATACAAAAAAATCAGCGGGGCGTGGTGGAGGGCGCCTGTAGTCCCAGCTACTCGGGAGGCTGAGGCAGGAGAATGGCGTGAACTCGGGAGGCGGAGCTTGCAGTGAACGGAGATCGCGCCCCTGCACTCCAGCCTGGGCGACAGAGCGAGACTCTGTCTCAAAAAAATAAAAATAAAAAAATAAAAGTCCATGGCAGCCCAGTGCAGTGGCTTGCGCCTGTAATCCCAGACTTTGGGAGACCAAGGCGGGAGACTCGCTTGACTCCCAAAATGGGAGACCAACATGATGAACTACTTCCGCTTGAGTTCCAGACCACCCCGGGCAACATGGCAAAAACCCGTCTCTACAAAACACACGAAAAATTAGCCAGGTGTGGTAGTGAGCACCTGCAGACTCAGTTACTTAGGAGGCTGAGGTAAGAGGATTGCTTGAGCCTGGGAGGCAGAGATTGCAGTGAGCCAAGATCACACCACTGCAC
>NW_012120788.1:53837-66267 GCF_000951035.1 Colobus angolensis palliatus | reverse complement strand
CCCGTCTCTACAAAACACACGAAAAATTAGCCAGGTGTGGTAGTGAGCACCTGTAGACTCAGTTACTTAGGAGGCTGAGGTAGGAGGATTGCTTGAGCCTGGGAGGCAGAGATTGCAGTGAGCCAAGATCACACCACTGCACTCTAGCCCGGGTGACAGAGGGAGACCATGTCTTAAAAATAGAATAAGAGTATATGACACCTCCCCGCCTGCCTCCTGCTCCCCTCCTGCCACGTGAGACACTTCTCTTCCTCTTTTCCTTCCAGCCATTATCGGAAGCTTCTTGAAGCCTCCCAGAAGCAGAAGCCGCTATGCTTCTGGTACAACCTGCAGAGCCGTGAACCAATTAAACCTCTTTTCTTTATAAATTACCCAGTCTCCGATAGTTCTTTATAGCAGTGCTAGAATGGACTAATGCAGTGATATTTCCAAAATCCAGTGGATAGTGCAACCTTGTACAAATATTTGCAGCTCATGTAAAGTTCACTCAAAGAACTTATCCCTCATGCCTTAAAGGTGAGGAGGAAAAGCAAGAGGAGGAAAGGGAGGAGAAAGAGGTGGAAGAGGAGGGGGAGGAGGAGGAGGAAGGAGAAGAAGGAGGAGGAGAAAGGAAAGAGGCGGGGAGGAGGAGGAGGAGGAGGGGAAGAAGAAAGAAGGAAGAAGAGGCAAACCAAAACCTGGGAGAAAATATCTGCAAAACAAATATCTTGATAAAGGAGTTGTACCCTAATATACAAGCAACTCTTACAATTCAGTAATAAGATGACAAACCAGTTTTTAAAACAAGCCAAAAGACTGGGTGCAATGGCTCACACCTGTAATCCCAGCATTCTGAGAGGCTGAGCCAGGAGGATCACCTAAGCCTAAGAGTTTGAGACCAGCTTGGGCAACAGGCTGTCTCTACAAAATGTATGTATTTTTTTCAAGTAACCAGGAACGAACTGGGCACAAAGGCTCATACCTGCAATCCCAGCACTTTGGGAGGTCAATGTGGGTGAACCACTTGAGGCCAGGAGTTCGAGACCAGCCTGGCCAACACGGTGAAACCCCATCTCTACTAAGCATAAAATACTAAAATTAGCTGGGCGTGGTACTTAGGCAGCTAAGGCAGGAGAATCGCTTGAACCCAAGAGGCAGATGTTGCAGTGAGCTGAGATCACACCACTGCAGTCCATCCTGGGTGACAGAGGGAGACTCTTATCTCAAAAGAAAAAAAAAAAAGGCACGGTGGCTCATATCGGTAATCCCAGCACTTTGGGAGGCTGAAGTGCGCAGATCACCTCAGACTGGGAGTTCGCAACCAGCCTGACCAACATGGAGAAATCCCATCTCTACTAAAAATACAAAATTAGCCATGCGTGATGGCACACGCCTGTAGTTCCAGCTACTCAGGAGGCTGAGGCAGGAGAATTGCTTGAACCCACAAGGCAGAGGTTGTGGTGAGCCAAGATTGCGCCATTGCACTCCAGCCTGGGAAACAAGAGCAAAACTTTGTCTCAAACAAACAAATAAATAAATAAATAACATACTGTATGATTCCTCTTCTATGAAATTTTAGAAAAGGCAAAATTACAGTGATAGAAATCAGATCAGACTTTGCCAAAGGCTGTAGTAGTGGGGGGGTGACACCAAAGGGATGCAAGTCAATTTTTAGACATAATGGAAATATTCGGATGCAAGTGAACTTTTAGACGTAATGGAAGTATTCACTATCATCACTGTACTGGGGGTTACATAACTACATACATTTGTCAAATCACCTTGAATTGCACACTTAAAATCTGTGCCTTTTGCCAGGTGTGGTGGCTCACGCTTGTAATCCCAGCACTTTGGGAGGCCAACGCAGGTGGATCACATGAAGACATGAGTTCAAGACCAGACTGGCCAACGTGGTGAAGCCCTATCTCTACTAAAAATACAAAAATTAGCCGGGTGTGGTGGCGCACACCTGTAATCCCAGCTACTCAGGAGGCTGAGGCAAGAGAATCACTTGAACCTGGGAGGCGGAGGTTGCAGTGAGCCGAGATCACACCACTGCACTCCAGCCTGGACTACAGACTGAGACTCCATCTCAAAAAAAAAAAAAAAAAAATCTGTGCCTTTTATTGCAGCTAAGTTATACCTCTGAGCCGGGCATGGTGGCTTCCCTAGCTACTCGGAAGGCTAATGCTGGAGGAGCCCAGGAGGCTGAGGTTGCAGTGAGCTACGATGGCGAACCTTCACTCAAGTCTGGGTGGCAAAGCAAGATCCTGTCTCAAAATAAATAAATAACTTAAGTATATCTCGATGAAGCTGGACAAAGAAAATGCAAGTAGGGAAACAATTCCTTGCTTCAAATAATAAAAAAGGGAAAACTATGTATTTCTGTTGCCTTTGATGTATGGTGAAAAGTATAAGTGACTAAAAGTTCAAGAGTTAACATTAAGAATTGCAGGTAGGGCTGGGTGCAGTGGCTCACACCTGTAATCCCAGCACTTTGGGAGGCCAAGGCAGGCGGATCACCTGAGGTCAGGAATTCGAGACTAGCCTGGCCAACATGGTGAAACTCTGTCTCTATTAAAAATACAAAAATTAGCTGGGCGTGGTGCCAGGTGCCTTTAATCCCAGCTACTCAGGAGGCTGAGGCAGGAGAATTGCTAGAACCGGGAGGCGGAGGCGGAGGTTGCAGCGAGCTGAGATCATGCCATTGCACTCCAGCCTGGGCAACAAGAGCAAGACTCCATCTCAAAAAGAAAAAAAAAAAAAGAATTGCAGGTAGACACTGTGACACTAAATTAAGGGCATCACGCTAACTTTTTCAGTTTAACTTCTCTCCCGTAATGTGCACCTTTATACTCTTTATTGAGTTAGTATTTTTCTGTGGATTTTGTGCAAATAAATTATACTGAAATGCCTTTCAAAGAATCCCAACAGAATAAGGAAAAACAGTGGCTGTATATACTTAATGATGTATTCCTAGGGCTAAAACCGTAAATCAGACCTTGCACATTTCATTTCACGGATGTCTACTCAGACTAATCAATTTGGTCATGAAAAACCGTGTGTAACTGAAAATTCGGCACATATGCATGAAGAGAAATTGAAATTTCTGTATCTCGCTCAGAAATAGCAGATTGCTAGCCATCATAAAGACTCACTTCAGAAGAATTAAGAGATGTTCCAGACGAAATCATAATTTGGATTATTTTGGTACATAATTGCTAATCTTATTATCTAGCACACCACATCCTGAGAATCTCAGACTTCTGAAAAGTTAATTCACGATATGGTATCCTAGAACATTACATTGGAAGTGAGTGGTCCACAGACCAGAATGTAGAGTAGCAGTGAGAACTAGTGGAAAGAAGCCAGGGGTCAGGCAATCAGGGTTTTCCCCCTAAACCTGCCTGCCTCCTCAACCCCTGACACCCCAGGTACCCACCACCCCCACCACCACCACTATGTGACATGACCACCTTCTCCATGAAAACAGGGTAGGGAGGAGTATATTACTCTACCAGGGCTGCCATAACAAAATACCACAGACTGGGTAGCTTAAACAACAAAAATTTATTTCTCACAGTTTTGGAGGCTGGAGGCCTAAGATCAAGAAGTATGCGGGGTTGGTTTCTCTGAAGTCTCTCTTCTTGCCTTGTAGATAGTTGCCTTCTTACTGTGCCCTCACCTGCACCCACATCCCTGATGTCTCTTCCTCTTCTTATAAGGACAACATTTATACTGAATTAGGGCCCCACCCTAAAGACCTTATCTTAGTAATATCTTTAAAGGTACTGGGGGTTAGGACTTCCATATGTGAATTTGGCATGATCTTGGCTCACTGCAATCTCAAGTGAATCTCATGCCTCAGCCTCCCGAGTAGCTGGGAATCCAGTCACGTGCCACCACACCCAGCTAATTTTTGTATTTTTTGGTAGAGACGGGGTTTCACTATGTTGGCCAAGCTGGTCTCAAACTCCTAACCTCAAGTGATCCAACCACCTCAGCCTCCCAAAGTGCTGGGATTACAGGCATGAGTCACCATGCCCAGCCGTGGTTTTTTCTTTTTTTCTTTTTTTTTTTTTTGAGATGGAGTCTTGCTCTGTTGTACAGGCTGGAGTGCAGTGGCATGGTCTTGCCTCATTGCAAACTCTGCCTCCTGAGTTCAAGCAATTCTCCTGCCTCAGTCGCCCAAGTAGCTGGGATTACAGGTGCCTGTCACCACACCCAGCTAATTTTTTGTATTTTTGGCAGAGACAGGTTTCACCACGTTGGCCAGGTTGGTCTCAAACTCCTGACCTCGTGATCCGCCCACCTCAGCCTCCGAAAGCACTGGGATTACAGGCATGAGCCACCGTGCCTGGCCAGTATGGTTTTTAGATGAGTAAATCTCTTGTTAATTTTGGAAGCTGCCGAACCAACATCTCCTCCAACATCCCCTTCTCCACCTCCCTTTTCAACTTCAGTAAGATTTTGTAAGCATTTGTAACAGAGCAGTTTCTGGAGCAGTTAACCTGGCCAGGTACAAGTACCTCATTCTCTGAGCCTACTGGTGAACTGGGAGCTATTTATGGTCTTCCCTGAACTTTGAGTATCAAACTCTTCCAATGGTTTTATAAATCCCTTACTGCTTGAAATAGCTATAGTAATTTTTGTTTCCTGACTGGACCCTGATACAACTAAAAAAAACACATTTAAAAGTTCTGATTCTTTCATAGTTCATAAGAACGATGATTGGGTTTTCACGCTATGTGTAAGATGTGCCTCCATCAAACCTTGTTAAGATGTTGGCATGTTACCCAACTGATGTGGGGGGAAAATAAAAGTTTGATGTAGTCCCAGCTACTCAGGAGACTGAGCCAAGAGGACCACCTGAGCCCAGGAGTTTGGGCTGTTGCGTGAAATGACTGGACTTGTGAATATCACTGCACTCCAGCCTGGGCAACACTGTGAGACCTAGTCTCTGAAAAAAAGTTCTAGAGACAAATGACAATCCACGTAAAGTTGGTATTTCTTTCGTTGGAAGTTACAGAAAATAGCTCAAGCTATCATCAATTGAGGGTGGGAGAAAAAAAGACTTTACTATAAAAATTCAGGCATAAAGAAATCAGAAATAGAAATGCAATCAGTAATCAGTCCTAAGAAAGTACTAGAATGGGCCGGGCGCCATGGCTCACGCCTGTAATCCCAGCACTCTGGGAGGCCGAGGTGGGCGTATCACGAGGTCAGGAGATCGAGACCATCCTGGCTAACACAGTGAAACCCCATCTCTACTAAAAAATACAAAAAATTAGCTGGCCATAGTGGCGGGCGCCTGTAGTCCCAGCTACTCGGGAGGCTGAGGTAGGAGAATGACGTCAACCCGGGAGGCGGAGCTTGCAGTGAGCGGAGATGGCACCACTGCACTCCAGCCTGGGGCGACAGAGCGAGACTCCGTCTCAAAAAAAAAAGAAAAAGGAAGTACTGGAATGAATCATTTGGAAGAACAGCAGGAACCCAGGCAGCATTCTCAATAAATGTCTTGTTTCTTTGCGAAAAGGTTTTTTTCACTGCCCTTTCTAGATGGTGGAGAGCATGGTAAATTCAAATCCCAAGTTTTCCCTTCTACTGCATTCAAGAAGCCCAGTCTGAGATTGAAATCCTTCCATTCCAAACCCATATCTCACAAAAAGAAAATCTGATTATTCCAAGTTAAATTTATTTTTTAAATATTATTTTGTATTGTATTTATTTTTTTGAGACAGACCCTCACTCTGTTGCCCAGGCTGGAGTGCAGTGGCCCTATCTCAGCGCACTACAACCTCCGCCTCCCGGGTTCAAGTGATTCTCCTGCCTCAGCCTCCTGTATAGCTGGGACTATAGGCATGCGCCACCATGCCCAGCTCATTTTTGTATTTTTAGTAGAGATGGGGTTTCACTATGTTGGTCAGACTGATCTCGAACTCCTGACCTTGTGATTCGCCCACCTTGGCCTCCCAAAGTGCTGGGATAAAGGCATGAGCCACAGCGTCCATCCTCCTCCTCCTCCTTCTTTTTCTTCTTCTTCCTCTTTTTCTTTTGAGACAGGTTGTCTCTCTGCTGCTTAGGCTAGAGTGCAGTGGCGTGGTCACAGCTCACTGTGGCTTACTGCAGCCTCAACCTCCCATCTCAGCCTTCCAAGTAGCTGGGACTACAGGCTCACACCGCCATGCCTGATTTTTTTGTTGTTGTTAAGAAATGAGGTCTTGCCCTGTTGCCCAGGCTGGTCTTTAACTCCTGGGCTCAAGTGATCCTCTTGCCTCCGCCTCCCAAATTTCTGGGATTACAGGCGTGAGCCACCATGCCTAACCATCAGCTTGAATTTCATCTTCTTTCCACTCATCACCTTTGGCAGTAAGGGCATGTTCAAACAGCAGCAGCGAAACTATTTGAACCACCCTGAGGTTGGCGTGGGAAGTTCCGGAGAGAGTAGATAATCAAGAAAACAACAGTGTCAGGTGTCTACTGAGGAAAATTGTGCAATACATATACGTGTTACCTGGGCGCTATCCAGGACTACCATGTGTGGTTATGCGGGTTACTCATACACAGCACACTTGGCTGAGGATTAAGCAGGATCTGAGCTTGGTGCCCCAAGCTGAAAGCTCTGGTGTGGGCTGCATTCACTCAGAGGAAAAGGTTCCCTTTTTAGAATTAGCGCAAGAGTGCTTCACCAGCTTTCAGGAAGTAGCTCTAGTAATGGTTTTAAAAATATGTTAATATGTTTTCCTTTTCCTAGTGATGGAATGAGATTTTTAATCTTTTTTTTTTTTTAATTCTGAGGCAATCATTTGCTCTGGAGAGAATGTGGATTGTTAGGTCACAAATAGAAAAGAGGACGAAAAAGTCAATTTTCAGATTTTTCAAAGCAAACTAGGATCTTAAAACCAGTCATGAGAAAATGGCCTGGCAAGTCAGACTTCATTATAAGAAAAGGATTTCAGAATTTTAAAAGCATCCTTTCATATATCAAAAGCAAGGCTTAGATGTTGGGGAATTGAGTTTTATTATAAAGCCGTGTATAGAGAAGATCCAAGTCATGAAAAGGAGTTAGAGAGCCCAAGACTCAGGGGAGGAGGGGAAGGAAAAACAAGAAAGGGGGAAAAGGCTGGGTGTGGTGGCTCATGCCTGTAATCCCAGCACTTTCTGAGGCCGAGGCTGGTGGATCATCTGAGGTCAGGATTTCAAGACCACCCTAGCCAAAGTGGTGAAACCCTGTCTCTACTAAAATTACAAAAATTAGGCGGACGTGGTGGTGAGCGCCTGTAGTACCAGCTACTTGAGAGGCTCAGGCAGGAGAATCCGTCGAACCCAGGAGGCAGAGGTTGCGGTGAGCAGAGCTTGCACCACTGCGTTCCAGCCTGGGCGACAGAACAAGACCCCATCTCAAAAAAAAAAAGAAAAGAAAGAAAGGGGAAAAAAAGGTTTAGGTTCACACTCTGGGAAGAAACATCCAAATAAGTTTTTGGGACTCAGTGTAGGGGTTCTTTCTCCTGACTTCTCAGTGCATAATCCAAGAAATCAAAAACCCCTTTGAAAACATTCTCCATTCAGTAAAGGTGAGAGACACATGACTGCATCCAAGTGCTAATTTCGAAATGGTTGGGGAGGTTTCTAGGCAAATGGGCCCAAGATGGTGTCTGCATTCTTTAATAACTGCAGATCTCTGTAAAAAATCAGAAGTTCACACAAGGCTCCATAGGGCATATGGAAATGCTAAGAAAACTGAAATTCTAAAGGAGACCTGGGGTCAGAATATAAAAGCTGCATGCTCCAGGGACCTTACAACTGGAGACCAGGGCGGGAAAAGGAACCTTAGAATTTAGCAGCTGATGTTGACAGAGTGGCTAAAGCAATCATGAGGGACAAGCTATGCATCCATGATCTCCAGCACGGATGCCCAGGCCAGAGCAGCCAAGCCATATTGCACTGTCTTTTCTTCATACCTGCCTTTTTTTTTCTTTTTTTTTCGTGAGACAGAGTCTCACTCTGTTGCCTAGGCTGGAGTATAGTAGCACCATCATAGCTCACTGTAGCCTCAAATTCCTGGGCTCAAGTGATCCTTTTGCCTGAGCCTCCTAAGTAGCGGGGATTACAGGCACAAGCTACCATACCTGGCTAATTTCTGAAAAAAATTTTTTTGTAGGCCGGGTGCGGTGGCTCAGGCTTGTAATTCTAGCACTTTGGGAAGCCAAGGCGGGTGGATCACCTGAGATCAGGAGTTTGAGACCAGCCTGGCCAACATGGTGAAATCCCGTCTCTACTAAAACTATCAAAATTAGCTGGGCATGGTGGTGCAGGCCTGTAATCCCAGCTACTAGGGAGGCTGAGGCAGGAGAATCATTTGAACCCAGGAGGCAGAGGTTGCAGTGAGCTGAGATCACACCACTGCACTTCAACCTGGGCAATAAAGTGAGACTCCATCTCAAAAAAATTTTTTTCTTTTTGTAGCAACAAGGTCTTGCCATGTTGGCCAGACTGGTCTTGAACTCCTAGACTCAAAGGATCCTCCCACCTCAGCCTCCCAAACTGCCAGGATTGCAGACATAAGCCACAGTGCCCAGCCCCTGCTTTGATGAAGCATGAAGTTCCCCTCAATCAATGCCACTTAAGGAGGATTGAGAGGGGGAAGCAATTTCAAGGTAGAAAGGCAACCTGGTAGAAGTCTAGGAATAGGTTGATTATCTAACAAAAGGAACTGGTACGGACTGAAAGAGACAGTGCTTAAACAGAAGAAGGCTAATTTGCTTTTCCCTAGCAATACAAAGATCTTTCTTGCACTTTCACTTGAACTGGGGCTTGAGAACAAGATGAGTTATAAATAATACAACTTTTTTTTGTATCTGATACATAGTTTGTAAGTTTTTACCTTACTACATATGAGACAGGAAGGGTTATTATTCCTCTGGGGAAGCTGTATATTATAATGGTCCAAAATACTGTGCTAATTATTTTGTGTTGGCGATTACCAACCACATGCAACTATTTTATTTTATTTTATTTTATTATTTATTATTCTTTTTTTTTTTTTTTTGTGAGACAGGGTCTCCCTCTGTAGCCCAGGCTGGAGGGCAGTGGTGTGATCTCAGCTCACTGCAACCTCTGCCTCCCAGGTTCAAGCGATTCTTCTGCCTCAGCCTCCCGAGTAGCTGGGATTACAGGTGCCACCACACCTGACATATTTTTGTATTTTTAGTAGAAAGGGAGTTTCACCATGTTGGTCAGGCTGGTCTCGAACTCCCAACCTCAGGTGATCCACCCGCCTCGGCCTTCCAAAGTCCTGGGGTTACAGGCAAGAGCCACTGTGCCCAACCCACACACAATTATTTTAATTGAAATTAAATAAAATTAAAACTTCTATTTATACTTCAACTTTCAGGTGCTCATTTCAGGCAGTATTCATATGGTTAGCAGTCACCATATTGGCAATGCAATACAGATTTGCAGAAAATTTTCATCATCACAGAAAGTCGTATTTGACAGTGTCTGATTACCCTGCCAACACTCTCTCCTCCACGTTTGCCAGTACTTGTTATTGTCTTTTTGAATATAGCCATCATAGTGGGTATGAAGTTGTAGCTCACTGTGGCTTTGATTTACATTTCCCTAATCACTAATATTTTCAATATCTTTTCATGTGCTTCTTGGCCAGTTGTATATCTTCTTTAGAAAGTTATGTATTCAAATCCTTTGGACATCTTCTATTGGATTGTATTTTTATCTATTTTTTATTTATTTATTTATTTTGAGATGGAGTCTCGCTCTGTCACCCCAGGCTGGAGTGCAGTGGGGCGATCTCGGCTCACTGCAAGCTCCGCCTCCCGGGTTCACACCATTCTCCTACCTCAGCCTCCCGAGTAGCTGGGACTACAGGCACCCACCACCATGCCCGGCTAATTTTTTGCATTTTTAGTAGAGATGGGGTTTCACCATGTTAGTCAGGATGGTCTCAATCTCCTGACCCAGTGATCCGCCTGCCTAGGCCTCCCAAAGTGCTGGGATTACAGGCTTGAGCCACCGTGCCTGGCCAATTTTTGTATTTTTCAGTAGAGATGGGGCTTCACCACCTTGGCCAGGCTGGTCTCGAACTCCTGACCTCGTGATCCACCCTACCTGCCTCTGCCTCCCAAAGTGCTGGATTACAGATGTGAGCAACAGCACTTGGCCTTTAAAATATATATATACACACACACACATATATAGTTATACTTTAAGTTCTGGGATACATGTGTGAAACGTGCAGATTTGTTGCATAGGTATACATGTGCCATGGTGGTTGACTGCACCCATCAATTCTTCAATTCTATATTTTCTTCTTCTTTTTTTTTTTTTTTTTGAGATGGAGTTTCCGCTTTTGTTGCCCAGGCTGAGTGCAGTGGGGTGGTCTTGGCTCACTGCAACTTTCGCCTCGCAGGTTCAAGTGATTCTCCTGCCTCAGCCTCTGGAGTAGCTGGGATTACAGGCCCCACCACCACAGCCAGCTATTGTGTTTTCAATAGAGATGGGGTTACTCCATGTTGACCAGACTGGTATCTAACTCCTAACCTCGTGATCCACCCGTGTCGGCCTCCCAAAGTACTGGGATTACAGGCATGAGCCACCATGCCTGGCCGATTTTTCTTCTTTTTTAATAGAGGCATTTGGTGTTTAAAATTTCCTCTGATAATTGTTTTTACTGCAGCTCATAGGTTTAGTATATTTTCGTTTTCATTTTTCTCAAAGTATTTTTAAATTTCTATTGTGATTTTTTTGACACATTGGTTATTTAAAAGTGTGTTGTCTACTGCTTACTTGTGAATCTTTTCAAATTTTCTTGTGTTATTATCCCTAATTTCATTCCACTGTGTTTGGAGACAATATTTTTTATTATTTCAATCCTTTCGAATTTATTGTTTTGTGGCCTAACATATGATTCATTGCAGAGAACATTCTATGTGCATTTGAGATGTGTATTCTGCCTCCTTGAGTAGAGTGTTTTATAGATGTCTGTTAGGTCTAGTTGGTTTACAATGTTGCAATGTTGTTAAAGTCCTTTTTTCTTTTTTTTTTGAGACAGAGTGTCACTGGGTGGCTCAGGGAGGAGTGTGCTGTGCAATCTAGGCTCACTGCAACCTCCGCCCCCCAGGTTCTAGCGATTCCCTTGCCTTAGCCTCCCAGGTAGCTGGGATTACAGGTGTGTGTCACCACGTGCTCAGCTAATTTTTGTATTTTTAGTAGAAACAGAGTTTTGCCATGTTGGCCAGACTGGTCTCAAACTCCTGGCCTCAAGTGATCTGCCTGCCTCAGCCTCCCAAAGTGCTGGGATTACAGGCGCGAGCTACCACGCCCAGTCAAAAGTCTTTTTTTTTTTAATCAATCTTCTTTTCCTATCCATTATTGAAAGTGGGTATTGAAGTCTCCAGGTATTTTTTTTAATTGTCTATTTCTCTTATCAATTCTGTCAGGGCTTGTTTCATGTATTTTGGGTTTCTGTTGATAGGTACATATATATTTATAACGATTGTGTTTT
The DNA here is from genome assembly GCF_000951035.1 of Colobus angolensis palliatus. Lineage (NCBI taxonomy): Eukaryota > Metazoa > Chordata > Mammalia > Primates > Cercopithecidae > Colobus > Colobus angolensis. The sequence continues at coordinate 54,764 of NW_012120788.1, read as the reverse complement.
CCTAATGGATTTTTTTTTTTTTTGAGACAGAGTCTCACTCTGTTGCGCAGGCTAGAGTGCAATGGTATGATCTCGGCTCACTGTAACCTCCACCTTCTGGGTTCAAGTGATTCTCCAGCCTCAGCCTCCCTAGTAGCTGGGATTACTGGTGTGTGCCAACATGCCCAGACCTAATTTTTGTATTTTTAGTAGAGACAGGGTTTTGCCATATTGGCCAGGCTGGTCACAGCTCACTGCAGCCTCAACCTCCTGGACTCAAGCAATCCTCCCACCTCAGCCTTCTGAGTAGCTGGGACCATAGCCTAGAGCCACTGCACCCAGCTAATTTTTAAATTTTTTGTAAAGACAGAGTCTCACTATGTTGCCCAGGCTGGTCTCAAACTCCTGGGCTCAAGAGATCCTCCCTCCCCAGCCTTCCAAAGTGCTGGGATTCTAGGCATGAGCCACCACGCCTGACTCACTATTTGTTTTAAATCTAAGCTTAACTATCCACACCTGTGTGACCCTGGGCAAGGTGTATAATTTTGCCAGTACCTACCTTTGCCTTGTAAACAATAAATGAAATGATATAGATAATACTGTAAAGTAGTTAGCCCAACACTCATTTGGGCCAGGCGAGGAGGCTCACGCATGTAATCCCAGCACTTTGGGAGGCCAAGGGGGGGGGATCACCCGAGGTCGGACGTTCGAGACCAGCCTGGCCAACATAGCAAAACCCTGTCTCTACTAAAAACACAAAAATTAGCTGGGTGTGGTGGCAGGCACCTGTAATCCCAGCTACTCGGTAGGCTGAGGCAGGAGAATTGCTTGAACCCGGGAGGTGGAGGTTGCAGTGAGCAGAGCTTGCACCACTGCGTTCCAGCCTGGGCGACAGAACAAGACCCCATCTCAAAAAAAAAAAGAAAAGAAAGAAAGGGGAAAAAAAGG
>NW_012120788.1:36761-53367 GCF_000951035.1 Colobus angolensis palliatus | reverse complement strand
CTTGAACCTGGGGGGCGGGGGTTGCAGTGAACTGAGATGGCGCCAATGCACTCAGCCTGGATGATCGAGCAAGACTGTCTCAAAAATAAGTACGTAAATAAATATAATAAAAAATAAAAATAAATACATTTTAAAAAGTGAGTGTTCAGAGGCTGGGCACAGTGGCTCATGCCCATAATCCCAGCACTTTGGGAGGCTGAGGTGGGTGAATTACTTGAGCCCAGAAGTTCAAGACCAGCCTGGGCAACATCATGAGACCCCATGTCAAAAAAAAAAAAAAAAAAAGGTGAGTGTTCAACAAATGTAAGCACCTCTGGTGGAAACTTTTTTTTTTTGAGATGGAATCTCGCTCTGTCACCCAGGCTGGAGTGCAATGGCACGATCTTGGCTCACTGCAACCTCCACCTCCTGGGTTCAAGCAATTCTCCTGCCTTAGCTTCTGGAGTAGCTGGGATTACACGTGCACGCCACCATGCCTGGCTAATTTTTCTATTTTTAGTTTCACCATGTTGGCCAGGCTGGTGTCGAACTCCCAACCTCAGGTGATCACCCGACTTGGCCTCCCAAAGTGCTGGGATTATGGGCATAAGCCACTGCAACCGCTTTTTTGTTTATTTAACCATATATTCTGGAGATCATTATATATCAAACATTAAAAACTTCCCCATTATTTTTTGTGCTATTCCACTGGTCATAATTATTCAGTCAGTCTCATGTTGAAAGACATTTAAATTATTTTTAATCTTTGACTATCACCACAATATTGCAATAAATAGTTTTTATTTTACACAGGGAAATCTAGCCCTGTGTGTTATTAAAACATATGTAAGTGCTACTATGATTAAAATGGTTGGTAATGGTACATAAATAGATAAAGGGATAAGAACAAAATAATAGAAAATTCAGAAACAGGCCCTAAAATATACACGAACCAGTATTTTCTGTTTTTGAGGACAATTCCATTATTATTTGGAACACACCAGCCTATGGCAGGCAAGAAAAACATTCAGTTTCTGAAGGAAAGTGTCCAACCTTTTAGTTGTGACTAATCCTGGCTTCAAATAGTTTACTGGATTTGGCTTTATTGAAATAAACAAAAGTTTGAGTTAGCAAAAAAAGATCTGCATTGCAAAATTAATTTTTACTTAATAGAATTTCCCCCTTTTCCCACTATTTCCAGAGTTTCCAACAGCATAAAACTTTATAAAGTTACTTTTTGCTGTTATGGTAAAATATATATAACACAAAAATGAAAATGACCATTTTAACATTTTGTAAGTATCCAGCCCAGTGGTATTGAGTATATTCATACTGTTATGCAACCATTACCACCTTTTTCCCAAAGTGAAACTCGGTACCCATTAAAAAATAGCTCCAACCAGGCATGGTGGGAGGCTGAGGTGGGTAGATCACTTGAGCTCAGTAGATTGAGATCAGCCTGGGGAGCAATCAGGTGGACAAGAACTGGAGCCAAGGAGAATTTATCCATGCAGTGTATTGGCAGACGCCAGGTCTAATTTATTTTGAAGATGAGTAACAGAATAAAAGTAATTAAAACAATACAATCTAAAACAACATTTGAAGGTTTAGAAGCACCCTATGGCATAAATGGAAAGGAATAATTCAGAAGAAAAACATACTTTTAGTATAAAACAAAAAGGAAAATTTCAGTCCAAGAAATGTAATTAAATTTCAAAGAACATGAGATTTTTGTTTAAAAAAAAAATCAAGAAGGCCGGGCATGGTGGCTCACGCCTGTAATCCCAGCACTTTGGGAGGTCTAGGCGGGTGGATCACCAGGTCAGGAGATCAAGACTATCCTGGCTAACATGGTGAAACCCCGTCTCCACTAAAAATACAAAAAATTAGCCGGGCGTGATGGTGGGCACCTGTAGTCCCAGCTACTTCAGAGGCTGAGGCAGGAGAATGGCGTGAATCCGGGAGGCAGAGCTTGGAGTGACCCGAGATGGCACCACTGCACTCCAGCCTGGGCGACAGAGTGAGACTCTGTCTCAAAAAAAAAAAAAAAGAAAGAAAAAAAAATCAAGAAAACATTGACTCTGTTGACAAAAGGGACGAACAGTATGAGAAGCCAACTGAAGGAGCTGCAAAGGGACCTGACTGACGGGTGTGCCCATGGAAAGAGAGAAGCCAGCTGACCCACCTGTGGGTAATTGAGAAAGAGCCTTGGAAATGTTGACTTAGAGGCCAGTCCTATGGAGGAAAGACTAGCACAGAGTAGGCTGTCAATCAATACCGCTTAAAGCTGTGCGGAAAGAGAACGGATGGTGCAGAAGTACACAAAAAAAGAAAACCCCAAGGAAATGAAACAAACAAGACTGCAATTAAATGATGTGTTTATTGGAGTAGAAAGCAGAATTCCCACTGCAAAAATTGAATCAGTGATATTGGAACACATGTAAATAAAAGCATATGCGTTTAACAGGTAAAAAGAACAGAGTTGACCGGGCGCGGTGCCTCACGCCTGTAATACCAGCACTTTGGGAGGCCTAGACGGGCGGATCACACGGTCAGGAAATCGAGACCATCCTGGCCAACACGGTGAAACCCCGTCTGTACTAAAAAAAAAATAAAAAAAAAAAAAAAAAATTAGCCGGGCGTGGTGGCGGGCCCCTCTAGTCCCAGCTACTCCGGAAGCTGAGGCAGGAGAATGGCGTGAACCCAGGAGGCGGAGCTTACAGTGAGCTGAGATCGCTCCACTGCACTCCAGCCTGGGCAACAGAGCAAGACTCTGTCTCAAAAAAAAAAAAAAAAAAGGTAGAGTTATGCCTTTCATATTGTTAAAAGATATACACCACACTCAAAAATAACTTCATGGATTAAATAGAAAATCTGTAAAATGTATGTAAGTGACACTCTTAGAAATACAGGTAGAAGTTAAGAGGCACCAATTCATGGGTGGAGATTTCCCAAATGCTTTCATAAAAACACTTAAATAAACCACACACACCCACAGTTGAAAACATTTTCTAATAATTAAAACTTACATATTCCAAAATTTAGTATTTTAATGATGAAATTGTTTAACATATTCATGTGCACTCTAAACATTTTATAAGATAAAAATGTGACTTTTAAAACTGGAAAATATAATTTGTTACACATTTTCAAACATCAAGTTTTAAATGGACCAGAACAGCACAGTGTAACTTGGAGTCTCTCTCCTAATGCCTAAATGTAATGTGATGTTCTAAATTGTATCCTGGAACAGAAAATGGACATTAAATAAACTGAGGAATTCCGAACAAGTATGATTTTTATATATCAATAATTCATCAATATTGATTCATTAATTGTATCAAATATACCATACTAAGATATTAATAATAGAGAAAACTGGGTTTGGGCTTTACAGGAACACCATACTATCATCACAAGTTTTCTGTAAACCTAAAATGGTTCTAAAATTAGAATTCTATTTAAATCAATTGCAATATATAAAATTAATTACATCTGAATTGTGGAAAATATAGCTTTTATTATAATTTTTCTTGACAGCTTCTGAAGACAAAGCTTTTGTTTTCTATTTTTAGGTGAAACTGCACACATTTTCAGTCAAACTGTTTACTTATAACAATATTTGCAATACTAAAAGTTTTATAAGAGATTTCATAATAATGGAAAGCAAAGCATACTGTTGGTTTCATTTTTGGAATGCTATATGAAACACATACTTAAGATTTATAATAACAATTCTATGGTATTCCATAAGGGAATATAATTTACATAAAATATAAGTTAATTTGATCTCAATGATTGTGAAAAGGTTAACAAGTATCCAAACTAAAATAAGAATCTGTTTCTAGATTGGAAAGAAATATCAACTATATAATTCTTTACTTTTAAAATATTATAGACATGATTAGTATTGTAATAATAACAAAAAGAGTATCAAATATTTTACATATATTCTGTCATCTGCCCTTAACCAGATTCTTTAACTTAACGTTTTTGAGAGGAGCTACCTATGAAGTCTAAAAACATTTATTTCAAATTTGTTCTAATATTAGCAACTCTTCAATTTTTCCTGACCCTGCCAATAAATTTACCTTCCTAATATCTCTTACTCTGTAAATTTCTCTCTATTTCTTAGAGAGGGAGAGAGAGACTAAGACAGAGAGAATTTATAGGAAAATAAGATAGGAAGGGTTATAATAACAGCTTCCTTTCATTTCTCCATCCTGAAGTCCCCATTTTCGTCTCTGAGAGCTGATCTGGAATAGGGTAGGCTAAAGGAACAGAGAAAATCAGAGTGCTAGAAAGAGCTAGAAAGGGAACAGGTGACCTGAAGATCAAATACTAAAGAAGGGGCTAATAGATGGCAAGGAAAGTGGTGAGCATGGCATGCCGGTAGATGGGATTCTCGTTAGTGAAGCCCCACAGGGTGGAGGGTAATCCCATGCAAGGGTCAAGTGTAATTCAGTGACAACATAGGCAATATGGGAGACCTACCACAGTGCACCAGCGATTGGCACGTTTGTAAGGACTGTGTTCAGATTGCAGTTTCTTTTAAAGATTCAGTGATCTTCAAATTGGCATTCCATGTCATTTTCAAAGATTAAATGGTAAAGCAAATGTTTTATTCACATGTCTTTATTTCTCCCCTCTACACTTTTCCCTCCACTCTTCTTTTTTTAAAGTGGAAGTTTAAAATCCCATCTCACACTCATTTTTTTAGAAGTAGAAATAATGGGGAAACGTCACTTGGATAGGGAACGCTTTAGTAGAGCTACGTCATAATTTAGCCTTTACTGCCGCTTAGCGGTAAAGAAGAGGCAAAAGTTGACTGAGAGGATCAATTGAGCAAGTCAGCGAGTGATAGCAATGCAACTCAGATTTATTGAAGACTATTTAATTGTAATTCCTTTTTTCTATTTTGTAGGCAAAGAGCTCTTACTGTTTTACACGCAAGGTTTATTGAATATACTTTTTTTTGTTTGTTTTTGGAGACGGAGTTTCGCTCTTGTAGCCCAGGCTGGAGTGCAATGGCGCGATCTCGGCTCACTGCAACCTCCGCCTCCTGGTTCAAGCGATTGTCCTACCTCTGCCTCCCGAGTAGCTGGGACTATAGGCACGAGCCACCACGCCCAGCTAATTTTTGTATTTTTAGTAGAGACGGGGTTTCACTATGTTGGCCAGGATGGTCTCAGTCTTTTGACCTCGTGATCCGCCTGCCTTGGCCTCCCAAAGTGCTGGGATTACAGGCGTGAGCCATCACATCCGGCCAAATATACCTTCTACAACAAAGTTTTATGTTATAAGCATTGTATGACTTTTAGTATTACCTGAAACGTAATGAAGCTTGGGCAAGAATTGTTGGTTGTTTTTGTATTCTGATTACATAACTGCATTTTGAGAGGCTGAATATAAACTAAATGCATCCTTAGCTGCTGGCCTAGAAACTTACTTCCCTTGAGTGAAGCTGCACATTGGGAATTGTGGATGGTAGAACATGTTTATTAAAATAGTTTATTCTCTTCTTATTTTATTATATTATGCCTTTATTTGTAGTAATTTGTTAATGTGTCATGTTTCCCTTAAGCTTCCTAATGTCAAGACTATTTATTATCATTTTTTGTTTATTAACGTCTTGCCCATAATTGCTGCTCAATAAATGCTTGCTCAGTTAATCTAATTGAGTAAGGCAAAACAATGTCATTATCACTGTTAATTAAGACAGAGCAGGGACTCTGAAGTATGTTTCTCAAAAGCACTTTTTTCCCCCAAATCACCAGGCAACTTTAGAACTAGAAATCATGGAAAAGGTATTGGAGTGAAGTCGTCATTGGATGACCTTGGCTTTACTCATATGTACTCTAACAAAATGGATACAGATCAGAGAGTCTTAGCGTTAAAACAGACCATAAAGATCACCTACACCAATAGTTAAACCAGAAAAAATATTCCAAGGAACACTTGGAAGGTGTATTGAGCTGCTAAAAACCTAAAAGTTAAAAGTTAAGAGAACTAAGAATCCAAATGGTGATTGCTTGAAAAAAAAAAAAAATGCTAGCAGGACACCATGGCTCAGTCATATAATCCCAGCACTTTGGGAGCCCGAGGTAGCAGGGTTGTTTTAGGCTAGGAGTTCCAGACCAGCCTGGGCAACAGGTAAGACCATGTCTCTACAAAAAATGAATAAGTAAACAGTCAGATATGGTGGCCTGTCCTTGTAGTCTCAGCTACCTGGGAGGATTGCTTGACCCCAGGAGTTCGAGGCTGCAATGAGCTATGATCTTATCACTGCACTTCAGCCTGGGTAACACAGGAAGACCCTGTCTCAAAAATAAAAAAAAAAAGCCATCTCACAAAAGAACACTACTAACCACTACTGCAAAGAACATATACTTTTAGCAAAAGTAGTTTCATGTGGTTTGTGCGCATTTTTAAATATTTAAAAGTGATCCATGCTTTATATATGGTTCTAAATGCTTCTGTAAGATCTCAGATTTATTTTAGTTTGAACCTTTCATGTATTGCTTAAGCAAGTGGGTGAGGGAACTGTGAACCCTGCCTGCCTTCTCTTAGCTTTCCCTTACTGAAGTTGGGAATGCAGCCCTCCGCAGTGGCATCTGGGACCCCTGGCTTCAGTGCCCAGGTGACATTCCTGTGGAGAAAAGCACTTTAGGACCGGTCACCCTCTCATGAATCTTCTCCCTCTCATGAAGCAGACACCCTCTCATGAATCTTCTGCTTTACCATGAAACCTGGGAGAAAACAAAGGGGAAAAATGTGAGAAGAACTACGCTGCCCTTCCCGAATAGAAACCTGTTGGGCAGAGGCACATGCGACTGAGGACAGAGCTCAGCATTTTACGTTAAATTTGCACATAGTTTCTGTGACCTCATTTGACAGACTGTTTTTGAGCTTCCTGTTGCAAATGTGTCTATTTTCCTGTTCACTTAAACCTAAGGGAATACTCACATCAGCCACAAGAGGTGACTCTGTTGCACTATTGCTCCTGTATTCTCTTACGGCTGTCACAATGACACTGATATCACACAGTGACATGAACCTAGATGTAGGGCAGGGTACATGCAGAAGAAGAATGTGCCATGGTTAGCCCAGCACTCATTAAATGAGCTAAAATTGTGATACGGGAAAATGAAACACGTGTCAAACACTACATTCAAGGTACCCAGAAGTGAAAATGGAATAATCTTGACCGATTCATGATGGCAAAGCCACACTGCCTGTGTCATTCACAGTCCTTCTCTATGATCTGTGTTTATGGAGTAGATCTATGTATAGCCTCTCTTACATAGAATAAGGTTCAATTGAAGGTGACAGAAAATTCCCAAAATAACAGTCCCTTAGAGAAGTTAGCATACTTCTTGCTCACGTAAAATCAGGCAGAGGCTTGGCCATTCAGGTGTGGCAGCTCCGCTTCATGAGCCATCAGAACTCTGCACTTCCCAGCTGTGCCCAGGGCACATAAGGCTGCTGGAGCTCCAGGAAACACAACTGCATCGCAAGCTGCAGTCATGAAAAAGGAGTAGAAAAAACAAAACACCTCCTTCCATAAGGAAAGTCCCTGGAAGTCACAGACAAACAATTCCGCCTTTACCTCACTTTCCCAACTTTAGTTCCATGGCCACACTGACCTGCAAGGGAGGCTAAGAAGTGTAGTATTTACATGGATGTTGATGTTATCAACTGAATATGTGCAGCTACAGTAACTAACAAAAAAATTAGAGAATAAATATCGGGAAGAAACTAGGATTTTTAGATGCACAGAACACTCATTTCATAATCTTAATGGTTTCTTTTTAAGAAACTATTTTACATTAACAAGAAAAGACTTGAGAAATCCAACAGAACATTGAGAAGCATATGAATAGGTAAATCAAGGTAGGAAAAACTTTAATAGGTTGAAAAGATGTGAAGGGAAACTCAGAAAAATTAGTCATCAGATAAATGACACAAAAGAGCACTTGAGGCCAGGTGCGGTGGCTCACACCTGTCATCCCAGCACTTTGGGAAGCCGAGGCGGGTGGATCACCTGAGGTCAGGAGTTCAAGAACAGCCTGGCCAACATGGTGAAATCCTGTCTCTATAAAAACACAAAAGATTAGCTGGGCGTGGTGGCAGGCGCCTGTAATTCCAGCTACTTGGGAAGCTGAGGCAGGAGAATCGCTAGAACCCGGGAGGCAGAGGTTGCAGTGAGCAGAGATTGCACCATTGCACTCCAGCCTGGGCAACAAGAGTGAAACTCTGTCTCAAAAAAAAAAAAAAAAAAAAGAAAGAAAAGCACTTTATATCAATTTATTAATTTTAGAAATTTGGATTATGCCAAAATTAGTGGAAATGTATGTGGGTATGTTCATGTTTTATCTCAAGGATTCAGACATATTTGGAGATTTTCTTTGCACTTAGTGAAAATAATTATGCATATACTTTATGTCCCAACCATCACATCCTGGGCATATTCCCCTGACAAGAAGCCATGGAGGACATTTTCAAACATCTTATTTGCAACGTTTAGTGTATTGCAATGTATGCTAAATTTAGATGCCTTTTACTTGGAGATTTTATGCATAAGACATGGTTGTGTTTATTGTATACATTTATATTGATATACATATATATTTATATATACCATAGCTTTTACACACAATTTTATATAAATGTATTTGCAGGTGACAAGAGGGCCCAATGGTCCCTAGTATAAATGTATTTGCATCTGTTTTTTGTTTGTGTGTGTTTATTTTCTGATTGTGTTTATTTTATATATTTACATTTATAGATGTATATATTTTTCTTTATATATCATAGCAATTACACACAATTTCATCATGATGCAATATAGCTATATTAACTATATATTCTATAGGAAATAGATACATGTGCAAATATATGCATACATACATACAAATAAAGCACTATTAGTAGGCCTCAAAAACAGTGTTATGTGAGTACAGTGAGCATATTCTAAGAAGTGGATGGCTGTCTATAAGTAAATGACTTAAGCATGCTATTTCTCCCACTCCTACACTTACCAAGATGACAGGGTTTTCCCATCTTTTCACTTGAATAAACTCTTGGAAATGGGATTCTCTTTCCTTGATTATTTCAGGTTGACAAATTTATACCAAAATAGTGGGCTATTATAATCAATATCTTTATGATTGGTTTTCCTAAATATTATTATTTTTTAAATATTAAGTTGTATCCCAGCTGGGTGCGGTGGCTCACACCTGTAATCCCAGCACTTTGGGAGGCCAAGGTGGGCGGATCACGAGGACAAGAGATTGAGACCAGCCAGGCCAACACGGTGAAACCCCATCTCTACTAAAAATACAAAAAATAGCCGGGCATGGTCATGGGCACCTGTAGTATCAGCTACTCGGGAGGCTGAGGTAGGAGAATCACTTGAACCCGGGAGGTGGAGGTTGCCTTGAGCCAAGATTGCGCCGCTGCACTCCAGCCTGACAGAGCGAGACTCCGTCTCAAAAACAAAAAAAAATTAAGTTGTATCCCTTGCTTGCCTTTTATTTTCCACAAGCAGATGAAACTTCCTCCCCCACAAGCAGATGGAAGAACCTGTACAGGGTCACTTCAGGGAAGCTACACGGCAGGGTGGAAGTAGAATAGACCTGCACATTTTTAAAACATTTTTTTACTTTGGTTCTTGGAGGACCCAAGGGGCTTGTAACGAAGAAGAAGGAGGTGGACTGTGAGTTTGTAGCTAAAAGAAGGAGAGAGATGACCCAGCAACCTAGAGAAGCAGGAAGAAAGTGTTTGTTCCACCTTCCCTTCCTCTCCAGAATTCTACAGGGTCTGGAGAAGAGCAGAGGGGTCTCCGTCCCCCAGGAGAGGGCCAGGCCAGACCCTGCTGAATGCAGAGAGCTATCTGCAGGGTGAGTGTCCAGGCAGACAGGACTGGGGCAGCTTCACAGAAGATTCCCCCAGTACGGTGAGGTGCAGAAGCAGCAGTGAGCCAGCACTTCTGAAGGAGATGCCTGAGCTCAACTCACCTTTCTTGAAGAGGCTTTGCTCCTGAGGAGTCCCTGTACTTCTCTTTCTGCCAGAGTGAATCTAGCTCCCATGCACTTACTGTCAAGGCACATGATGACTCTATAGCATTCCCAGGAATCATTAATATCCGAACTAAAGACCTGGAGCATAGGCGGTTGGCTGCTGAGTGACCCCCCAACAAAGGCAAGATGGTAGGGTCCTTCCTTGCAGACCTCAGGTCTTGCTATTCTCCAGTGAGGAGGGAGGAGACTCCAAATGGTTGCCATCAGCCAGACCTCCTCCCGACAATGCTCATGCAGAGGGGATGAGGCAGAAGAGCCACTGGCTGCCTGGCCATTCACCTCTGATACTTCGTTGTATTCTCCATGTCTCACTCTAGGACTGTTTATTCATTTCCTGATGCTCTGGGACACAGCAGAGAGGGCTGACTGGCTGTTCTGGGATGAATGGAGATGCCAAAAGCCTATGGAACCGGGTAATATCAGGTGATCTTCCATTCAAGTCCTATCTGGTTGGTACCTCCATGAGATTTTAAAAGTAGAAAAGATGGGCTTTCTGGAGGTCCATGCACTTCAGCCTGGCCTTTGGTTGCAGAGGCCAGCTGGGAAGCTAGCAGTGCTTCTGGCCAAGACTAGATTCCTAGCCCAGGGCCTCGGGGCTCTCTGTAGCTTCCCGACTTGTGCATGCACAGTTCATATCTGACATGATAGACTCTCATCACTGCACAAGCTAGGCTTTAGTTTGGTGACAGTATTATCTATTCACCCGAGTCAGCAGTGTCCAACAGACTTTTTCTGACGTGGTTTTCTTTGCCTGCCACCTATTTCGGAGTCTAGAAAACCAGAACCCTGTTTGCCATGTGTTTTATTCTTATGAAAGGAACCTCATGCACCTGTTCCCTCAGGTACCTCAAGAACAACTGCAGAGTTTTCTCAATCCATATGAAACTGGTTGGAACAAACTTCCTCAGAAGTGAGTAGCCTTCAGAGTCTGACCCATTTTCCTGGTTCCTGAAAGCTGTCAACAGTCCTCAGCAGAGACCTTCCCTGGCCTCACTGTCCCTCCAGCCTTTACCATCGTGCTCCTCCCGCACTCGCACTGCCCCAGCACATGCTGAAGGCTCAGACCTGGCCTTTCTTTCTCTCTGCACAAAGGCTCTTCTCTACCCACTTAAATAGGACACACATATGCACTTAAGGTGTTCAAAAGAAGAGCACCGATCCTGATTGCCAGGTTTTGGGGTTGTGAACAACTTTTGCACTGGAGGGTGACAGCACCTGGGCTGGGTCTGATTAAAGGGTGGTGGGCTGGTGTTTGCCATCAGTGTAGGGTCACTTGGAAGTGACGGGGTAAAACTCCTGTGGTCGAGCTGGGCACGGTGGTTCACAGCTGTAATCCCAGCACTTTGGGCAGCCGAGGAGGGCGGATCACCTGAAGTCAGGAGTTCAAGACCAGCCTGGCCAACATGGTGAAACCCTGTCTCTGCTAAAAATGCAAAAATTATCCGGGTGTGGTTGCCCATGCCTGTAATCCCAGTTACTCAGGAGGCTGAGACAGGAGAATTGCTTGAACCTGGAAGGCAGAGGTTGCAGTGAGCCAAGATGGCACCACTGCACTCCAGTCTGGGCGGCAGAGAGAGACCACGTCTCAAAATAAAATAAAATAAAATAACAAAACAAAACAAAAAAACTCCTGTGGCCTTTGTGGCACCCCTCACAGTTAGCAGGTGGCAAGATGGCCCAGTGGTCCCTAGTATAAATGTATTTGCATCTGTTTTTGTCTTTGTGTGTGTTTATTTTCTTGTTGTGTTTATTTTATACATTTATATTTATATATGTCTATATGTTTATCTCTACATATTATACACATATGTCCCTATATATGATATCTGTATTTATTGAGGTATAAATATATCATACAGCCAAGGGCAAACTTCTCCTTTTCCCTCTGAAGTTTCTCTTAAGTAACATCTGACCAAAGACAGATTAATCTGAGAAAAAGCATGTAAATGTATTAACATGCACATGAAATGTACAGAATACAGAAACTGAAAGAGAAGCAAGAGGTTGATGCTTTATGACATCTTCAGGTAACACAAAGAATAGGGGCATGAATAGTGGCAAAACAGGGGATGGTGGCAAAACCAGTTATCGGAGGAGAGAGAAAGGCCTGGCTAGGAAAGGTGGTCCTGTTATTTACAAGAATCCTCGCAGATAGTAGCCCTCAGAGAAAGAGATGGTAGATGTTTTTCTTCCAGACCTCTAAAGGTGTCAGACTCTCAGTTCATCTTTCTTACATCTAGACAAGGAATGGCCTCAGAGCTTCAATTATGACTCTATCAATGCAGCTTTTCTATAAAGTTGCAAATCTCACCCGCAAAAGACAACTTTGCAGGGCTTCTTCTGATTGCAGGCCCTCTGAAGGGCCATCTGAAAATATGTCAAAGAAGTATATTTTGGGTACAATATTATAGTTTCCATACATCCGTGTGTGTGTGTGTGTGTGTGTGTGTGCTTGAGCGTAGATGATTTTTACTCTTCTGCATACAAAAACAGCACCACAGTCTGGTAAACAGCACTACAATGTTGTATGCACAAATATCTGTATATCAATGTTTAATTATTTCCATGTTGATGCATATATTCACATGTTACATATTTCACAATACATTTTAAATATTCATATTTGTGTGTATATTTATTTCTAGTTGTATCTTTGCTTGTGTCTTCTATGTGTGAAACACTCCAGACTGGTAGATTGCCCCACACTGTTTTTTAAGGCAGAAATTCCAAATCCCTGGGCCCCCACGGAGTGCGGTTCCTCTGGTGGACTGGGAGGATGCAGCTGTGCTGAGAAAGCCTCACCTGTTCCTGCGTAGTTCAATCAGCCAGGAAAGACACCCTTGAAAGCAACTGCCTGAGAGCGCCTATGCTGACTGACAGGTTCTGGTGATGTGGACAGCTTTTAAGCTAGGAGATGATGGCCTTTGGACTGGCCCTGGTTCAAGGGAATGGTTGGGTGTTACCACCTGCAAAGGGGTCATGTAATTTGCCTTTTTGGCTCCCTGCCAGTAGGTGGCAGCATCGCCCAACAGCCAGGAGTGTAAAAATACATGCATCTCTGTGTGTGTGTGGGGGGTCTTTGTGTGAGATTTTTGGGTTGTGTTTAGTTTATACGTGTGTGTGTGTGTGTGTGTGTGTGTATACCCACATGGTTGAGGGTTTGTGATTTATATATGAATATACATAAATATATTTATGAATATATGTACATACATACATGTTTATATATACATCTATGTGATTATATATGTTTACTAAGTAATACATGTTTTTAAGTATTAATTTACATATCTAGGCTTTCTTGTTCCTGCCTGGAGGCACACCACCACAAAGAGAAACAGCTCTAAAAGTTCCATGTATAAATATCTATGTTTTAATTTTTATGTATTTATATGTTGATGCATATATTATATAAGTTATTTCTTCATATATTAAAAATATAGACATGGATTTGTGTACGTGTTTGTTCGAGTCATGCCTTAGCTGGTGCCCTGTATGTATGAAGCACTCCAGACCGGCAGACCGCACTGCTCCATTCTCCGGAGCAGCAGTTTCCACACACTGAGCCCCACCGATGGTTTATCCTCTGGAGAGTGGAAGGCTCAGCTGTTCCATCTGGTTGCTACCTCCCTGAGCTTCAAAAAACAGAAGAGATTGGGCTTTTTTTGGGTGTAAGGCAATACATTTTTCAGCCTAGACTTGGTGACCCGGAGTCTGTGCAGAAAGCTAGCACTGCTGCTGTCCCAAGGTCAGATGCCAGGCCCGGAACCTCAGGGCTCCCCAGGGACTCCCCACATGTGCACGTGCAGTTCATTCTCCTGGGACGGACCTGCCTCACCCACAAGCTGGACCCGAGTTCTCTGAAAGGCGTCATCCATCCCCTGTGGATGGCCACATCCAGCATCTGCCTCTCACCTGGTTTTCCTCATTTGCCACCTACACCGTGGACCAGAAAGTTTTGTCAAGCCAGACCCATTCCATGATTCTCAAAGTTTTGGACAAAGTCTCAAGCCTGTGGGTTCCCAGGTGTCTTTTTTTTTTTAATTATTATTTTAGATGGAGTGTAGCTCTGTCGCCCAGGCTGGAGTGCAGTGGCATGATCTTGGCTCACTGCAACCTCCATCTTCTGGGTTCAAGTGATTCTCCTGACTCAGCCTCCTGAGTAGCTAGGATTACAGGCACCTGCCACCATACCTGGCTAATTTTTATATTTTTAGTAGAGATGAGTTTTCCCCATGTTGGCCAGGCTGGTCTTGAACTCCTGACCTCAAGTGATCCACCCGCCTCAACCTCCCTCCCAGGTGTCTTTAATCCAAGTGTTCTCCGGGTCTGCCCTGGTTTCTCGAGATGCAACTGGAGCCTGCCATAACAGGCTCACACAGGTCTATGCAGTCTTCAAAATAAATTGGGGGTCACTTTCCTGGTCCCCAGATGCTCTCAGGAGCACTCAGAGCCATCCTGTCCTGGCCTCGCTGTCCCTCTGGCTCGAGACCCCCTTACCCCACCCAGATTCATGCCGTACCCAGTGACTCCTGTGTGTTCAGACATAGCCTGTTTTCATCCTCCTGGAAAGCCTCCCCTCTACCCACCCAAACCAGGATGCCTCTTTATGTTCCCACCTCAACTATCAAAAGAGGAGCCCATCTTGACTGACAGCTTCTGGATAAGTGGGCAGATTTCCACTAGAAGACAATGGCCCTTGGCTGGATCTGGTCAAAGGGCCATGTTCAGGGGTTTGTCATTTGTGGAGGCTCACACGGAACTGGCAGGAATAGAGCCTCTCTGGGCCTTTTGTTTCACTCCACTGCCAGTCTGTGGTAAGGGGGCCCAATGGCTTCTCGTAGAAATGCACGTGCATCTGTGTGGCTTTGGGGTAACATGTTTGGGTTATGTTTATTTTATACATAGAGACTTGTACATATATACCTTTATTTATATATTTGTTCATATATATTTTTCTATATATAAATATAGGTATTATACAGAGTATTTACATTCATTTATATGAACATGTCTATATTTATGTGTGTGTGGATAGGTAGATAGATAGATAGTGACATAGATTTTTCTTCTTGCCTGAATAGAGAAGCATCACCATGGACAGGCAGAAAGCGCTACACGGTTTCCTGTATAAATATATACATATATATGTGTGTGTGTATATATGTGTGTATATATATATATATATGAATATCTATATGCTGATACATATCTATCTTTAACAAACACACATTCCTGTGTGTGGATAAATCTATTTCTTGCTGTGTCTTAGCTGGGGCCCTGCATGTGTGAAACACTCCAGACTGACAGGCTGGGCCTCCCTGTTCCTCCAGAGCAGTGATTCCCAAAGCTCAGGCCCCACCCAGTGTTGATTCTTTGGCCCATTGGGAAGGTGCAGCTGTGCATTTGACTTCGGGCGTCAGGCCATTGTTTCCCTCGGTGTTTGGGGGAAAAGTCACGCTGCTGCTCTTGGTTCCTAAATGCTCTCAAGGGCACTCAGTGCAGTCTCACTGTGGCCTGCCTGTCCCTCCACCCTGCACCATCTTACTGCACCTGCCTTTCTCTGCTCCCAGTGCATCCTGAGGGCTCAGACTCTTTTTTCTCTCCACGGAAAGCCTCTTCTCTACTCAGCAAACATATCGTATTGCCCCCTCCTAAAGTGTTCCAAAGAAGCCCAGCTAACCTGATGCACAAGTTCTGGGAAACTGGCCGTTTTTCCCAATGGAGGGTGATGGCCCTGGGACTGCCTCTTGTTAAAGGGAGATGACCAGGTGTTTCCCATCCAGGACCGGTGACAGGGACCTGGCAGGAAAGGATTCCTGCCGGCTTGAGGGTTCCCTAGGCTGCTAGTAGGTGGCATGAAGACCCCAGGGGACCAATGGCCTCTAATATACATGCAGGTGCGTCTGTTTGTAGTACGTGTGGGTTTTACAGTGAATTTTGGATGTTTATTTTATACATGTATGTTTGTATTTATATGTTTATTTTAAATATATTGTTTGTATTTATATGTTTATTTTAAATATGTGTTTATATATAATTATACCAAATATCCAAATTTATTCCTTCATAAGAATATGTATATTTTATGTTTTCTAATCACCTGCATGGAGAAACACCAAGGTAGACTGGCGGAGAGTGCAGCAAAGATCTACACTGACACATCTATATTTTGATTTATATGTTGATACACGTTTACATGCTACATACTCCCTTATACCTTTACATGCAAACACATTTGTGTGTGTGAATATATTTAATTCTAGTTATATCTTAGGTGGTGCCCTGTATGTGTGAAACACTCCAGACTAGCAGACTGGGCTGCACTGTTTCTGCAGATCAGTGATTTTAAAACACTGAGATCCACCGAGTGTTGATCGTCTGGTCATGTGAGAAGACGCAGCTGCACGTTGGATGTCCAGATCAGAGACATCACTTCCCTTGGCGTCCGGGCCAGCTTGCACTCACAGTTTGGAGATGGACAGAGAGTGCTGACCAGCTGTGTTGGCATGAATGGGAGCGTCCAAAGCCTACGATAGCTGATC